>NW_020664846.1:72889-117877 GCF_002925995.2 Terrapene triunguis | reverse complement strand
GGGTTCTGTGCCCCAGAGCAAGTCCCACCCCCTTCTGTGATACCTCAGTTTCCCCCGTGTGAAGCTACTGGGGGGCAAGGTGGGGGGATGGGAGAGCCATTATGGTGAGACCCTGGATGAGCGGATAGGGGCCTGGCCTGGGGACCCAAGTAATCCAGGGTGAGATTATACAGGGCCTGGTGGCAACAGGTCTCTTGCAGCCGAAGTGGGGTCTGGGGTGGTGGCGTGGGCTGAGGGGGCTCAGTGGCTGGGGGTCATGTTCAGGGGGCTGGAACAATGTGTATTGTGGGGGTGCTGCCTGAGAGCCATCGGACCAAACTGTAAACCCTGATTGAAACTCCCCCAAGCCAGGGGGTGCAGCAGCAGCACCCGCAGGCCCAGGAGCTATGGCCATCTTGCTGTAATGGGGGAGGGGCCCGTGTGAGCGTCGGGGTGGGGAGGGCCCAGGAGGCCACGGCCTGGGGCACGCGCCGCTGTGGTGTGGGGGAGGGGCGCCTTCCCCCCCTCCCGTGACTGGGACCCCAGGGCCATTTCGCGCCGTATTTCAACCCCCCGGGGGGGCGGGGCTTGGAGGGCGGGTGAGGAATGACGCTCAAGGGGGCGGGGCTGGCGGGAGGCGGAGAGCGCGCGCGAAGGAGTGACGTGACGCGACGCGACGCCACGCATGCGCAGAGGGTGTTGTCGGGCCGCGCGGGAAGCGCGAGCGAGCTAGACAGCCGCGGTCGGTTGGGGGAGCGGGGTGAGGGGCAGCCCCTGGGGACCGGGACCGGGACCGGCGGGCTGGGCGGGGACGGCCCCGGGGTGAGGGGGCGCCCGCGGGGGACTCTCCCCGCCTGGGCCCTGGGGCCGCGCTTGGGGGCTGCGGACGCTGAGCCCCGCAGAGGCTGCGCGCAGGGAGCCCGCGACGCCCCGCGGGCTGAGGAGCCGCCCGGCAGCGATGGCGCAGAAGAGGCGCGGTAAGGGGCCCGGCCCCTCCCAGGTACGGAGCGAGCCCCGGGGGCCCCTTCTCCCGCCCCCCCCGGGGCCGGCTGGGAACGGCCCGCCCCCCCCCCCTCCCCCGTCCCATTGCCGCTTTGATGCGTCTCCCGCCCTGCGCAGGGGGAAGACCCGGCCGGGGACGAGGACTACGCGCTGACCCAGAGCGCCAGCCAGGTGCGGCGCAACCTGGAGCGACTCTCGCCGGCTCAAGTGGATCAGAAGGTGGGTAGGGGGAGGGGCGCTGTGAGGCGGGGGGGGGGGGGGGGGGGCAGCCCCCCAGGATGGGCCTGGCGTCTCCAGGAATTACATATTGATCGTGAACTAAAGATTACGGCGGGGGTCGGCAACCTATGGCACGCGCGCCGAAGGCGGCACTCACGCTGCCCGGGTCCTGGCCACCGGTCCGGGGGCCTCTGCCTTTTAATTTAATGTTAATTGAAGCTTCTTAAACACTTTAACCCCCTTATTTACTTTACATACCACAGTAATGTAGTTCTATATTATAGACTTGTAGAAAGAGACCTTCTAAAAACGTTAACATGTATGACTGGCACATGAAACTTTAAATTAAAGTGAATACATGAAGACTTGGCACACCACTTCTGAAAGGTTGCCGACCCCTGGATTACAGCACGGGATGAAACCTCCAGCAATCCAGCTAACCAAAACTGGCAACCCTACGTGGGGGGCCTGTTCCTCCCCTGTGGGAACCCCCTCCCTTTGGGTAATGCACCTTGTCCTCCACCTGCAGGTGAGCGAATTGGTGCAATACCTGCTGGTCAAGGATCAGAAGAAAATCCCCATCAAACGGGCAGGTAAGAGGCCTGCTAGATGGTCATGGACTTTGGGGGGGAGGCTCTGCAGCCCCCTTCAAATTAGCAGAGGCCATTTCTGTTCCCCACTTGGTCTGAATCCAGATCTCTGAGGCAGCAGAGCCAGGACTCAGCCATTCGGCCACAGTGACTTTCTCTAGCTTCCTCCTTCTGTGCCGCATCTGCATGCTTTGATTAGCCTTTTTCTAGCCTCCCCCCACTTCCCAGAGCTAGTGATAGGACCCAGGAGTCCTGACTCACAGCCTCCTCTGCTCTGACCCATTAGACCCCACTCCCTTCTCAGAGCTAGGGATGGAAACCAGGAGTCCTGGCTTCCAGCTGTCCCTGCTCTAACCACTGGACCCCACTCCCCTCACAGGCGGGGACAGAGTCCAGGAGTCCTCATTTCCCAATCCTCTTTGTATGGGTCACCAATAACGTTTGAAACTTTCAGAGACTCAACTTAGATCCCCATGGTGTAGACTGTGGGATTCCTGGGCGGGGTATCTGATGAGGAGGGGAATGTAGCTGAAACAGTCATTAAAAGTTACAACTCCAGACCTGTGGATTCTACTGCTGGTTCAAGTTGCAGTGGGGGAGGTTTATGTTGGATATTAGGAAAAACTTTTTCACTAGGAGTGTGGTGAAGCACTGGAATGGGTTACCTAGGGAGGTGGTGGAATCTCCTTCCTTAGAGCAGTGGTCTCCAAAGTGGGGTGCGTGGCAGGAGGAGCATTTTTGTTTGTTTGTTTTTTGCTTCGTCAGGCGGAAATCTGAGCAGCTTTTTTTGTTTGTTTTGGTGCGGCAGTGGGTGCGTGCTCAAGAAATTTTTACTGATAGGGGTGCGCGATCAAAAAAGTTTGGAGACCACTGCCTTAGAGGTTTTTAAGGTCAGGCTGGCTGGGATGATTTAGTTGGGGATTAGCTCTGCTTTGAGCAGGGGGTTGGACTAGATACCTCCTGAGGTCCCTTCCAACCTTGATATTCTATGATTCTTCTACTGGCCCTGCTGGGTTAGAGGGTTACCGCTGCAGGGGCACTGTCTTGCCAGCAGGGAGTGTTAGGAGCCATGGGAATAGCTATAACATGTCTCCCTCTCTTCCCCCTTGTAGATATCCTGAAAAATGTCATCAAAGACTACAGAGGCGTCTATTCTGAGATCATTAAGCGAGCCGGCAGGACCCTCCAGCAGGTCACCACGCTATGGGGAGTGGAACGGGGGGCTCGGCTAGGGACACACTCCCCTGGCAGGCTCTGCAGAGGGTGCTCTCTTTTGCCAATCAGTGCTGGGCACTAGGGGGTACGGTGCTGCGGGGAGCTTGGCAGAGGGCACTCTCCCCTGCCAGTCAGTGCTGGGTGCTAGGGGGCACCATGTTGCATGAGGGACTAGCTTTCAGCTGAGTGATCTTTAAAAAAACTTTTAAAGCTGTTGTGTTTGCCTTGGGCTTTGTCTGCACTATGACTTTTGTCGGTCAGGGGTGTGAAAAAACACACCCCTGACCGACATAAGTTTCACCAGCAAAAGTGCTGGTGTGGACAGTGTTATGTCAGCAGGAGAATGCTCTCCCGCTGGCGTAGAGTGGCTACACAGGATACACACTACATGCCAGCATAGAGCAGCTGCATTATGTCTGTAGTGTAGACATAGTCTTGATGTTCTTGGTTGGTATTATCTTGGCTACTTGCAGCCCTTTCCTCTTGCCACTCGCTTCCCAGTGTCAGGGATAGAACTCAGGAGTCCTGGCTCCGCCCATCATGCCCTGCTCTAACCACAAGACCCCACTCCCTATCCCATGCCTCCCTGAAATTAACCTCCCCCCCTCCTCCCCCAGGTTTTTGGGCTGCAGCTGATGGAGATAGACCCCAAGCATCACATCTACATCCTGGTCAGCATCCTGCCGCGCCTGGAAGTGGATAACTTGAAACAGTAAGGGGGGGGGGGGACTGGCTGGCTGGGGTGGGAGGCAGCATGACCGATTCCTCCATTTCCCCTCCCCCTCAAGAGGCTTCCAAGCCTTTAAGAGTTAATTCTTGTCATTAGGCTCCACCCACCAAACCCCACCCCACATAAAACTGCCATGGCTGATCCCTGCATGCCCCCATCCTGGCATTGTGTTCCTCTGCCCCCTAGTGGCCAGAAGGCTGCCTTGCAGTGTCCATGTGGCTGGAGGTCTGCTGGGAGGTCTATAGGCTGTCCCTGGCTCTAGTGATTAAAGTGGGGTAGGCTTTGAGCCAGGATTCTTTCTCCAGCTCTGGAAGGTTTGAGAGGGGTCTTTGCTCTGCCATTAAACCCTCTACTTCCTTGTCCAGATCCCTAGTCCTCCGCAGAGTTCCCTGGGTGAGTGACACCCCTCTTGTGTGTTGCAGGGATGATTGCACAGCAAAGCTGGGCCTCCTCACTGTCATCCTCAGCTTCCTCTTCATGAAGGGCAATGCTGCTAAAGAATGTAAGCCCCGCCCCTTCCCTGCGGGCCTTGCCCTTTCCCTGCAGGCTCCGCCTCCTGACTGACATTCTCACTTTGCCCTTTCAGCTGCTGTGTGGGAGACGTTGAGGAGACTGCGAGTTGACCCTGGGTATGTGCGGGGTCAGGGATACCAGGGGTTAACGCTGTCCCCTGCAGGCTCCTCCCTCTCTGGGCACCAGCTAATCAATGATGGGGCTTGCAGAGTGGGGGTGGAGCAGCCTGTGCCCTGAGGCCATGCCCCTTTAACACATTCCTATCCACAACCCCTCCAGAGTGAGACACGAGGTCTTTGGGGATGTCAAGAAGTTGGTGACTGAGGAATTTGTCCGCCAAAAGTAAGTTTGGGCTTGTCGGGATGCCTGGGTTCTGTGTCTGGGAGGGGAGTGGGGTCTAATGGTTAGAGCAGGGTGGGCTGGGAGCCAGGACTCCTGGGTTCTGTGCCTGGCTCTGGGACCGCTGTGCCCCCTTAACACTCCAGCCTCGGCTGTCTCGCACAATGTTTTGCTAGTGACAAGCAGCAACCCCCTCCAGGGACTGTGATCACTCAGCACAACCACATGTGGAGCCCCACCCCCAGCTAGATTGCATGAATGCTCCCAGAGCCACTCATGAATCACACAGAGGCCTTGGCTACACTGGCACTGTACAGCGCTGCAACTTGGTGCGCTCAGGGGTGTGAAAAAACACCCCCCTGAGCGCAGCGAGTACAGCGTTTTAAAGCGCCAGTGCAATCAGTGCCTGCAGCGCTGCACGCTTGCTTGCAGCGCTGCAACCTACTCCCCTCGGAGAAGTGGAGTACAAACAGTGCTGCGAGAGCTCTCTCGCAGCACTGGCGGTGCGACTATACTCGCGCTTCACAGCGCTGTCGCGGCAGCGCTGTGTAGTCCTGAATGTAGCCAAGGCCGGAGAAAGGCACCAGAGCCAGATCCCCTCCCCCCACAGCTCCCAGCCTTGTACCTCAGGCATATATCATCGTGCACTGCTCAAGATGAGCAGTGCAAATTTATTAATTGATTCACCACTTCATCAATGGAAAGTGGATATACACCAGCCTTTGCAAACCTGAGCAGATTTACCACACACATCAAGCAAACTCACTGGTAAAGATAAACCGTAAAAGAAGTTTGACTACAAAAGATAGATTAAGTGATAGTTACCAAAAGATAATATAAGCACACAGTCTAAACTCTCAACCCTATTAGACTGGGCAACATCTAGATAAAGCAGTTTCTCACCCCACTGGATATTGCAGTCCTTAATATACAGGTTTGTCCCTTCAACTGGGCCAGTCCCTTCTGTTGGAGTCTTCAGTCTTCTGAATGTCTTTGTTGCTTGCAGCATAGGTGGGAGCAGGAGAAAGAACACCATGGCCACATGCTGGGCCTGTTTTATTCCCTTGGTCCCATGTGCTTGAAGAACACAAGTCCAGACATGTCTGGTGGGCATTGCTGAGTCACAAGGTGAAGCAATACCCCGGTGTGTCTCCTGTGAGTAAGTCATCGAATTGTAACTCGCTTGCTGGACAATGGCTGTTAATAGTTGTTTGACACCCGCCTGGACGTTGGTTACTTTCCTTGGCATTGTCTCTGGAGAGCTAGTATCTGGGTGCTTCCCAAAGCGTATTTTAGTGACAACCATACAACGCAATAAGGTAGATGAAGTTAAAAAAATACATATTGTGACAAAGCTCTGTCCTTGTCTCCGTGGGTCCTGCGTTTCCTGACGGATTTCGCTAGCCTCAGAGGCTCACTGTGACCCTCCACTTAACCTTTGTCTCTCTAGAGACAAGGGTCACAGTCACTGAGCCATTTTCATCATAAGCCAGCGAGGGAGCTGAGGAGAAGCTATCCTCCCTCGCACTGTCTCTGTTGTCTCCCAGTCTGGTGATTAATCAGGGGGGCAAAGCGGGGAAGCCTGGGCCCGTCCGCCACTCCGGGCTCCAGCCCAGGGACCCGAATAGTATCAGCTATGGTAGCTGACCTTTTAGGAACAGGACACATACAATTCCCTGGGCTACTTCTCCACAGCAGCCTCCACTTCACCCTTAGCTCAGGGCCTCCTTCCTTGTGCCTGATACGGTGTGTACTGCTCAGTCTCTCCCACAGCTCCTGACATGCGCACCCACCTGACTAACTGGGAGGCTTTTAACTAGTTTCAGCCAGCCCCTGATTGGCTTCAGGTGTCCCAATCAACCTAGTGTCCTCCCTGCCTTCTGGAAAGCTCTTAATTGGCCCGGAGCAGCTGCCGTTTACTTATCCTGGTACCAGGGATTTGTTTAACCTGGGGCTAATATATCTATCTCCCACTACTTTTCTATAGCTGTCTGGCCTTGCCCCTCACGATATTTAGATAGAACAGTGACATTCAGCTGATCATAACCTTTCCCCGATACCTCACAAGGCCTGTTTTATATGCAGTATCACAATTATTTAGAGAGAGAGAGAGAGAGAGAGAGAATGTCACAGCGTCTAATAGAATGGGGAGGTGAAGAGCTAGCTTCCAGCCCTCTGCTCTAACCAGTAGGCCCCAATCCCCTCCCAGAGCCAGGCACAGAACCCAGGAGTCCTTCTGTCACTCACCCTCCTTGCACATTAGTAGATTTGGGCCCTGTTCGAGGTGCTGCAATGGCCCAGCAGGTTGGGTGGCTGCTCTCTGCGAGCCTGGGGGCAGGCGGTTCAAATCCCATGTGGCCGGTGTGTACAGAGCAGCCATGGCGGAGCCCACAGCCTTGCTGTTTATACCATGCCGCAGATTATCTCGTTGCCCCCGCATGCAGTCAGCCTAGAGGCCGGTTCCCTGTGCCGGAGGGCATCGGACACGCACACAGCCTGGGCTGGCCCTTTGCCCTTCTCTGTGGGCTGGGGAGATCCAGCAGCCCATTTTCTCTCTGGCAACAGGAAGGAGGGCTGGCCCCAGGGGCTCTGGGGAATGGAGAGCCCCAAGGGAAGGGGCATGGAGTTGCAGTGGGGGGGTGGATCCTACACCCCAAGGGGCTGTGAGGACAGGAGTAACAGGCGAGCTAGAACCCAGATGTCCTGAGCCCACTGCTCTACCTCTTCGGCCATGCTGGGAGCAGGTTACTGGGGTCAGATGGCTGCTCTTCGGGAGGAAGTGGGGCTGAGGGGGGCAGGGATTTATGTGGGCTCTGACGGGGGGGGGGGGGGGGGGTGATTTGGGCGTGGTTGCTGATTGCTGTGCTCTTGCCCCATCAGGTACCTGGAATACAACCGCATACCCCACACAGATCCACCCGAGTTTGAGTTCCAGTGGGGGGCACGGGCTGCCAAGGAGACCTCCAAGATGCAGATCCTGCGCTTTGTCGCCAAGGTACCTGCCTTCGGGGGTGGGGACTTAAGGAAGGGGAGGACTCAGATTTAGGGGGAGCAGAGCCTGAGCCCCCTTGAGTGCCTGGAGGTAGGGGTCACTAAGAGGGAGCTGTGGGGAAATGAAGACTAAAATCCTACAGGATAGGTCTTGGGGAAATGGGGGGATAGTCCCTGGGCAACCAAGGGAACTGAGGTTTGGGGTATCCCAGGGTGCCTGGGCAAGGGGGTCCTCCACAGGGGGCAGTAGACCTGTCCCTTAAGGGCTGCTGCTGCCCATGTAGGCCCTGGGGGAGATCACAGCCCAGCTGTCTCAATCTTCCCTTCCGGTCTCTTTTCATCAGATCCAAAACAAGGACCCCAAGGCCTGGAGCACCCAGTACACTGAGGCAGCAGCTGAGGAGGCAGCTGCGGGGGGCCTGTTCCAAGACATTAGCACCCCTGGAGACACTGGTGGGGCCAGCCAGGGGGCACGGAGGAGGACCCGGTGAGCCTTGTCCACTTCACCCACAGGTGGTCTGCCCCATGATGCCTTGTGAACCAGCAGACCTGAGAATTAGGGGAGCTGTGGCCTCTGCCCATGCTGAGCCTAGCATCCAGCACCCAAGGGTCCACTGTGGCAGCTGCCTCTGCCCTCCTGATCTCAGCCCACCTGAGACATGGCCCATGGACAAATGGGTTGTAAAATGCAGTTTGATTGTTGTACATTGATGAGCTCAGCTCCAGAGACCGCTCCTCACCTTTCTGGAGGGGGGCATGGGCAGCTTGTGTGAACCCCTCCCTCCGGAGTTGCCATGGAGTGGGTTTCTGCCACACGCAGGGGCTGGCTCAGAGCTGGGCACTGACATGACCTCTGATCCTTGTGATTCACCCACGACGCTTTCAAATAAAGTCCCCTTAGTGGAGTATGCAATTTTCTGCGGTGGGATTTTAACTACAGGGGGTGAGTTTCTGGAGGCCAGGAGCATTCTAAGCTCTTGCCTGCTGCCTGTGTGGAAGGGGGTTTGTTTGTAGGAGGGGTCCTAGATGAGCGTCTCCGGGAAGAAGCTCCAGGCACAAGGCTATGTCTGCAGAGGGTTGGAGCACAGCAAGCAGCTTGCTGTAGCAGCCCGCGAACAGCGCTGGTGCTGGTGGCAGGTGATGGTCCTGGGTATGTTACCTGAGCTAGGGCTGTGTCTGCAGCTGCTGCATTCCTCCCTGCCTGCAGCGCCCCACAGTGGCAATCACGTAGCCTTGCTGTACAGTTACACAGGGGGGCAGCCCCCCCCCCGCCCCCCCCAGGTCATTGAGTGATCGGCTCAGGCAGCGTTGTGCACACTCAGGACGATTCCCCCCTTGCCAAGTGATCAACTCAGGTTCTCTGAAGACCTCGGCAGCGTCACTCATGCTCAGGGCAGCTCCCCCCCTCGCTGAGCGATCGGCTCAGGCTTGCTGCGGGCTAGAAACTGAAAGGCCAGCTCATGTGGCAATCTGTGACATTAGGAGCCAGGGCCCGAGGCCCCAGTCTAGCCCCACAGTCCCTGTGAAGAGAACAGCACTGACCCCACAGCTACGGCGAAGGAGAGAGCCTGCTTTAAAGGGCACAGGTGGGCACCACACACGCTTCTTCGAGCTCCCGTGTCACATTGACATTCTGCAACAAGACCCAGGAGGTAGGGGCTTACACCCACCTCGTTGGCCGGAGCTGTGCCCAATCCCATGGCTTTGAGAGGGGGGGTGTCCCTTTTGTGCCTCAGTTTCCCCTCCCCACCTCCCAGTCTATTTAGACCATGTTTTCTAGGGTAGGGGCTGTCTTTCATTAGGGCTCTGACACCCAGCATGCCAGGAGTCCTGATCTCAGGCATGGGGTGTCTGATGGGCCCTTGATCTCAGGTGGGGTGTCAGGTGCACCCCCAGTTTATAATCTAGGGCCCCCAGGGACGTTAATGGTGTTAGCACAGGTGTGCAGGGAGTGCAGTGAGGGTGTTTAGCTGCTGGCAGGAAGGGGCATAGCCTGGATTGAGGGGGGCAGAATGGCTTTACCTGGACCCCAAGCTGTGAGGAAGGTGCCAGGCCAAGCTCGAAGTGGGGCCATTTGGTGGACTCCTGGATAGCCAGGGGGTAGGTCCGGTAGCAAGATTGTTTGTTTGAAAGACACAGAACCATCATTGAACTGGGAGGATTGGTCCTAACTGGATGGACTGCTGAAAGTTTGGGGGTGAGAGATACCTTTGTCTTTCAAATCCTATTTAGCTTGGTAACACTTCTGTAAGAGTTTACTTATAATCACTTAACGGCTATTGTTCTCTAGTTAATGAACTTGTTTGAATGGGTTCATTAAACCGGTGTGATTTGACTGAAGTCTTTGGGGATTTCTACTCAGATTAATGAAGGCTGGGGCATGTTCGTTACCCTTTGATGGCCTAACAGACTTAATGAGTTTACCCTGTTCAGGGCGGTTTCCTGAGCAGTGTAAGACATGCAAAGCTGGGGCTGAGGGCTGTGAGGGGGGTTCTGTATCTGTTCAGGAATCATAGAATATCAGGATTGGAAGGGACCTCAGCAGGTCATCTAGTCCAACCCCCTGCTCAAAGCAGGACCAATCCCCAACTAAATCATCCCAGCCAGGGCTTTGTCAAGCCGGGCCTTAAAAACCTCTAAGGAAGGAGATTCCACCACCTCACTAGGTAACCCATTCCAGTGCTTCACCACCCTCCTAGTGAAAAAGTTTTTCCTAAGATCCAACCTAAACCTCCAACTGCAACTTGAGACCATTACTCCTTGTTCTGTCATCAGGTACGACTGAGAACAGTCTAGATCCATCCTCTTTGGAACCCCCTTTCAGGTAGTTGAAAGCAGCTATCAAATCCCCCCTCATTCTTCTCTTCTGCAGACTAAACAATCCCAGTTCCCTCAGCCTCTCCTCATAAGTCATGTGCGCCAGCCCCCTAATCATTTTTGTTGCCCTCCGCTGGACTCTTTCCAATTTTTCCACATCGTTTATGTAGTGTGGGGCCCAAAACTGGACACAGTACTCCAGATGAGGCCTCACCAATTTCAAATAGAGGGGAATGATCACATCCCTTGATCTGCTGGCAGTGCCCCTACTTATGCAGCCCAAAATGCTGTTAGCCTTCTTGGCAACAAGGGCACACTGTTGACTCATATCCAGCTTCTCGTCCACTGTAACCCCTAGGTCCTTTTCTGCAGAACTGCTTCCTAGCCATTCGGTCCCTAGTCTGTAACAGTGAATAGGATTCTTCCGTCCTAAGTGCAGGACTCTGCACTTGTCCTTGTTGAACCTCATCAGGTTTCTTTTGGCCCAATCCTCTAATTTGTCTAGGTCCCTCTGTATCCTATCCCTACCCTCCAGCATATCTACCACTCCTCCCAGTTTAGTGTCATCTGCAAACTTGCTGAGAGTGCAGTCCATGCCATCCTCCAGATCATTAATTAAGATATTGAACAAAACCGACCCCTGGGGCACTCGACTTGAAACCGGCTGCCAACTAGACATGGAGCCGTTGATCACTACCCGTTGAGCCCGACGATCTAGCCAGCTTTCTATCCACCTTATAGTCCATTCATCCAGCCCATACTTCTTTAACTTGCTGGCAAGAATACTGTGGGAGACCGTATCAGAAGCTTTGCTAAAATCAAGGAATAACACATCCACTGCTTTCCCCTCATCCACAGAGCCAGTTATCTCCTCATAGAAGGCAATTAGGTTAGTCAGGCACGACTTGCCCTTGGTGAATCCATGCTGACTGTTCCTGATCACTTTCCTCTCCTCTAAGTGCTTCTGAATTGATTCCTTGAGGATCTGCTCAATGATTTTTCCAGGAACTGAGGTGAGGCTGACTGGCCTGTAGTTCCCCGGATCCTCCTCCTTCCCTTTTTTAAAGATGGGCACTACATTAGCCGTTTTCCAGTCATCTGGGACCTCCCCCGATCGCCATGAGTTTTCAAAGAGAATGGCCAAAGGCTCTGCAATCACATCCGCCAACTCCTTTAGCAGCCTCGGATGCAGCGCATCCGGCCCCATGGACTTGTGCTCGTCCAGTTTTTCTAAATAGTCCCGAACCACTTCTTTCTCCACAGAAGGCTGGTCACCTTCTCCCCATACTGTGCTGCCCAGTGCAGCAGTCTGGGAGCTGACCTTGTTCATGAAGACAGAGGCAAAAAAATCATTGAGTACATTAGCTTTTTCCACATCCTCGGTCACTAGGTTGCCTCCCTCATTCAGTAAGGGGCCCACACTTTCCTTGACTTTCTTCTTGTTGCTAACATACCTAAAGAAACCCTTCTTGTTACTCCTAACATCTCTTGCTAGCTGCAACTCCAAGTGTGATTTGGCCTTCCTGATTTCACTCCTACATGCCTGAGCAATATTTTTATACTCCTCCCTGTTCATTTGTCCAATCTTCCACTTCTTGCAAGCTTCTTTTTTGCGTTTAAGGTCAGCAAGGATTTCACTGTTAACCCAAGCTGGTCGCCTGCCATATTTACTGTTCTTTCTACACATCGGGATGGTTTTTTCCTGCAACCTCAATAAGGATTCTTTAAAATACAGCCAGCTCTCCTGGACCCCTTTGCCCTTCATGTTATTCTCCCAGAGGATCCTGCCCATCAGTTCCCTGAGGGAGTCAAAGTCTGCTTTTCTGAAGTCCAGGGTCCGTATTCTGCTGCTCTCCTTTCTTCCTTGTGTCAGGATCCTGAACTCGACCATCTCATGGTCACTGCCTCCCAGGTTCCCATCCACTTTTGCTTCCCCTACTAATTCTTCCCTGTTTGTGAGCAGCAGGTCAAGAAAAGCTCTGCCCCTAGTTGGTTCCTCCAGCACTTGCATCAAGAAATTGTCCCCTACACTTTCCAAAAACTTCCTGGATTGTCTGTGCACCGCTGTATTGCTCTCCCAGCAGATATCAGGGTGATTAAAGTCTCCCATGAGAACCAGGGCCTGCGATCTAGTAACTTCTGCTAGTTGCCGGAAGAAAGCCTCGTCCACCTCATCCCCCTGGTCTGGTGGTCTATAGCAGACTCCCACCACAACATCACCCTTGTTGCTCACACTTCTAAACTTAATCCAGAGACTCTCAGGTTTTTCTGCAGTTTCATACCGGAGCTCTGAGCAGTCATACTCCTCTCTTACATACAATGCAACTCCCCCAGCTTTTCTGCCCTGCCTGTCCTTCCTGAACAGTTTATATCAGGGGTCGGCAACCTTTCAGAAGTGGTGTGCCGAGTCTTCATTTATTCACTCTAATTTAAGGTTTTGCGTGCCAGTAATACATTAACGTTTTTAGAAGGTCTCTTTCTATAAGTCTATAATATATAAACTATTGTGTATGTAAAGTAAATAAGGTTTTTAAAATGTTTAAGAAGCTTCATTTAAAATTAAATTAAAATGCAGAGCCCCCCGGACTGGTGGCCAGGACCCGAGCAGTGTGAGTGCCACTGAAAATCAGCTTGCGTGCCGCAGATTGCCTACCCCTGGTTTATATCCATCCATGACAGTACTCCAGTCATGTGATTTATCCCATCAAGTCTCTGTTATTCCAGACTCTGCCAGAGTTTTAGTCACGGCTGTTTTTAGTAAAAGTCACGGACAGGTCATGTGCAGTAAAAATTCATGGCTTGTGACCTGTCCATAACTTGTACTATATACCCCTGACTAACTTTTGGGTGTTTGGGGGCAGGGGAGGGGGTGGAGGGCACTGTGGGTGCTTTGGGGGGAGGAGGATGGCCGTGGCGCCCATGGGCCGCCACCCCTCCCACCCCAGAGCAGGAGCTGGCAGGCTCCCTACCTGACTCCATGGAGCCCTCTCCCACACCCAAACTCCTGCTGCTGCTGGGGGGGAGGGGCGTGGTTGCCTGATATTGCCCTGGCAAGGGCTGGTGCAGCTGGCTCAGGGGCCACCCACGCTGCTCAGGCAGCCCCCAGGCCAGCCGCACCTGCTGCTGCAGAAGTCACGGGGGTTCTGGAATGTCACAGACTGAGCAAACTATTTTCTATTTGTTTAATATTTTATTTGCTTGAAATTATTAATCTCAAAAAATGAAGGTATTTTCTTATATTAGGTAAATATTAGGACTTTCAATTAATTGCAGTTAACTCACACGATTAACAAAATTATTGCAATTAAAATTAATGGTGATTAATCAGTTTAATTGCACTGCTAAACAATAGAATACCAATTGAAATTTATTAAATATTTTGGATGTTTTTCTACATTTTCAAATATATTGCTTTCAATTACAACACAATACAAAGTGTACAGTGCTCATTTTATATATTATTACAAATATTTGCACTGTAAAAATGATAAAAGAAACAGTATTATTCAGTTCACCACATACAAGTACTGTAGTGCAATCTCTTGACTGTGAAAATGCAACTTACAAATGTAGATTGTTTGTTACGTAACTGCACTCAAAAACAAAACAACGCAAAACTTTGGGGCCTACAAGTCCACTCAGCCCTACTTCTTGTTCAGCCAATCGCTCAGACAAAGATAGCTACAGCACTCAACCTAATGTTTAAGAATCTGAAGTGCCTTCCAAAATCTGAGGGACGAGGTGTGGAGCATGCTTTCAGATGTCTTAAAAGAGCAACACTCTGAAGTGGAAACTACAGAACCTGAACCACCAAAAAAGAAAATCAACCTTCTGCTGATGACATCTGACTCAGATGATGAAAATGAACATGCTTCTATCTGCTCTGTTTTGGATTGTTGTTGAGCAGAACCTGTCATCAGCATGGACACATGTCCTCTGGAATGGTGGATGAAGCATGAACGGACATACAAATCTTTAGCGCATCTGGCATGTAAATATCTTGTGACACCGGCTGCAACAGTGCCATGTGAATGCCTTTTCTCGCTTTCTGGTGACATTGTGAACAAGAAGCAGGCAGCATTATCTCCTGCAAACGTAAGCAAACTTGATTATCTGAACAAGAAAGGCCTGAGTAGACTTGTAGGCTCTAAAGTTTTACATTGTTTTATTTTTGAATGCAGTTACATAAAAAAATAATTCTACATTTGTAAGTTCAACTTTCATGATAGAGATTGCACTACAGTACTTGTACAGTAACTCCTCACTTAACATTGTAGTTATGTTCCTGAAAAATGTTACATTAAGTGAATCCAATTTCCCCATAAGAATTAATGTAAATGGAGGGGTTAGGTTCCAGGGAAAATTTTTTTTGCCAGACAGACATAACCCCTCCTCCATTTATATTAATTCTTATGGGGAAATTGGATTCACTTAATGTAACATTTTATATACACATATATATGTAATGTGTGTGTGTGTGTGTGTGTGTGTGTGTGTGTGTGTGTGTGTGTGTGTGTGTGCGCGCGCACACACACACACACAAAGTTTTAAACAATTTAATACTGTACAGAGCAATGGTGATTTTGATGGTGAAGTCAGAGGGTGGGATATTTCCCAGGGACTACCTTAGTGCTAAATGATGAACTAGCACTCGGCTGAGCCCTCAAGGGTTAACATGTTGTTAATGTAGCCTCACACTCGGAGGTAGCACGAATGGAGGTAAGGGAGTCAGCATGGCAGAGAGAGAGATGCACATTGCCCTCTTAAGTACACTGACCCCACACTAAGTACATTGCCTTTTTAAGTAGATCAGCAAGTTGAGACAGCAGCTGCTGCTAGCAAGCTCCCTCCCTCCTGAGCCTTTTCATGCCCCCCACTGCCCTGTGGAGATGGGAGGGGGGAGGAGGGGGACACCCTGACACTAGCACTCCTCTTCCTCCCCCCCACCCCTCCACTGCACAGCAAGCAGGAGGCTCCTAGGACCGGCTCCAAGGCAGAGGGCAGGAGCAGCACACGGCAGTGGGGTCAGGGACAGCTGAACTGCCGGCAACTGATAGCCTGCTGCGTGGCTGTGGCACAGGGAACTTAGGGGGGGCTGCCGGCCCACCCTGGGTCCAAGCCCCCATCACTAGCTCCAAGGGGCTGCTCTTTCTGCAAGCAGTGGACAAAGCAGGCAGCTGCCAAACAATGTTAAGGAAGCATTGCGCAACTTTAAATGAGCATGTTCTCTGATAAATCAGCAACATAACGTTAACCGGGACAACTGTAAGTGAGGAATTACTGTATTAGGTGAACTGAAATATACTATTTCTTTGGCTTTTTACAGTGCAAATATTTGTAATAAAAATAAATATAAAGTGACCACTGTACACTATGTATTCTGTGTTGTAATTGAAATCAATATAATTGAAAATGTAGAAAACATCAAAAATATTGAAATAAATGGTATTCTATTATTAACAGTGCAATTAATTAATCATGATCACTTTTTTAATCACTTGACAGCCCTAGTAAATATTATTACACTTGGTTATTTTTCATCATCTTAATTATTGCGAATGGACAGAGCAGACAGAAGGACAGACACTTTAATACATCCAGATCCAGCTTGTCATGAGAACTTTAAACTGCTCTTGGATGGCCCTGGATGTGAAGCATTTTTTGATGATTTAACTAAATTGATGACTTGATTCCAGTACAATATCATTAACCTTAGGGCAGTGACAGTCAGCCACCAGGGGGAGTCAATGGGCAAGTGTAGAGAGACCAGAATGAAAGAAAAGTTTTGGTATTACTTTTTCCCCCTCAATATGTTCAAACAATTTTTTATTTTTGCATCAAAAAACGCTTCACAGCCAGGGCCCTCCAATTTGTTGTTTGAACATATTGAGGGAAAAAAAGTAATACCAAGACTTTTCTTTCATTCTGGTCTCTCTACACTTGCCTTTTGGCTCCCCCTGGTGGCTGATTGATTCTATCATCGCACTGAGGTTAATGATATTGTACTGGAATCAAATCATCAAATCTCCTATATTACTAACAACAAGAAAAGCTGTAACTTTCAGTTTTCCAATCTAATTTAGATTATCATATAATTAATCTTTACTCTTTAACCAATAAACTTCATATTTAATTTCATTTCCATTGGTAACAACCACAGGGTCAAAGATTGTGCAATCTTATCATACACGTTAGGTTTCTTTTAATCCCTACTTCCACCGAGTGAACCCTTGTGTAAAGCTGTAGCTTACCCCAAAACGGGCCTGCTACTTCTGAGAGTTTGTTTGTCGCTGGGCCTTCTGTCACGAGTGTTCGTGGAAAGGGGACTCACGCTATGTGGGAAAGTTTGTATCATGAGAACAAGCACCTCTAGTCTCTTTTCCCACATTTTAATCTTTCAAGGTAGCAGGAGGTGGATGAGAAGGGATGCAAATGCATAAGACACAAGAGCAAACAAAAGCATAGACTCAGGATTCAGGCCAGATCTAGAGGCTGAAACATGGATTCCCTCATTGGTTATCAGCACTTGAATATCATGAAAGTCTTCAATGTACAACAAAGCAGCAAGATTGGCATCCATGGGAAGGAATGTCCTCTGAAGGCACCAACTGCTTCTTCCTTTGCCTCTTGAAACTTTGGATCCAGGTGGTAAAGGACAATTGTTCCCAATCGAGCTATGGTATCCCTTGAGACTGTAGTCAATGCCGCTGCACTAGTGAAGGATGTTTTAAAAACAGTTTTACCTGAACCATAGTCCACCATAGCTTTCTTCTCTGGTGTGAATGCCAAAAACTAGTTGCCTGCTATTTTGACCTGAGTTCTTGCCAAGACCTTGGCCTTGGTCAGGGTAAATTTACACATCTCTGGAGCAGAATCCTTTACCAAACCACCCAAAAATCTCAGCAGTGTTAGTAACAAATGGCCAAGTTTGTTTCTTTAATCTGTTGCCACAGATCGACGTTAGGAACTAGATACAGGCTTGGATCAGAATCTCTAATCTACCAAAGGTGGGAAAGGGGGTTTCTATTTGAAAATAATTATTTTTCTGCAGCTATGTCACATTCAACACTCAGTTAATTTGATTCACATTTGCACTACGAAGGGTGAGTTCAACAAGAACACCACTTCTATTTCCTCCACATCTACGTAGTTAGGGACAACGTGTCCTAAATCATAGGATTAGTTAGATCTTGTAAGGTACTTGGTCTCAACTGTTTGGGAACCAAATACATGGGTATTTTGCTTCCTCCTAAATCACTTACTGTGGAATTCTCTCCAGGGATTATCTGAGACAATATTGACCTAAGCAATTGAACAACACTGTGATCATACGCAGTTACTTCAGTTAGTTGCACAATTTGGGGTGTGCTGCTATCCACCATTTCATACTGGAGCGTTATAAGAATACTTCGGTTTCCTTGCTATCATGTCCAATAACTTGAAGTAGTCTCTCCTGTTTACTGAACTGCACTTGAACTTTCTCCATGTCATCATGGAGGGGTGGGGAAAAAGCTAAAATAAAGTGAGAAATGAGTATTTTAGCAGCTGGTTATTTGTCTCAAAGTTCCCAATAAATCTGAGCTACATTCTGTCAAACAAAACTAATATCCAGTTATGTGACCAAACGGCCTTCAGGAAAGAGGAAAAACTCATATTACGTAAGAGGTAAAAGACACTTTCAGTTTCACATAAAGTGAAATTCCAGAGAAGATTGCATTTGATAATTCAGAATCAGAATAATAGATTCTCCCATCACATTCCCCTCTGATCTATTCAAACCTGCATCATTCGGTGCTGTCTTATTATTACAGAATTGTCATAGGACAAAGCAGCTGACAGAAAGGACCACAGGATTCCCCCCGAAGAAGGTGAGCTGCAAAAGTGGGCCTTTCTCCTGGGAGGACCTGAGAGACCACGATGACAAATGGTGCAAATAGGCTTAAAGGTCACTATGTAGGAATCAGCAAAAATATTAAAACACTAGACAAAGTTTTTATGGTTTTTATCTCCCTTGTGGATTCTCTGATGATAAATAAGAGCTGAGCTCTGATGGAAGCTTTTCCCACAATCGGAGCATCTATAGGGTCTTTCTCCTGTATGGATCCTCTGATGTGTAATAAGATGTGAGCTCCGAGTGAAGTTCTTCCTGCATTCACAGCATTCATAGGGTCTCTCTCCTGTGTGGATCTGCTGATGTCTAATAAGGTGTGCGTGTCGAGTGAAGGTTTTCCCGCACTGACAGCATTCATAGGGCCTGTCTTCTGTGTGGATTCTCTGATGTGTAATAAGGTGTGAGCTCTGACTGAAGGTTTTCCCGCACTCACAGCATCCATAGGGCCTCTCTCCTGTATGGATTCGCCGATGTGTAATAAGGCCTGATCGGTAACTGAAGGTTTTCCCGCACTCCACTCATAGGGCCTCTCTCCTGTGTGGATCCTCTGATGTCTAATAAGGTGTGAGATCACACTGAAGTTTTTTGCACACTCACAGCATTCATAGGGCCTGTCGTCTGTGTGGATTCTCTGATGTGTAATAAGATGTGACCGCTGACTGAAGGTTTTCCCGCACTCACAGCATCCATAAGGTCTCTCTCCTGTGTGGATTCTCTGATGTGTAATAAGGGTTGAGCTCCGACTGAAGTTTTTCCCACACTCACAGCAGTTATAGGGTCGCTCTCCTGTGTGGATCCGCTGATGTGTAATAAGGCTTGAACGGCTACTGAAGGTTTTCCCACACTCCGTGCACGTGTTGTTTCTCTCACCTGTGGGGATTCTCTGCTGGGCTGTGGTTTCCTTGAGGTCCTCATGAGTTTCCTGACAATTAATGGATTTACCCACTTTTTGCCCTGGTTGGTTGCCCTGCTGACTCTCTGGCCTGTGCTGACTCTCACAGGCTTTTCCCTGTTCAGAACTCCTGGGCACAGTCCCTTTGGATCTTTGCAATAACGCCCCAGATAGTTCCACTTGCTCCTCATTCTCCCTCACCATCTCATCACCTGCTGGAACAGAGAGAGAAACCTCAGAAACAGAAGTGCAAAAGGGGAGAGCAAACCAAAATACAACCTGGGGAGACTGAAAAATATAAAAACCAGGAACTGAATTCACCCACACGCTTTTCCATAGGAGAGAGGAGTGGATCAATTCTCCCTCCACATCCAAACCAAACATTCAGGGGGGAGGGAAGTCAGGGAGGAAGCTACTGCCCGGGGAGCATGAGCAATATCTGCCCTGAGGATATGACATCGGGGGACAATCCTAAATTCAGAGCGCTCATAAGCTCTTTGTAGGGAATCCCAGCTGTTTCCTTCAGCCACAGAGTTTCTGAGTTGGTTCAGTGATTCCTCACCTGTGTAGGCGCATCTTAGGAGCTCTTTTTCCTCTGAGCCCTGAAGATCTGGGACCCATGGCTCTTCCCCTAGTTCCAGCTGGGAGATCACATCAGGTTTGGAAATGGGAAACCCTGCTAAGGGGAAAGAAAACAAGGGAGGGCAGGTGAATTCATTGGACATTTGTCACAGTGAATGTTCCATTATTTTAACTCCAGCCCATTTTAAGCAGTAAAATCCTGGGGCCCACTCCCCAGATGCTCAAAGGTGCAGAACACTCGGCCTATGAGGGTTTAACTATCCCCATCTTTGCTGGGAACACACACAGCCAGATGCTTCTCATCAAAGGGTCTCCTGAAACCCAGAGAGAGGAACACCCTGGCCTGAAAGTGAAGACAGTTCCAGCCACAAGGGAAGTCGCTCTGGAACTGCTTCTCCCTGAGAGCGAGAGGCCCAGAAACAATGGGAGACTCTCGGGGAAGCTGGGACCAGCAAGCCTGGGCTGGTGGGATTCAGCATGGAAAGGAAAGGAAAGGAATCGGAAGGTCACTGAATCCAGTATCTCAGGGATACTAAATGGCAGGAAAGCAGGTTTTGAGGAATTAGGGAATCTAGTGAGTTAGGTGTAATTGGAGGGAGTATGAAAATCCCCCAGTGTGAGGAGATGGCTAGGGAATTAGATGCTGCAATTCAGGAGCAAGAGACTAATTCCTCTGGAAAAGGAAAATATGAAAAATAAGACTCAGACCACATGGACTCAGGAGGGATCATCTCAGAGATCCAAAAAGCTGTCAGGGAAGAGAGATTGTGTCTGCTGCAGATGGAGAGCAGGGAGCGAGACCCTCCGTGTCCCCAGAAAGGTGACTACCAACCTATGATGTCATCAAGGAAGCACACATTTGTGCCAGGGAAGGGGCTGTCCTGTGGCTGGGAGGAACAGAAGGACTCAGCAATGGTGGCTGGGCTCACAGTTGGGAAGGGGGACCGGGGACGTAAGCACTGACCAGTGGAGAGAGAGAGGAGTGAACATAATTTTTGAAACAAGGAATGTCAAACAAAGTGAACCCAGACTGTAAAAAGAACGGAGTGCAGGCTCTAAATGAACAGGGCCGGGGCAGGGATTCATAGAACCACAGGGTTAGAAGGGAGCATAAGGGTCATCTGGTCTAACCCCCCTGCCAAGATGCAGGATTTGTTGTGTCTAATCCATCCAAGACAGATGGCTCCAGCCTCCTTCTGAAAACCTCCAGGGAAGGGGGTTCCACAACCTGGCTAGGCGTCTGCTCCATTGTCCTCCTGTTCTTACAGAGAGGAAGTTTTTCCTGAGATTTAATCTAAATCTGCTCTGCTGGAGTTTGAACCCATTGCCTCTTGTCCTGCCTTCTGTGGCAAGAGAAAACAACTTTTCTCCATCTTTTTAGGGCAGTCTTTCAAGGATTTGAAGACCGCTATCATGACCCCCCTAAATCTCCTCTTTTCCAAACTAAATATACCCAGTTCCTTCAGCCTTTGCTCATATGGCTGCATTTCACCCTCTGATCATCTTTGTCACTCACCTCTGGATTCCTTCCAGTTTCTCCACATCCTTTCTATACATTGGTAACCAAAA
The DNA here is from genome assembly GCF_002925995.2 of Terrapene triunguis. Lineage (NCBI taxonomy): Eukaryota > Metazoa > Chordata > Testudines > Emydidae > Terrapene > Terrapene triunguis. The sequence goes on along the minus strand of NW_020664846.1, from coordinate 96,548 downwards.
TTGGACACCGTACTCCAGCTGAAGTCTAACCAGCACTGAGTAGGGCGGTACTATTGTGATAGGTCCCCCCATGCGGTGCCACCTGAAACTGGGGTACCACTGAGCCCCCCTGATCCACCAGTCTGGGCTCTCTCACACTGTACTGCTGTGACAAGCTGCCAAGCCCTCCAGGCTCCAGCATACATACAGGTAGGGACACACCCAGCAGCAGTTACATGCAGGCAGGCGCACTGACCAGCCCCTGCATGGGAAGGCTCCAGCTAAGGCACCTGCCAGCTCCTCAGGCACCCCCTCTGGAGTGTAAACCGAAAATTATACCGTCTTGCGCTGCACAGGGAACTGAACAGTGTAAGCTCATGAAATACGTCTCCTCCCTCAACGTGGAGAGGAACATGCAACAGTCTTTTGCCCCGAGTTATGATTCTTATACACTAGTTTAGATAAAGCAAAAACAAGTTTATTAGCTACAAAAGATAGATTTTAAGTGATTATAAGTGATAGCAAACAGATCAAAGCAGATTACCTAGCAAATAAACAAAAAATGCAAACTAAGCTTAATAAACTAAATAGATTGGATATGAATTAGCAGTTTCTCACCCTAGGTGATGATATAAGCAGGCTGAAGATCCTTAAGGGGCAAGCTGCACTTGCTTACGGCTTGGAAACCCCAGGTGTTCCATTCACAGGCTAAAAATCCCTTTAGCCTGGGTCCAGCACTTCCCCCAGATCAGTCTTTGTTCCTCGGAAAATAGAAGGGAGCATAAACTCTGGCAAGTCAAGTGTAAAAGTCTAATTAGGCAGGCCAAAAAAGAATTTGAAGAGCAAATAGCAAGACACAAAAACTAACAGCTAAAAATGTGTGAAGTACATCAGAAGCAGGAAGCCTATCAAACAATGAGTGGCCCCACTGGCCGATGGAGATGCTAAAGGAGCACTTGAGGAAGACAAGGCCATTACAGAAAAGCTAAATGAATTCTTTTCAGCAGTCTTCACTGCAGAGGATGTGAGGGAGATTCCCATACCTGAGCCATTCTTTTTAGGTAGCAAATCGGAGAAACTGTCCCAGATTGAGGTGTTAATAAGAGGAGGTTTTGGAACAAATTGGGAAATTAAACAGTAATAAGTCACCAGAACCAGATAGTATTCACACAAGAATTCTGAAGGAACTCAACTATGAAACTGCAGAACTACTAACTGTGGTATGTAACCTATCGCTTAAATCAGCTTCTGTACCAGATGACTGGCGGATAGCTAACGTAAAGTCAATTTTTAAAAAAGGCTCCGGAGATGAGCCAGGCAATTACCGGTGGGTAAGCCTACCTGCAGTCCCAGGCAAATTGGTTGAAATTACAGCGAAGAACAGAATTATCAGACACATAAATAAACACAATATGTTGGGGAAGAGTCAACACAGCTTTCTGAAAGGGAAATCATGCCTCACCAATCTACTAGAATTCTTTGAGGGGGTCAACAGGATGTGGACAAGGGTGATCCAGTGGATATAATATATCAGGACTTTCAGAAAGCTTTTGACAAGTTCCCTCACTAAAGGCTCTTAAGCAAAGAAAGCACTCGTGGGATAAGAGGGAATGGCCTCTTATGGATCAGTAATTGGTTAAAAGGCAGGAAACAAAGGGTTGGAATAAACAGTCAGTTTTCAGAATGGAACGTGGTAAATAGCGGGGTCCCCCAAGGATCCATAATGGAACCAGTGTTGTTCAACATATTCATAAATAATCTGGAAAAGGGGGTACACAATGATGTTTTCAAAGTTTGAAGACAACACAAAACTACTCAAGATAGTTAAATCCAAAGCTGACTGCGAAGAGTTACAAAGGGATCTCACAAAATTGGGTGACTGGATGACAGATGAAATACAATGTTGATAAGTGCAAAGTAACGCACTTTGGAAAACATAATCCCAGCTATAGATACACACAATATGATGGGGTCTAAATGAGCTGTTACCACTCAAAAAAGAAATCTTGGAGTCATTGTGGATAGTTCTCTGAAAACATCTGCTCAATGTGCAGAAGCAGCCAAAAAAGCGAACAGAATGTTCAGAACCATTAGCAAAGGGATCGATAAGAGAACAGAAAATATCATAATGTCACTATAAAAATCAATGCTACACCCACACCTCGAGTACTGCGTGCAATTCTGGTGACCCCATCTCAAAAACCACATATCAGAATTGGAAAAGGTGCAGAGAAGGGCAACTAAATGATTAGGTGTAGGGAACAACTTCCATGTAAGGAGAAATTAAAAAGAGTGGGACTGTTCCACTTAGAAAAGAGACAAACTAAGGGGAGGGGAGGAGAAATACGACAGAGGACTATAAAATCATAAATGGTGTGCCAAAAGTGAATAAGGAAGTATTATTTACCCCTGCACATAACACAAGGACAAGGGGTCACTGTGTCACTCTGCACCCTGGAACCCCCATATTCACCACTCTTACCCCATATTTACCATGGTGATATGATTATGATATGTTTTGTACAAAGTATGCCATGTGCGGTATCATTTTAAAAATCTTGATCTGGTGAACATTAATATACTGTTGGATTGTATGCGCTAGCACTGTATGGGAAGTTGTGAAGTTTTGTTATGTGTGTTACTGAAATATGTTGTGAGGTTGGAAACACCCACAACCAGCCTTTGAGGTATAACACTGGAGCAGCCAGACGCGCTGATGGCCCATTTAAGGGAATCCACACTCCTAGCAACCATCCCAGAAGACTTCTCAGCGAGAACACAGATGATGAAGGCTGCTTGACCAATAGGGGCAGACCCCCACATCACAAGCATAGATTTTTCCAGCAAGCTGGAAGAAACTATACAAGAGGAGAAATGACTTGGCCTTTCTCCTCTCACACCTAAGCTGGAAGCAACAAGAACACTGGGAAGATAAAGACTTGAACTGAGGAGACTGGTCCCAGGCTTAAAGGTGGAAGCCTGTGTGTTAAGAACGGTAACCTCTAGTGGGGTGAGAAAACTGCTTGATCCAAATACTGCCTAGTCTAATAAGGTTTAAGATTTAGACTGTGCACTTACCTTTTATTTTCTTTGGTAACGATCTCTGAGCTTTTGTGCCTACCACTTACAATTACAAATTGGGTACGTCTACACTACGGGATTAATCCGAATTTATATCATTCGAATTTGGGAAACATTGTATAAATTCGATTGTATGCGGCCACACTAAGCACAGTAATTCGGCGGTGTGCGTCCATGTACCGGGGCTAGCGTCGATTTCTGGAGCGTTGCACTGTGGGTAGCTATCCCATAGCTATCCCATAGTTCCCGCAGTCTCCCCTGCCCATTGGAATTCTGGGTTGAGATCCCAGTGCCTGATGGGACCAAAACATTGTCGCAGGTGGTTCTGGGTACAGCTTCACCCCTCCCTCCCTGCATGAAAGCAACGGACGGCAGACAACCATTTCGCGCCTTTTTTCCTGGGTGAACACTGCAGACTCCATACCACGGCAAGCATGGAACCCGCTCAGCTCAAGACAGCAGTCATGAACATTGTAAATACCTCTCCACATCGAGGGAGGGGCCGACTGGGTAATAAACTTACGCTGGTCAGGCTTCTGACCACAGCAAGACGGCACAGTTCCGGGGTGCAAGGCTGGGGACTTGGGCGATTTGCTGGTGCCTTTCTCTGTGTGATTCGTGAATGGCTCGCTCAGGGAACATTCACGCAAGTTAGCTGAGTGTGGGACTCCACATGCTGTTGTGCTGAGTGATAACAGCACCTGGAGGGGGTTGCTGCTTATCACTAGCCAAGTCTTGTGAGAGACAGTCCAGGCTGGAGAGTTAAGAGGGCACAGCAGTACCCCAGTTCTAGGTTGTACCTTGGGGAGCCTGTCATAGTCACCCGATGAAATTAACAGGCAGCAGGTTTAAAACAAACAAAAGGAAGTATTTCATCACACAACACACAGTTGGCCTGTGGAACTCATTGCCATGGGATTGTGTGAAGACCAAAAGTATAACTGGGTTCAAAAAAGAATTAGGTAAATTCATGGAGAATAGGTCCATTGATGGCTATTAGCCAAGATGGTCAGGAACCACAACCCCACGCTCTGGAGTGTTCCTAAGCCTCTGAGGCTGGGAGTGGATGACAGGGGATGGATCATTTAATAATTGCACTGTTCTGTTCATTCCCTCTGAAGCATTTGGCTCAGGCCACTGTCGGAAGACAGGATACTGGGCTAGATGGACCTTTGGTCTGGGCCAGTATTGACGTTCTTATGCTTTTAATGGATATGAGTAGGGCAAGCCTCCATTTGTGAAAGCCAGAGAAAAGGATGTTACAGTAACTGAGATAGGAATGATGAGAGTCTGGACAAGAGTTTTAGCTACATGGATGGATAGGAAGGACCATATCTTAGGAATGTTATGCAGAAAGAAAATGCAAGATGGAGTCATAGGCTGGACATGAGGACCTAGAGAGCGGTCTATGTGGAAGATCATGCCCAGTTTACAGGCCTTAGTGACAGGTGGTTTGGTGGTGCTGACACAGCGATAGAAAAAGGAGGTGGGGGAATGGCTTGGCGGTTTAAGAGTCTCATTAGCCATTTTTAGCTCTAATTGCAAGCCAAAAGCTAGATATCTGCAAGGGATGTCAGAGCCACAGTCTAAGATTTTGTTTGGACAGAGGGAGACAGGTGTGGAGCACAGAGGTAGATCTCTGACTTGTCAGCATACAGATGTAGCTGAATTTGTGTTTGTGGATGAGATCACCCGGAGACAGGGTATAGAGGAAGGAGAGAAGGGGAAGAAGGCCAGAGCCCTGTGGAACCCTCACAGGAAGTGGGAGGGGGGTGGGGAGGATCCTCCTAAGGACACGCTGAAGGAGTCATTCGAGACTTTGCCAAAAATAGTCACAGTGGAGTGGCCCAAATTTCTGCCTCCCTGAAACCTTCCCTTCCCACTCCCACCAGACCCTCCCCACTCCCTACAGCAAGCACTCCCCAAGCCCTCCCTCCTCCTTCCCATCACCCCCAGTGTTCCCCACTCCCAGCTAACCCAGATCTCTTACCCAGTTCCTCCCCCACCACCACCACCTACATAGGGACCTCCACCCCCTTTCCCCCCCAATCTCCCACTTCCCCAGCCCTCCCCATGACCAGTTCCCAGAAGCTCTTGTCTCTGACTCCCTCCCTCCTCTTCCTTCCACGGTACCCGACCCTTCCTGATTCTAATCCTCCCCTCAGCCCTCCCCTTCCTCCCACGGCTGTCAGCCCTCTGCTTCGTAGTGCCCCAGTAGCACCGAGCTCTTATAACATTTCTTGGCACACACCTGGAGCTCAAACTACGGTTCTAATTGTTCATCAACTGATCTGGCATTTGTCTCAAGCTTGTACATGGCACCCAACTGCCGCTTTGGGGAAGGACAATTGAAAAAGTGAACTGCAGAGTTTGGAATTTCAGATTGGTATGAGCCAAAGTGACGAGCCAAAAAGAGACTGAAATGCACATATGCATCAAGACTCAGGCTCTGGTTAACAGCTGGAGGGTTTCCAACAAGCTGCTGTCCAGAGTAATTGGCTGGCTTGAAGGGACATGCCGTGGCCATTGAATTGGAGCTACATCCATGCATTTGAGTTTGAACCCTACTACTGAGAGCTTCCAGATAACGTGTGTTGTGCATTTTTATGGCATTTTGCAGGGGTTCCTCTTGGAAGTTTTGTCCTGATACCAACATTTCTGGGTTAAGAGCAATATTTTAAAGTGCCCTAAAATCTACTTGCAGATTCTGGCCTGGCCTGCTCTTAGAAGTTTTGCCAGCATAGCTCTGTCATTTAGGGGTGTGAAAAATCACATCCCTAGCCAACATATCTACACTGGCAAAAGCTCTAGTGTAGACACAAAAAAGTGGCAAAAAAGTCTATTAAAAAAAAAATCAAGGAAACGAGATGCCCATTAGCTACATAAATGCAGAGTTAAGGTTGCCCAGTGCTACCTCATGCCCTTCCAGCACGTGCAGGGTGGCTAAACTTAAACTTCTGAAAAACAGGAAAGGAAGAGGTAAAGTACGTGCCACCCCCTGCAATACAACCTTAACTCTGCCCTCATCGTCTACCTCGAGCTGCCAGTAGCCACAGGAAATGGTTTGGAAACTACCAAGGGAAGTGGAGGATTCTCCATCTCTTGAAGTCTTCAAGTCAAGACAGGATGCCTTTTTGGAAGATGATTTAGCCAAATACAATATATTCAGCTCAATACAGCAGTAACTGGAAGAAATAGCCGAGGGATTAGTTGGAGCAGTTTGGCAGAGCTGGGGCTGAATTTAGGTGAACCGTGAGGGACCCAGGTGAGAGACCAAGTGTGACTCATTTCAGTGCGCAGTGTTATAGGTGGTTTCAATAAAGGTGCGTAAGGATGTGTTCTTGCCACGGGGATCGTCAGCAAGTTGGTGCCGTACATGCTAGTGGTATCCAGGGCTTAGGAAGGGGTAAGCGAAGGCAGTGACTCAGAAGGAATTCTCAGGGCAAGGGTAAAGGAGTAGTAACAGTTTGCAAGTTTGAGATAGTCTGCAGGGAGTGGGCTCTCATTTGAGTGCAGGCAACAGCTGGACCTAAACCCAAGTTTTGTCTTGGCAAAGAGGAGATGTTCGACGTTGTACTGTACTGCACCTCTACTCTGTTCCCAACGGGTTCTGTCACAGGGAGGGCAGAGCACGTGTGTCACTGGCATGTTGGGGGGTTGCTGTAACAGGGCAGAGTTGAGGTTACATTGTGTGGGTGATGTGAACCTTAACTCGTTACTTCCCCTTCTAATAGCCGAGGGGACAGGAATCCTTACCCAGCGAGGCCACATTCTCATAGTTCTCCTGCATGATGTCTCTGTAGAGGGCTCTCTGAGCGGGATCCAGCAGAGCCCACTCATCCTTGGTGAAATACACAGCCACCTCCGCGAAGGTCACCAGCCCCTGAAAGAGCAAGAGTCTCCTGGTTAGTACCAGCGGCCCCTCTGACAACCCCTCTATTCACGGGGGGCAGGGCCAATCAAATGGACGCTCTGGGAGGCAGACAGTCAGCAGAGTCCCTTCCCACCCCACTCAGAGCAGCCAGGAGGCATCGGGGTGAGGGAGAAAGAGGAGCCCCTCGGCACCCCCAGCAGACAGAGGGGGAAGGCAGTCTGCTGTTCACCACACATCTACCGGCCAGAGGCTGATACAGGAGATGGAGCCCCCTGGTAGGAATCCTAAACACCCTTCCCATTGCCAGCAGCTGGGTGTGAGAGGACAGGGCAAGTCCCATAAGCCTCACTGGTGGCTGCCCCTTTCATATTTCACAGCAGCCTCTGGCTAGTGGGTTCAGGCTCCAGCACTGGGAGTCTGGTCAGTTTTCCCAGCCCGGCCCAGGAGGGTTGTTTCCTATTTCACAAATTAGGGAATTTCCACCCCCCAAACCTCAGGGGTCTGTTCCTACAATCCAGGCCCCCAATTAAACACGGCCCAGCAGGCTTGTCACCCCTTGTCTCCCTCCCTTTCTCTACCCTGTGTATTTCCTGCCCCCTCCCACCTCCAGACCAAACTCACTGTCCCTCTTCGTCCAGCAACTCCTGGATAATCCCTACCTGAACTGGCTCCAGTGAAACCATTTCCCTTCCCTGTCCCATGGGCGGGTGGGATGAGCTGGAGCGACACACGGGCGTTATTCTGCAGCCTGGCAGGGTGAGAAAGGCAATGGTGGCGATTTCAGAACAGGCTTCAGTTTATTTCGCATCACGCTTCCCCACACGGCCGTGCTAAGACGACGCTTGGTCCCTTTCTTAGTTAGCTAGTTATTTTTTCAGTGCAGACCCAGCCCCTCCCACAAGGACTAAAACCACCGAGACATTTTTAAACCTTCCCTCTAACAGTCTACGAACCAAATGCTAGAAAAGAGCAGAACCAAAGGTGTCTCTTTGGGGGATTCCCCAGACATTGTCCCTGAGGGCAGCACTCGCCCCCAGCAAGGCAAATAGGGAGAGCCAGAAACAAGCTTTTCCTCTCTCTGCTCCTCACCTTGTTAATAGGAAAGCGAATCTGCCCAGCGATGCTGCAATAAGTGTCTCCATAGGCTAGAGATCTGGGGACCTCCATTCCCACCTATTTCTTCCACTGCCCCCTTCAGTCTCTCTCTCCTCTATCCCTTTATATCTCCTTTCCCCTCTGGCTCGGGGAATTCACTCTCCCATGGCTGGATCAGCTCCTGCAATTGCTAATGGGAGAAGAGACGACTGATGAAGAATCATAGGACTGGAAGGGACCCGGAGAGGTCGTCTAGTCCAGTCCCCTGCACTCGTGGCAGGACTAAGTATGATCCTAAGAGGGGCTGTTCGTGCAGAGTCACTTTCATGCTTGTCCCGAGCAACTTCCTCCGAGGTCTCTCTCAATTACCTAGAGTCCCTCTGGGCCCAGCCCAGGTGAGGACCTTCTCCGTCTGGTGCTAATCCCCAGGGCAGCCCTAGGCTCAGGAGTTGATGTCAACGGGGGGCTAGTGCCACATGGAGCAAGTCGTCACCTTGGAGGAAGCTTTCATTAAGGTCACTCCCCAGCACAGAGCCTGGTAGGCGAGCAACAGCTGCTCAGCCTGGGCTCCCAGATCACAATGGAGGCAGCAGCTTCTGACCCAGGAAACTCAACCCCAATATCCTGAGCAGAGAGAGGGAGGGAGCAGCCCCCTACCCCCTCCTTCAGCAAGGACTAGAGCTCCCTGGTCACAGCTACCAATGAAACCACTCCCCCACCGGGACAGTGCGGATCTCATTTGCCCCCCATGTGCTAATCTGGAGTCACTCCTTGTTCTTCCTTGCAGTGACCCTGGATTAACACTGGTCTCGGTAAGGCCAGAAACATGGCTCAGGAGGGATGAGGCCAGAATCCTTTTAAACAGATCGTCCCACCTCCCTCACTCCCCACATCTGGGATAACAGTTTTCCCCAAGTTCCTCCAGTTCTGAAGGGGACAGAGAAGCAAAATCTGTAGTGACTGTGACAGATGTGCCAATTTCCTGCAATACAGACTGACCCGTGCTAGGACGTCCTTCCCTGGATCCCACCTCCAGCCCTGTCTGCCATGGTGGGGAGCTGAGAGCTCCTCCGGCCCCGGGGCTGAGGCGGGGGAATCACAGCTCTGTCCCAGCTGCGGCCAGAAGAGCACCCTGTGCTGGCAGCGGCCCAGGGCTGCAGGAGCGATCTTGTCCGCCAGCCACGGCCCCGGGGCCGGAGAATCTGACTCTCCCCAATCTCTCACTATAACGAACCCCTGGCTACACCGAACAAGCGGCTTGAATTCCCAGGGGTTCGTTCTAGCGAGGGTGCACTGTATCCTCACAAAAGCTTACAGAATTAAGTGCAAGTATCTTTGGAGTCCATTCCATTAGACACAAAGGCCCTGTATTATTGTGGGCCTGGGTGACCAAAGGCCTATATTGAACAATGTGGCAGATAAGAATGGTCTTTTGGGACAATAGGTATGAAGTGAATTTTCTGGGAAATATCTAGGGGGAAGTGAATGCAAGTTCTTCCCCCCACCCCCCGTTATGCAAAAATTCCAGGCTTTGAAACCACCCCCTGAAGAGTGGGCCTTTGTCTGGTGATTACCTGTTACACGGGCCCAAGATCAAAGGCCCAAGCTGTATAAAGGAGACTGAACTATTCATGGTTGTTCTGGATCTTGAGCTAACACTATTATAAACGTGTAACCACAGGAAAACACCTTGGTGAGCTCTGAAGGACTGACTTCTCCCAGAGCCCTGGGTGGATTTTAAGCTTATTAGCATGAATGGAGGTTCTTTTATTGCTTATGTTTTTTCTGTAATACTTTCACCTGAAGAATAAATGGGCTTGCTTATAAATAGGTTTGGCGTGATTAGATTTTTATTGCTAAATGTTGACTTCACTGTACACATACAAACGGATGAAAAGATATTTCCATAGATTAGAATCAAAATTTACATGTAGGCAAAGTAAGAAAAATGCTGCTTGAGATATGCTCAGGGTTTGATTTAAGGATATTACTTAGTCTATTGTAACATGTGATGCTGACAATTCATGATTTAACCGTTCTAAAGCTTTAACTTTTCAATCTCCACTGTCATCAAACCATTATTGACTCACCCACCACCACGAATTCCCACAACTGTGAAAAATGTAAATCTATAAAAATCTAAAAACAGCGCTTAAAGTAAACATCAGTGTTACCCATCAAAATGATCAAAAAAATAACGATTGAATTCTGCCAAGCCTACTTAGAAAGGGTTGTGTGGGCAATTACACGGTTTATATCCTCTGGAGAGAAACCAAAGAGCAGGCAGTGGCCTGGCTTGCTGGGAATACCACAATGTAGGCAGGAAACAGCAGCCTGGGACAACCCCAATCAGGAGGGAGAGAGACATGGGTCTCTGCCCAAGAGGGAGCTGGAAATCTAAAAATGGATGCCCAGGATGGATCACGGAGGTGGGATACAGATGCAGTTGCCCTGAATTGAGTGATTTCATAGCAGTATTTGATAAATGGATAGAAAGTTACCACCACCACCTGCTGGCTATTCACACAGGCAGCAGGGAGCCCTGGGGGACGCTTTTTTAAACAGGAAAATGGAAGAGCCAAAATATTTAAGAAAATTTCCATTCCCTTCTCAATAATAACCACCGACCCACCCGAGAGGTGGCTACATCTCAGCTCTGGGGAAGCAACCCCCATGGAGACCACCCGTCATGAGGTTTGGAATACTTCTGGCCATGTCACAGAGTCAGAGTGTTTAAGGCCAGAATGGATCATCAAATCATCTAGTCTGTCACCTCCTGTATATCACAGGCCACCAGCACCCACATACTAAACCCAACAACCGAAGTTAGACCAAAGTATCACAGCCAACAGGAGATGAGACTATTTATCTGCCACAGAGAGAGAACAGGAGGGATCGAGGTTCACTAGAGCCCAAGTCCCCTGCAACGGCAAGGAAATGATTAAATGAGATACACCCGGAGAATCCTGGCAAGTGACCAGCGTTCCTCTCATTTTTCCCACTCATGCGTGGAATAAATTTTGTTATGTGACACATCACCTTCATACCACATACCAAAAATTCCTGTGGTGGGGGTGGGGCTGAGGGGTTTGGAGTGTGGGAGGGGGCTCAGGGCTGGGGCAGAGGGTTGGGGTGCAGGGGTGTGAGGGCTCCGGCTGGGGGTGCAGGCTCTGGGGTGAGGTCAGGGATGAGGGGCTCAGAGCTGGGGCAGAGGGTTGGGGTGCAGGCTCTGGGTGGGGCCAGGGATGAGAGGTTTGGGGTGCAGGAGGGTGTTCTGGGGCTTTCCTCTTCCCAGCCCTGGTTAATGAGCAGCCCGGGAGCTTCTCCCTGAGCCAGCAGCTTGCCGGGCAACTCCCTGGTTGCACTGAACCACTGTCCCCTCTCCCCTCTGCAAGGCGTGTTACAGGGAAGCGGGCAGCGGCTCTGCTCCCCAGCCCAGCCGGCTCGCGGCTGCCCCCGGGGCCACCCCAATGCGCGTTTCAATGCGAAGAAGCAATTAGCTCCCCCACCCCAACGCCCCCCGGCAGAGGCAAGAGACCCTGCTGCCTTCCGCCCGCCGGGACCAATCACGGCCAGAGAGACTAAGCTGCTTCCACCGTCTCTGCTCTCCGCCAGCCCCAGGGCGCACAATACCTCCGGTCTCTGAGCACACCGCCACTAGCCCCAGTCCCCTCCTGCAGCCTATGGGCATGAAATCTCCAGCCCCCTTCCACCTCCTGCAGTTCCCAGGGATGAGATCACTGGCCCCAGCCCCCTCCTGCAGCCTCTGGGCTGGGGGGAGAGGCGCCTCTCCCTGCCGTGGCAACTCCGGGGCTGGGGCCGCAGGATAGGTGCCCCTCCTGCCCGGCCCCGGCAGGTCTGGGCTGGGACTGGGTTCAGGCCAGGGGAGGGGTGCTGTGGCCATGGCAGGTCCGGGCCATGGCAGAATTGGGGCCAGGGGAGTGGTGCCCTGGCTGTGGCAGGTCCAGGCCTTGGCTGGGTTTGGGCTGGGGTATGGGGCTGCTGCAGGTCCAGGCCACCCCAGCCACTTTCGGGCCGGGGTAGGGGAGACCTGGCTGCAGCAGGTCCGGGCCGGGGCTGGGTTCGGGCTGCTCCACCCCCGGCCGTGGCAGGTCCCAGGGTGGGTTCCCTGAGCACCTGCGCGGCACTAAATAGGCTGCTGCGCATCCGCGCAGCTTACAGGGAACTTAGCAAGTGACCCCCATGGTGCAGAGGAAGACAAAAAAACTTCCAAGATCACTGCCAATCTGACTGATGAGAAAAATCCTTCCCCACCACACAAATGGTGATCAGATAGATCTTGAGCACGAGAGCAAGAACCAGCCCGCCAAGCACCCAAGAGAGAAAATGCTCAGCACCACATCCGAGTCCTGACCAATGTCCAGGGTTCCATCTCCAGCCATGGCCATCCCTGATGCTTCAGAGGAAGGAGACAAACAACAACCAAACCCAGACTACATTGGTTGAGGGTGGGATCCCTTCCTGACCCCTGCAGGGGGCAGGCTGAAACCCTGAAGCATGAGCTTTTAGAAACGTAAGACATAACCAAGCCCCTTACCATCACAAGACACCATGTCACACAATAGCATTCATACATTTCTCTCTCTTAAAACTAATGGAGTTGGTTAGCCCCCTGATGGAAGTGAACCCCTCATCTTGTGCCATCTGGGAAAAAGAAAGGGGTCCAGCCAACTTTCCTGTTAGCAACTGGAAGACACTATTCCCCCAAACAGGAGGAGGCCTCTGGGTTTGTTGTATATTAAATATGGGGCAAGCCACTTTCCTCAGCAAACATTTTAATGGAGATAAAGGTGGAAACAAATTATTCCCAAGTGAGCAGGGGCAGCCAAATGCCAGGTTTAGAAAGTGGGGATCCCAGCCCTGCCCCATGTAACCAGGACAGCCATGAAACCCCTTGCCAGCCCCCTACCAGTTGAGAGACACCAATAGAGCCGGTCAATGATAACAAAATCAACTCAGCTGCCAGGACTATCCAGCATTGCCGCTGCTTTCTGTTCAGCAGCTGGGAGCGTCCTCTCGCCCTGGCAAGGTGAGCACACGAGGTAGTAATGGGGGCAGGTCCAGCAGAGTCCCAAGGAATCGCCCAGCTACACAAGCCGGCTTCCCTGATTTTGATCAGTTAACAATGTTTCAGTGGACAAAGTCTCAAAGATCTCAAAGACAAATGGTTTTTCCTGCATCGCCCTCGCCCAGAGAGTGTCGCCTACCCTGGTCAAAAACAGTTTTTACTAGGGCTGTTGATTAATCGCAGTTAACTCACGCGATTAACTCAAAAAAATTAATCATGATTAATCGCACTGTTCAACTATAGAATACCAATTGAAATTTATTAAATATTTGTGGATGTTTTTCTACATTGTCATATATATTGTATTCTGTGTTGTAATTGAAATCAAAATTTATATTATTTTTTATTACATTTTACAGTGCAAATATTAAAATATGATAAACAAAAAATAATATTTGTAATTCACCTCATACACGTACTGTAGTGCAATCTCTTTATCATGAAAATGCAACTTACAAATGTAGATTCCTTTTGTTACATAACTGCTCTCAAAAACAAAACAATGTAAAACTTTAGAGCCTACAAGTCCACTCAGTCCTCCTTCTTGTTCAGCCAATCGCTCAGACAAACAAGTTTGTTTATATTTACAGGAGACAACCTGCCCGCTTCTTATTTATAACTTCAACAGAAAGTGAGAACAGGCTTTTGCATGGCACTTTTGTAGCCGACATTGCAAGGTATTTACGTGCCAGCTATGCTAAACATTCGTATACCCCTTCATGCTTCAGCCACCATTCCAGAGGACATGCTTCCATGCTGATGATACTTGTTAAAAAATAATGCATTAATTAAATTTGTGACTGAACTCCTTGAGGGGAGAATTGTATGTCCACTGCTGTTTTACCCACATTCTGCCATATATTTCAGGTTATAGCAGTCTCGGACGATGACCCAGCACATTTTGTTCATTTTAAGAACGCTTTCACTGAAGATTTGACAAAACGCAAAGAAGATACCAATGTGAGATTTCTAAAGATAGCTACAGAACTCGACCCAAGGTTTAAGAATCTGAAGTGCCTTCCAAAATCTGAGGGACGAGGTGTGGAGCATGCTTTCAGAAGTCTTAAAAGAGCAACACTCCGATGCGGAAACTACAGAACCCGAACCACCAAAAAAGAAAATCAACCTTCTGCTGGTGGCATCTGACTCAGATAATGAAAATGAACATGCGTCGGTCCACACTGCTTTGGACTGCTTTCGAGCAGAACTTATCATCAGCATGGACGCATGTCCCCTGGAATGATGGATGAAGCATGAAGGAACATATGAATCTTTAGCACATCTGGCACATAAATATCTTGCGATAAACGCCTATTCTCACTTTCAGGTTACATTATAAACAAGAAGCGGGCAGCATTATCTCCTGCAAATGTAAACAAACTTAAAAGCAGCAAAGAATCCTGTGGCACCAGACGTATTGGAGCATGAGCTTTCGTGGGTGAATACCCACTTCGTCGGATGCAAGCTCATGCTCCAATACGTCTGTTGGTCTATAAGGTGCCACAGGACTCTTTGCTGCTTTTACAGATCCAGACTAACACGGCTACCCCTCTGATACATAAACAAACTTGTTTGTCTGAGCGACTGGCTGAACAAGAAGTAGGACTGAGTGCAGTTATTTTTGTCCATAATTCTACATTTGTAAGTTCAACTTTCATGATAAAGAGATTGCACTACAGGTAAATTGAAATTGAAAATTTAAAAATACTATTTCTTTTGTTTTTTTACAGTGAAGATACTTGTAATCAAAAATAAATATAAAGTGAGCACTGTACACTTCGTATTCTGTGTTGCAATTGCTTTCAAGGTCCCTTCGAGTTCTATGAGATCGGTATATCTCTATATAAATCAATATATTTGAAAATGTAGAAAACATCAAAAAATATTGAAATAAATGGTATTCTATTACTGTTTAACAGTGTGATTAATCACGTGATTAATTATGATTGATTTTTTTAATCACTTGACAGCCCTAGTGTCACGGAGTGTGGGGGGACACAAGGCCCTGCACCCCCGGCTTCCTGCAATTCACCATGACTCTCAGCCAGCCAGTAAAGCAGAAGGTTTATTTAGACGACAGGAATACAGTCCAAGACAGGTCTTGCAGGCACAGACAACAGGACCCCCCCTCAGTTAGGTCCATCTTGGGGTCCCTGGGCACCCCAGCCCCCTTGGGAGGTCAGAGCCCCGTCTGCCTCCCAGCCATCTCACCAGCCAGCTTCTGAAACTCTCCCTTCAGCGACCCCTCCCACAGCCTTTGTTCAGTTTCCCGGGCAAAGGTGTCACCTCGCCTCTAACCCCTTCCTGGGTTCTCATGTTACATGCTCAGGTATTCTCCGTCGGTCAGTCTCCCATCCCCCAATGCAGACCGTCCTAGCCACACTCCCCTGTCAGCATTCAAAGACCACAGTAAGAACAGTCCCAGTTCGTCACACCTAGTTTTTACTAAGCAGAAGATCTAAACTTTTCTCCCGAGGAGCAGTTGTAGCCTCCCCTCTTCCAGGCTCCCCTCCCCATTAGACCTGGCTTTTCACCCCCTCCCCACCACCAAGGCAGAGACGCTGAGCCCCAGTTACGTGCTAAGCATTGATTCTGGCACCAGGAGCTCGAGTCAAACCCTTCCTCTCATTCCCAGCCCAAGCAAGCCTGGGGTGCGGGGCCTTCCGAGGATATGCCCAAGTCAGAGGTCATGACACCGACTTGCTGGGCAACAGAAAGCAGGCGGAAGAGCCAGGAACAGATCTTAACACTACTGAGCTTCTTGTGAATGGTTTTGTGACTACACAAACTGGAATTTCTTTCTCTGGATATCACTGTAATCAGCCGGAAAAGTCACTAAATTGGTCATTTTGACACTTATTTCCTCGCCAGGGAAACTACATCTAGTGACAAAAATTGCTACCTTGGCAACCCCCCCCCCCCCCCCCAGTTTTGCCCCTGGAGCAGACCCTGGGGAAGAACTGAGAGCAGCAGGTTCAGAGTTGTTCGCTCAGCACGGTAATGGGCCACCCTCTTATCACTTCAGAAGTTATTTTTCCTCTCTTGGGCCTGGTCTACACTAGGACTTTAATTCGGATTTAGCTGCCTTAATCCGAATTAACCCTTCACCCGTCCACACTACAGAGCCAGTTAATTCGAATTAAAGGGCCCTTTAAATCGATTTCTGTACTCCACCTCGACGAACGGAGTAGAGCCTAAATCGATTTTGTTAATTCGAATTAGGGTTAGTGTGGACGCACACCACCGAATTACTGTATTTAAGTTAATGGGGTAGTGTGGCCGCACACCACCGAATTAATGTGGTTTAAAACCGAATTAAGGTGCTTAGTGTGGCCGCGCACAATCGAATTTATACAACCTGTTTCCCAAATTCGAATTATCTAAATTCGGATTAATCCTGTAGTGTAGACATACCCTAGGTATCCTGCTGTTAATTGGTTTCTCTCTTTAGACTGACCTCCCACTTGGCAAAGCGACCCCCAGCCTTTCATTGCATTTATACCTGCGCCTGTATTTTTCACTCCATGCAGCTGATGAAGTGGGTTCTCGCCCAGGAACGCTGATGCCCCAATAAATGTGTTCGTCTCTCCGGTGCCACAAGGACTCCGCCTTGTTTTTGCTAATTGGGGAACAGATTCCCAGGGGCTGCCAGCGCCAGGCCCCCATCCCCTGGTGCGGGGGGGAGGTTCCTGCCCCACTCCCCGGAGTCTCTCAATTACCTGCAGTCTCCACTCAGGCGTGGATGTCTCCAGAGCCCGGGGCTACTCCCGGCCAGGGGAGACAGTCCGGCTGGGCTGGCCGCACTCCCCAGCGGGGCAGAGCCCGGGCTCGGGTCCCAGCGGCAGCAGCCGGGCCGGGCCAGCTCCACGCCCAGGATCTGATCTCACCGATCTCCCTCCCCGCCGCTTCCTGTGCCCCGGAACAGCCGCCCGGGCTCGGCCCATCGGGGCCGGGGCCAAGTCTCCGGGCCGGGGGGTGGGGGACACGTTCCCGGCTCCGGTTACTGCATCGCCCCGGGGTAAAGTCCCGCCCCGCCCCGGGGCCGAGCCGGGAGCAGCGCCCGGGCGCCTCTGTCCTGCAGCGCCCGCGTCACTCTCCGGCTGCTGCCCCGCGTTAGAGCCGGTCTGGCCGCGGCCGGGGGCGGCTCGGGGGCGGCCGGGAAACTCCCACTCCTGGGCCCTGCTCGGAGCAACTACAGGCACCAGTGTCCCTTAACACCGGCCTCGGGGAAACGCTGCCCCTCTGCACCCCGCTGCCTCCCTGGGTCCCCCACCCGCATCGCCCCATCGCCCCAGGCTCCCACTGCCTCCCCTGGCTCCCCCCATCACCCCTGACCCCTACTGCCTCCCTGGGCCACCCACCCATCTCTCCATCACCCCAGGCTCCCACTGCCTCCCTGGGCTCCCCCCCATCCCCTGGCTCCCACTGCTTCCCCTCCCTCCCCCCATTGCCCCTGGACCCCACTGCCTCCCTGGGCTCCCCACCCATTCCCCCCATCACCCCTGGACCATGCTGCTCCCCTGGGCTCCCCGTCATCCCAGGGCCCCGCTGCCTCCTCCCTCACTGCCCTGAGCTCCTTTCTGCAGCCTCGCACCCCAGGCCAACCCCCCTCCTTGCCTCTTGACCACGGTGCCCTGGTTGGTCACCCATGTCACCCATCTGTAAGGCCAGCCTTGATATTATCCTCCTGATACAAGGGTTGCCCCTCTGGTGAGCGAGAGATGTCCTGGGCCTTGCCGGTCAGCTTCCCAGTGGAGGAGAAATCAGTGTACAGAGGCTGGGTGAATTCTAAGTGTGAGTTGCTTTATTAACACAAATACAGCAGTCCTGGAACAGAGGCAAACAGCCCACGGGAAATCCCCTCCTCCCGAAATCTCAGCATGCACCAACGCCTGCTTCCCAGGAAGCTACTCCGTGCCAAGAATTGCCTCCGAATACAGAGACACAGCAGCTGCTGTCTGCCACAGCTTCTCTCCTAGGACAACTGCATCACTGAATGCACAAGATTGTCTTCCAAAGAGACTGAACAAGAACTCATCAGCCTGTGTAACAAGAAAGGCCACCTGGTGCTGCTCACCATAATAATACTTCCAGTGGGAAGGAGGCAGGAGTTCTTGGATGAGAGGGATGTTCAGCATCCAGAGCCTGTTTCACCTGGGGCTGCCCTGCTCAGACTGTGAAGCGTATTGACAGTAAAAGGCATAATAATCAGCAAAGATTTCCCCCACCCAAAACACAACTGGCGTCCGGCGGCAGTGGCTGCACCAGGGGCGGCTGAGCCTCTCCAGGTCTATTATACCCACCGCCCGTGGGGCCATGATTTCGGGTGGGTAGTCAGGGATGAGTAGGCAGCAATAGAACAGCAGATTCAGAGACTTCACGCTAAACTGGCTACCCAGGATCTCAGCAGATTGGCAGGGGCGTGTGGTCACGGAGACCAGGGGACTGGCATTGCCTGCAGTGTCAGGCACACCATTTTGCTAGGAGACAGGAGTGTTCTTGTTCTCAGAATGGTCAGGAGGGGGAGACTATAACCTAGAGGTGCCCAGGGAGGCATCCTGTCCATATCCTCAGTCTGGGACGGGACGTATCCAGTTGCCCTATGCTCCAGGGGGCAATCAAGGGGCGCCCTATGAGGGATTTTTTGATAGACACTGGAGTAGTTATCAGCTTGACTATCATAGAAATCATAGGACTGGCGGGGACCTCGAGAGGTCATTTAGTCCAGTCCCCTGCGTTAATGGCAGGACTAAGTATTATCTAGACCATTCCTGACAGGTGTTTGTCTAACTTGCTCTTAAAAATCTCCAATGATGGAGATTCCACCACCTCTCTAGGTAACCCATTCCAGTGCTTCACCACCCTCCTAGTGAAATAGTGTTTCCTAATATCCAACCTAGACCTCCCGCACTGCAACTTGAGACCATTGCTCCTTGTTCTGTCATCTGCCACCACTGAGAACAGCCTAGCTCCATCCTCTTTGGAACCCCCTTCAGGTAGTTGAAGTCTGCTATCAAATCCCCCCTCACTCTTCTCTTCTGCAGACTAAACAAGCCCAGTTTCCTCAGCCTCTCCTCATAAATCATGTGCCCCAGCCCCCTGGTCATTTTTATTGCCCTCGAGTTTCCCGGTCTGGACAGCAGATGGATGACTCCATCCCCCTTAGGAGGGAGTCCTCGACCACCACCACCACCCGTCTCCTCCTCTTGGAAGTGGTGATCATGGAACCCCCGTCCCTAGGACAATGCATCCCATGCCCTCTGGTCAATGGGGTCTCCTTCTGATCCCTTCCCTCAGATGACTCTACCAAACCATTCTCCACCGTAGTACCTGTGCAGAGAGCCTGAAAACGGTTTCTTACCTCTCTCTGCACTGGGGGTATGTGGGTTCTCCTCTTTCTTCTTCTGGAGGTCACATGCTGCCAATTTTCTTCCCCATTCTGCACTGCCCTCTCTGATTAAGTCTATGTAAATTACGTTGCTCAGGGTTGTGAAAAAGCCACCCCCCGAGTGACGTAAGTTACATCAACTTGAAGCAGTGTCTACACCAATCTATGTTGGTGGGAGACACTCTCCCACCGATACAGTTTCCGCCTCTCATTGAGGCGGAGTACTTATGCTGATGGGAGAGCGTTCTCCTGTCAGCATAGCATGTCTTCACCAGACACGCTGCAGCAATGCCGCTGTCCCGATGTAGTGTGGTAGCATAGACTAGCCCTAAGTGCATTCAAAAAAGAACTAGATAAGTTCAGGGAGGATCGGTCCATCAATGGCCATTAGCCAAGATGGTCAGGGATGCAACCCCATGCTTTGAGTGTCCCTAAACTACTGACTGGTGCTCAATCCTGGATTCTCAGATGTCTGTGTGTGTGTAGTGAGAAAAAGTCACACACACACACACACACACACACACACACACACACACACAAATTTGCATTTATAATCACCGGAGTTTTGGCACAATGCCCAGCTGATTACACTTAAAAAGCAAAAAACAAAACAAAACAAACCCTGTTAAACTTGTTGCAAAATAAGAGTTAGTCTAGTTCGCACAGTCCTTGCACACACAACTAATCCCATTGATTTCAAAAGAGTAAAGTCGGAAGGATCGGGCCCAGCAGCAATGCTTTCTCCACCCAGGGCATAAAAATATGATTGAAAAATTGTTTGAGAATTGAACACACCAATTTAGTTTAATACACCAGGTGCATGTTATAGTCTGAAGCATTCTATAAAAAATAATTATTAGGGGTTTGTTAAAAAAGGGTAACAAAGTGAACAAACGACTAGGTAAAAATGGAGCATTGTAGTTAACAAAAAACCCTAAACAAACAAAACACGTTAAAATATATTAAACATACGTTTTCTTCCAGTACATGAAACATGCAGCACAGCACACGGTAATGCTTTTTTAAACTCGGTGGGGCTAATTTTTATTCTTATATTCAAATTCTGTTTGTGTTCTTTCTAAATCTCAAAATACACTAGGCTACTGTATAAGTTAGCATAAGACACAATCATTTCACTTTCAGTGGTGCTTCTGTATTTTCTGCTGAGAAAGCTCTAACTCTGACAGTCATCCTCATCATAAATGAAGAGGATCTCCTATTTACATATAGTATATCACATGCTCTGTCTAGTTTAAGGAAGGTGGGGAGGGGGCCCCAAAATTTTTTAATCCGGACCTGCCTGGGCCACAACTGTTTTGGGAACCAAATGTTTTGCCTAGTTCCAAGTCACTTCCTGTGAAATTCTCCCCCCAGATCATCTGACACGTTATTGACCCAACCAACTGAACAACAGCGTGATCATATCCAATTACTTCAGCGAGTTGCACCGTTTGTGGTGTACTGTTGTTCACCATTTCAGTATGGAGATTTAAAATACACAACTAGTTCCTTGGTAGCATGCCCAATAAATTGGAGTATTCTCTCCCGGTGACTGAAAGAATTTCCTCTCTGTCACCGTGGAGGGATGGGAAAAAAATCACAAGACTATTTTAGCAAATGGTAATGTGTTTCAAAGTCTCTAATAAATCTGATCTACATTCTGTCCAACAAAATATCCAGTTACGTGACCAAACGGCATTCAGGAAAGAGAGAAAAATCCATAATGCAGAGAAATATGACAATTACCGTGTAATACACTATGAAATTCCAGAGGAGGTTCTATCTAGTGATTCAAAAGCCAGGAGGACAAATTCTCCCACTGTGTTCTCCTATGATCCATTCAAACCTGCTTCACTCAACACCACCTCATCATTATTTTCAAAAGTTTTAGCATAATTGAAATGGGAGAAAACAGCAGTTTTTCCATCTGCTCAGCAGGAAAAAGCCCCAAAGTCACTTTTTCAATCAATGGAAACTGGGATTTAAGATCAGAACGATCACACTGGCTTTGGGATCCACTCAAATTTCCCCTCTAGGTCTGTGACACTTTCATCTCCAGTGCTTACAAGTATGTGATTCCTAAGCACAGAGAGCTGAGAACAGTGTGTCACATGACACTTTGAGAGGCGGAGGGATAGAATAAATTCTAAAGCCGTAGCAGTGAGGGAGTACTCTGACAATGACTCTGCTAGTGGGGGAACAAGAATACTCCTGAGGGAATTCTGTGCCACTGCGCAATGCAGAATTTTGCAGAAATTAATGGTTTTTACGCATAATTTCCTTTCCCCCCTAGAAATAGGCTGCGATGCTGCTGGCCGCCAGCAGGGGCCGCTGGACCCGGCTAAGCCCTGCTTGCACACACAAGACACTGCAGGGGTGGGGAGGACCGGGGGAGAGAGTTCCCGGCAGCTGCAATTCCCTGCACGCCCCGAGGGAAGGAGAGGGCGGTGTGCAGGAAACTCCACACAAGCCTGGGACCCAGCAACAGGCTGTTTCTCCCTCTGGATCCGTGGCCAGTAGGGGGCTGGAGTCTGAGCTGGGAGGACCACGGCTGGGCTCTGGGTGGAAGGGGGATGGGTGCCTGGGCTGGGGGGGACCACGGCTGGGCTCTGCACGGGAGGGGGGCTGGTGTCTGGCCTAGGGGGGCCACAGCTGGTCAGGGGGGGGAGGAGAGCTGGTGTCTGGCCAGGGGTGTGTGTCACAGCTGGGCTCAAGGGGGGAGCTGGTGTCTGGCCTGAGGGGGCCACGGATGGGCTCTGACCACCCGGCTGGGCTCTGGGTGGGGGCGGGGTGGGGCGGAGAAACAGGAACTAGGTTGTCATAGAGGTTTCTTTAACTCTCTGCTCCTGGGGGAATTTTTGTGTGTGTCTGTATTGTTACAGTCATACTTGCTGACAGGTATTTTGAAATAAATTACCAAAATAATTGAAACTGGCATGATTATGTAGTGTTTGTTTTCAGAATTTTAAAATATTGTGTGCAGAATTTTTATTTTTTTGGCGCAGAGTTCCCGCAGGAGTAAATAGAAATGTGATGCTTGGGATTGTCTGCACTAGGAAGAGTGATGGAGGTTGGGTCAGCTTAAGGAGAAATGCGCTAGCTAACCCCAACCATTTTAGCAGGGCTATGTCTTTACTGCAAAAATAGTTAGCTACTCAAGCTTGCTAACTCCACGGAAAACCCTAGTAGAGACAAAGTCCAAGTAGATTTTACCTCAATGTAGCTAGTTGAGGTCATCCCTATCTCCCTATCTGGGACTGACGGACATTCTTGTCAGGAGGGGCACACACTCCCATGCCTTACAGGATATCAAGGAATTGATAGAACGGACAATGGGCTTCACCCCAAAGAAAGATGAGCAGCAAAAGCGGGCAATTCACCTGGGGGAGCTGAGGGACCACAGTGAAGCAAATGGTGCAAACAGCTTTAAAGGTCACTATGTGGGAAATAGCAAATGTATTATAAAAAAAAACTTCGGCCAGCCCTAGCCAAGCTATTTATGGGGTTACTCTCCCTTGTGGATCCTCTGATGCGTAATAAGGTGTGAGTTCTGATTGAAACTTTTCCCACACGCTGAGCATTTAAAGGGTCTGTCTCCTGTGTGGATTGTTTCATGTCTAATAAGGTCTGAGCTCCGAGTGAAGCTTTTCCCGCACTCTGAGCATCTATAGGGTCTCTCCCCCACATGTGTTCTCTGATGCTGAGTAAGGTTTGAGCTGTCAGTGAAGCTTTTCCCACAGTCAGCACATGTGAAAGGTCTACTGCCCGTGTGGATTCTAAAATGTGTAATAAGGTTTGAGTTCCGATTGAAGCTTTTCCCGCACTCAGAACAGGTAAAGGGTCTGGTTCCTGTGTGGATTGTCTGATGTGCAATAAGGTTTGAGCTCACGCTGAAACTTTTCCCGCACTCGGAGCATTTAAAGGGTCTCTGTCCTGTGTGGAGTCTCCGATGTCTACTAAGGTGCGAGTTCCGATTGAAGCTTTTCCCGCACTCGCAGCATCTATAGGGTGTCTTGCCCATGTGGATTCTCTGATGTGTAATAAGAGCTGAGCAGCTACTGAAGGTTTTCCCACACTCCGTGCAGGTGTTTTTTCTCACTCCTGGGGGGATTCTCTGCTGGGCTGTGGTTTCCTGGAGGTCCTTGCCACTTCC
>NW_020664846.1:25313-57889 GCF_002925995.2 Terrapene triunguis | reverse complement strand
TCCCAGCAGTGCTTACTTGGGGTGGCTCCCAGGAAGCGGCCGGCAGGTCCCTGAGGTAAGTGTCAGAGGCTGCATCCTCCTCCCCAGCAGAGTGGGTGCAGACCGGTCCACCTTGCTCATGGCAGAGCCAAGGAAAGGAGGCACCTGCCTCTGCACACGCTGATTCTACGCAGGGCAGGCCGGGGCTGAGCCCAGGTCACTTCCCCCCCCAAGCAGGGATTGCCCCTGGCAGCGTACATCTGCTCGATGTACAATCGGGACGCCATTGTCCCGATATTCAGGTAACATTTTACATTTGGTTGTGAAGGTTACTGGGCATGCTCAGGTCGGGTGAGCATGCTCCGTGCACCCCAAGTCACCCAAAGTCGGGAATTGGGAGCGGGAGCTGTTTGTGTCGTTACAGGCCGGCTGGTGTCTGGGGCCGGAGCCGAGGGGAGCGGCTGGTGCTGGGGGAACATGGAGCAGAGCCCGAGCAGCGGTTACAGGATGCAGGGGGTTGAGGGAGCTCGGGGAAAGCGCTGGGGCCGGGCAGGAAAGTGCCTCTGCACAAATGGGCCCAGTGCCCTCGGCTCTCGCAGCCCCGGGAACCTGCTCCCCTGCGGCAGTGATGCTGCAGGAAGGAGCCGCATTAACACCATGATTAGCCCCGTGCTCCCGCTCCAGCCAGGACCTGCTCCGGGGGCAGAACCCAGCGAGTCAGGTAGCAAAGGGGGGGGAACTGCTCAGACTGGCTTCACCGGGCCCATGAAGCAGCCCTTTCCCGCACCCACACCTTCCTGCTCTAGACCAATCCCTGGGAGGACCCCTTCCGTGTGCCAGGCTCCCTTAGGGTCTGACTTTGTCATCAGGGCAAGCCCCGGCCCCCTTGGCTTCACCGCCTCCTTCAGCCAAACCCTGGAGCCGCCAGCAGCACCCCTGCTTGGCACCGTGAGCTCCCTGCCTTGTACACCCAAAGGGAGCAACGCACCCCGCCTTCAGCATGTGAGTGACTCTCAGCCAATGTGGTAAAAGCATTGGGGTTTATTAGCTGTCTGCAGCACAGAGTAGACTGTCCTTGATTAGCACAGAGAACAGCTGGGAGAGCTACAAGAGGTGGCTAGGCTGAGGAGCATCCGTGCCCACAAGGAATTCATACAAAGACCTCCAAGGCCCTGGAAGCTACTCAGCTACAGAGGACTGCGGTCACACCACCGAAGGAGAAGGATGTGGCTCTGTCACAGGGAGGACACTGGCAGCTGGTTACTTCTGTTCGGCAGGGCAGGGCTAGGAGCCCCTGGGAGCAGAGAACCAGAGATGCCCAAGGTCCCACGGGAAGAGTGTAGTACAGCTGGGCACTGAACCCTGGTCTCACAAGGCCTCGTGCACTAACCACTGGACCATGCTGCCTTTCTGAAAATCCCACCAAGTGCATCTTCAGTGCCTGGTACCTTTACAAATCTGACCCTCCTTTGCTGCTAGGAAGTTCTGGTCCCTGATACGCAGTGGGAGCTGGGCGATTGTTCTTGCTTTAATCTGAGCTCAGCGGCTGAAATCTTTCGTTTCGGTCACTTTTCGGGTTTGCTGATACGTGGCCTGGCTTTTGAGCTGTTCTCCCCAAAGCTCAGGGCGACGGCACCGTTGCTGGTGCGTGGCTAACCCCGCGGGTGCAGGGATGTACACCCGGAGCCACCATGTGAACCCCTGCCTCATGCTGGTGAGTGTTTCCTCATATCAGGATCACCCTCTGGCCCTAGCAGGATGCTGGGGCTACATGCTTGTGCCCTCTAAGGCTAGGAATGCCAGAGTGAAGGCTGCATGCACACCCTTAACTCTGCCCCCCGTGTGTGCCTGCTTCATTTCAGTGCAGGGGTTCGCCAGGGCCTGTGTCTCTGGGGACACAATGCACTGGGAGAGCCCAGCTGAGACGCCTTCTCTGCCTCCGGAGCAAGTTTGTTTACACACGGCATCTATAGCAACAAACTGCTGGTTGCCTACTGCTTTCCTGCTCCCTGGAGGGTTGCTCCCATCCAGTCCTCACTGGCAAGCTCCTTCCAGACGGGGGCTGCGCCTTCACCATGAATTTGGGGGCAGCTGAGGCCTGGGGGGAGACTCCCCCACGGGTGCAGATCATCCAACAGCCGGTAGGTAAATCCCGGAGATCGAGCCGCAGACTAAGGTCTTGCTGAGTTGCCCATGCATGGCTGGCTGGCACTGCCTGGCCCCAGGGACTGGGCAGCTACGGGGGAGCCAGGTCCCGATTCCACAGGCTGGGCTTCCCTTTACCACGGTGAGAGACGTTCAGGGCACTGAGTTTCTAGCTCCACTCCTCTGCCAGGACTGCTCGTGACAGTGTCCGCCCTCAGGAGACCTGGGCTCTCTGACGGGGCCAGGGCTGGGGAGGAGAATAGGGTGAGACAAGGGGGGCCGGGTGTGGGGTAATCAGGGGAGGGACTGGGATGAGGTGGGGGGGTTGGTGAGTTGGGGTGGGAGTGAGCGGGCCAGGAGTGGGGGGCACTGGAGCGAGGTGAGGGTGGAAGTAGGTTACCACCTTTGAAATGCAAAAACACCAGCACCCACCCCCACAAGGCAAACCCGCCACAACCCCAACCAACCACAAGGCAACTCCGCAACCCCCTGCAACAGAGAGAAGAGAACACCCATAGAGAAGACTGACGACATCCCAGGTCCCCTCACTCTTGTGTGTTGGTGGGCAGACAGCGGCTGTGTTTTCAGTAGTTTTGATCTGTTATCGCGTAAACCGCGGCAATGGGAGTGCTGCAGCGTCTCTGGCAGGACACAGACACTTTGAACATTAGCCAGCTCAGTGCAGTGTGACAAACGCAAATCTTTAGACACACATGAAAAAAACCCCAGCAGATTCAATTACTTTTCTGACAACAACAAATCCATAAAAAAACGGCCAGGCCGGTCAAATACCAGCCAGGTGGTAACCCCAGATGGGCGTGGGGGATTGGGGTGAGGTGAGGTTGGGAGTCGGGTGGGATTGGGGTGAGGGAGGACGAGGGGTGGGTGGGATTGGGGTGAGGGGGGAGTTGGGGTGCGGGAGAACGAAGGGGGGTTGGGATTGAGGTGAGCGGGGTTGGGATGAGGTGGGAGTGGGGTATTGGGGTGAAGTGAGGTTGGGAGTCGGGTGGGATTGGGGTGAGGGAGGGTTGGGTTGAGGTGAGGCTGGGAGTCGGGTGGGATTGGGGTGAGGGAGGACGAGGGGCAGGTGGGATTGGGGTGAGGCTGGGATTGGAGTGAGGTGGGATGAGGGGAGGTTGGGATTGGGGTGAGGGGGGAGTTGGGGTGAGGGAGAACGAGGGGGAGTTGGGATTGGGGTGAGGGGGGTTGGGATGAGGTGGGAGTGGGGGGTTGGGATGAGGTGAGGCTGGGATTGGGGTGAGGGAGGACGAGGGGCAGGTGGGATTGGGGTGGGGGGAGTTGGGGTGAGGGAGAACGAGGGGGAGTTGGGATTGGGGTGAGGGGGGTTGGAATGAGGTGGGAGTGGGGTATTGGGGTGAAGTGAGGTTGGGAGTCGGGTGGGATTGGGGTGAGGGAGGACGAGGGGCGGGTGGGATTGGGGTGGGGGGGAGTTGGGGTTAGGTGGGATGGGGGTTGGGATTGGGGTGAGGGGGGAGTTGGGGTGAGGTGGGAGTGGGGGGTTGGGATTGGGGTGAGGGGGGTTGGAGTGAGGTGGGATGAGAGGCGGTTGGGGGGGAGGTTTGGACTGGGACTAGGCTCCTTGTGAGACTCCCCCGTGACTGCTCCTGGCTTTGCAGGGTGCGAGGCCCTGTCCGGAGCCCTTGCCTGCGAGGGCAGAGGGTCATTGAGGGCTGCCCCGTGCTGAGACCTCGCAGACATGCATGTGCTGGCAGTAGGGTGACCAGACGTCCCGATAAAATCAGGACTGTCCCGATTTTTAGCTGTTTGTCCCGATATTTTGCTCCACCGGCCGCCCCCGGCTTTTTTTTTTTTTTTTTTTCCCCCCCGCCCCCCCCCCCCGCCCCGGGTTGTCCCAATATTTTCTTCATCTCATCTGGTCACCCTAGCTGGCAGGCTGCAGCAGGCTGGCTCCGCGCTCAGTGTGGGGCTCGCCCTCCAGAGGGGTGGGGTGCGGCCCCCTCCACCCCCAGCCCTGCCTCTGCCCAATCGCCCCTCCCAATCCCAGCCCTTCCTCCCCCAATGGCCCCCTCACTCCCAGCCCTTCCTCCCCCAATCGTTCCCCCCACCCCGCAGCCCTCTCACATTAGTTGCTCTCTGCATTATTTTCTAGATTCCCCAACAGCCGCTGACAATATTTCAGCAGATCCCTGGGATCCTGTCTCCTTTCACTCAGCCCGTAAGGCCAGGACACGTCCGAGAAGGTAGGAGACTAAAACACAAAACCTTCTCTGCAAGTTCAGCAACGCTAACAAATACTCAGGCTGAAATTCTCATGCTAAAAACCCACCAGAACAATTCTTTAAACGGACATCTTTATCCATCCGAAAGAAACCAAACAGCGCACGCCATCCCCTTCAAAGCAGATACTCGTGACCCTGAGCCCGCTTGGTGCCAACTTGTAGCGGGCATAGAGGCTGCCTAGAGGTTTACAGGGCTCCCTTGGGTCTAATGCCTACACAACAGTACGGCAAAGCATGGCAGTGACATCTCTACCAACAGCCAGTAAAGCGCTGGTCGTCCTAGTCACTGGGAGATGTATGTACGGGTGATATTTAAGGAGTTATGTAGCCATACTGAAAACTATGCTCTGAAGGTGTGTAAGTTCAGACAGGTCATCTGAAGGTGAGAAACAGATTCGGTTCAGGCAGGGGGTAGGAGACGCTTCTCTCTCCCTGGCTGACCTTTGGGTGTCTTACAACATAAATCGATCTGCATCTGGCGCCATGAGCTAATCAAGATTGTCTAGTCGAGGAGAGATCATGAAATCTGCAGGAAGGAACAAACGGCAGGGGGTTGTCCTGTTTATGACTGAGATTAAAGAATTCGACCTACACCCTGAGCGGTGTAGGTAAGCCAACCTAACCCCCCAGTGTAGGCAGTTCTACACAGAACAAGGAGTAATGGTCTCAAGTTGCAGTCGGGGAGGTCTAGGTTGGATATTAGGAAACACTATTTCACTAGGAGGGTGGTGAAGCACTGGAATGGGTTACCTAAGGAGGTGGTAGAATCTCCATCCTTAGAGGTTTTTAAGGCCCGGCTTGACAAAGCCCTTGCTGAGATGATTTAGTTGGGGTTGGATCTGCTTTGAGTAGGGGGTTGGACTAGATACCTCCTGAGGTCCCTTCCAACCCTGATATTCTATGATACTATGATAGCTTGATGGAAGAATTCTTCCCTTGACCTAGGCCTTGTCTACACTACACAGTTTTGTCGACAAAAGCCGTTTCATCGATAAATCAGTGGAGGTGTACACACTGCAGTGCTCCTTCTGACAAAACTCTCCTGCTTTGCCGACAAAATAAAACCACCTTGACGAGAAGCGTAGAGCTTTTTGCAGCACAAAGTGTTAGTGTGTAGACACCGCGCTTGGCTATGTCACTGTACATGGCCTCCAGGAGGTGTCCCACAATGCCCATCCTGACCGCTCTGGTCAGCAGTTCAAACTCCGCTGCCCTGCACTGCCAGGTAGCAGGCATTCACCCCTCCCCCTTTAAAGGCCTGGGAATTTTTGAAATTCCACTTCCTATTTGCTCGGTGTGGACAGCTCACCTCGCATCTTCCCAGCGAGTAGGTGGCGAGTAGCACAGTGGGATAGCTACCCACAGTGCACTGCTCTCGCTGTCGATGCTAGAGCACCAACTGTGGACATGCTCATCTGACAGGAGCATCGTGGGAATATGCACAAGCGGTGTCATTATACTGTTTTTTGATTGTTGGCGTAACTTGCATTGACGAAACTGTGTAGTGTAGACAAGGCCCTAGCGACCATCTCTTGGAGAGGCGGCTTCCCTACGCCAACAGGAGGACCCCTCCCATTGCTGCAGGTCGTGACTACACCGGAGCACTAGAGGCGCAGCTGTGCCACTGTAGCATTTCAAGTGTAGACAAGCCCTTAGTTTGGCATCTCTGGAGAATGAAGAGAGAGACACCTGGTACCTACCTAGCAGACAAGCAGCCAGCATGCTTGTCTTCAGAATGGAGGGCCAGGGCCAGCCTGTCTGTTAAACTCTGGGAGGAAGAGTCTGGTTGAGCTAACCTGTATGAGACAAAGGAATGGCTTGTTAGGTATGTCTAAGCTCTAGAAGGCGCAGTGTGACCTTTTTTTAAAGATGGAACCAGTTGTTTCCAACACTTCTACCCACTTGCTATTACTTGACTTGCTGTTAAATAAGCTTACACTTGGTTTCCCCATGAACCAGTGCTGTGAGCTGAGCGGAGCGGTGGTCCCGTGGTGTCTCTGGTAATCTGGGGTGCTGGTCCTTTAGGACCAGCGGATCTGGGAATTGTGCTAGTGGCCAGTGAACCGGGGGCTGGACACTCCAGGGGGATGCTTGGGGCTGGGCGTGTGCCTGTTGCTAACCAGCAGAGTGGGCAGGCTGAGAGACAAGGGCTTGTGTTGCCCGTTGCCGGTGGAGATGAGGAGCTGACCCCTGGCAGGCACAGACAAGCCTCCCTCACGCTAGGAGCAGGTGGTAGCGAGGTGCCTCCCAACCCTGGTCATCCCCGGGAAGCATCACACAGCCGGGTTAACTGTTTCCAAGCATCTTGCTTCATGCTCTTCTTAGGAGATCACAGCTGACATCAGCTCAGACTGCTGCAATTCCTGAAACCAGTGACAGGAATTCCTGACACAGCAAAACAATGGCCATGTCCCCTAAAATACGATTAACAGCCGCTTATCGATCTTCCAGGTGCTCTGTACACAACAGTCAGCAAATAGCTTGGCGTTAGTCAGTCTAACTGACTGTTGCTCTGAGCTGAATGGCTTTGCTCGCTCGTTCTCACCCAGCTCTATAGTGAGGGGTTGTTCTTTCCCCCTTGGCAGATCTGATAGAGTTCATGATGATACAAAACGCCCAGATGCATCAGGTGATCATGAACAACATGACGATGGCTGCACTGACATCCTTTGGATTCAGCCCAGCTCCCGCTGCTGCCCAGGTAGGTGTGTCCGACTGGGACAAGATTGTCATGCTGTCCGGAATAGCCCACAACCGTGAGCGCCTGCCTCAGGGCAGACTGTCAGAAACCAGGGCAGACACCTCCAGCTGGTGGTGTGGTCTCTAATTAGATTTCACCAAGCCAGTAACAAATATGAACTTCTGGATCACTATCACAGTCTGACCGTGGAGTTACAGACAGTCCCCTTGGACTCTCCAATCTATCTTGCCACCCCGGCAAACTGGACTTTGGGATAAATGGTCACTTACACCAAAAATCACACCACATTCAGATTCCTTCCAGTCCCAAGAGCCCAGTCACTTACCCCAGATCAATTGGTACCCTAGAGCTTACACCTGTAGCCAATTCTATAGTAAACTAAGTAAAGGTTTATTAGCTAAGAAGAAGGAATGAGAGTTATTGAGAGGTTAAAAGCAGACTGTGAAGAACTTCAAAAAGATCTCACAAAACTAAGTGATTGGGCAACAAAATGGCAAATGAAATTTAATGTGGATAAATGTAAAGTAATATGATGGGGGCTAATTTCGCTACAACTAATAAGGAAAGAGATCTTGGAGTCATCATGGATAGTTCTCTGAAGACATCCACGCAGTGTGCAGCAGCAGTCAAAAAAGCAAACAGGATGTTAGGAATCATTGAAAAAGGGATAGAGAATAAGACGGAGAATATCTTATTGCCCTTATATAAATCCATGGTATGCCCACATCTTGAATGCTGCATACAGATGTGGTCTCCTCATCTCAAAAAAAGATATACTGGCATTAGAAAAGGTTCAGAGAAGGGCAACTAAAATGATTAGGGGTTTGGAACAGGTCCCATATGAGGGGAGATTAAAGAGACTAGGACTTTTCAGCTTGGAAAAGAGGAGACTAAGGGGAATATGACAGAGGTATATAAAATCATGAGTGGTATGGAGAAAGTGAATAAGGAAAAGTTATTTACTTGTTCCCATAATATAAGAACTAGGGGCCACCAAATGAAATTAAAGGACAGCAGGTTTAAAACAAATAAAAGGAAGTTCTTCTTCACACAGCGCACAGTCAAACTGTGGAACTCCTTGCCTGAGGAGGTGGTGAAGGCTAGGACTATAACAGGATTTAAAAGAGAACTAGATAAATTCATGGAGGTTCAGTCCATTAATGACTATGAGCCAGGATGGGTAAGGAATGGTGTTTCTAGCCTCTGTCTGTCAGAGGGTGGAGATGGATGGCAGGAGAGAGATCACTAGATCATTACCTGTTCGGTTCACTCCCTCTGGGGCACCTGGCATTGGCCACTGTCAGAAGACAGGATACTGGGCTAGATGGACCTTTGGTCTGACCCAGTATGGGCATTCTTATGTTCTTATGTAAAGCAGGTACAATATATGTACAGGTGAGTCAGTCTGTAATTCCAAACGGTAGCAGAGATGTAGTAGTCGGCTAGTTTCCCAAAACTCTCTCAGGGCTACCCAGAATGACTTGGAGGATTTCCATCTTCTCGTTCAGTTATTCCGCCCTGTTAGGATCCAAACAGTCCAGAGATGAAGGATTCCCCTGAATCCACACTTATAGCTTCTTCTCAAGAAAACAGGTTGCCAGGGTCACTACCCATGTGGGCTCTTCCTTTGAGGACAGAGTGTGAGGAATGCATTTAGAGTCTTTCACCTCCAATCATCACACACACAATGACCACTTGCTTTGAAATTAGCACTTTCCTGTTAAAGGTCATCATTTGCATGCCACAAGGCTTCTTTCTCCTTTGGTGGGTTATTTAGTTGCAGGAGTAACACAATGTGAATGTTTGCTACATTATAACAGGCTACAGAGTAGTAAAAACCATGCATGTAACATCCCATTACTTGTCATGAAGTTTAAACACTCTTATACATTTAACCATCACTTTGATCTATACTAATACACAAGGGAATTGGCCTGGCTTCCAGCCACGCATTTGTAAGCATTCAGTGAGGCCTGGGGCTTTGGCAAGAGCTGGGCCCCTAGTCTGTCAGCGTCACAGAAACATGGACTAGAACTTGACCTGAGTTCGCTGCCTGAGCCACTGAGCTAGGTGTCGACAGGAGATGTTGTCCCGCCGACACAGCACTGTCTACACCCAGGGTTTGGTCAGTGTCACTACGTCGCTCACAGGTGTGGCTGTTTCACACCCTGAGCAATGCAGTGATACCAATGCACGTTTGTAGTGCAGACCTGGCCCCAGATAATCACCTGTATACAGGTAGAACTGCGTCTGCACTGGAGGGATTGTGTCACTTCAACTCTGCCAGGTTAGTTAAAGGAGAACAACTTTCTAGTGTGGACAAGGCCTGGTTCTCTGTTTTTCTGCACTCTGTGTGTTCATTTATTGAGTGCAAAGTGGGGACCAGATGCTGCCATTCTGAGACAGGAGCATTTGACACCCTCTTTGCCCTGGTATTAATGGTAGCACATGGTGCAGGGATAT
This sequence comes from Terrapene triunguis, assembly GCF_002925995.2. Taxonomy (NCBI): domain Eukaryota; kingdom Metazoa; phylum Chordata; order Testudines; family Emydidae; genus Terrapene; species Terrapene triunguis. The sequence goes on along the minus strand of NW_020664846.1, from coordinate 48,340 downwards.
GGAGAATCAGGCCCTGTGGAGTCAAATTCTAATCTCACGTTACACCCCCTGCAACAGCCCTGAAGCCAGTGGAACTGTGTCACGAAGGGCTTGGCCATGGTGGGTTAGTCCGCACTAGAGGGGGGTGAAGTCTAGTGCACACTAGTGTGTTACACACTAATGGGCCCTTGTGAGTGCTGCTGGTGCGCACTGAAAGTTCCCTAGTGCAATACCATTTGCAACAGGCCATTAGCATGCACTAAGGCCAGACGGTGCGCAACACACTACTGCAGACTAGAATTGACACCCCTCTGGTGTGGGCTTCGGCCTGAACCAGCTCCATAATGCCAGTCGACGTGGGTGTAAGCGCGGCCCTTGGTGCACAGGCTGGCTGTGCACAGGGCTGCGTGTTCACTGAACAGCGAGGATGGAAGCAATTTATTGAACATAACAGCCCTGCAAAGGACTTAATTTAATAGTTGATTCAAAGCACGGTGATTAAATATTTCATTCCCACAGGGGGAACAAATATTGTTTCCCTTTTGGCGGACGCAGCAGCAGTGGCCAGTGTTTGTTGCTGAATAACTGTCGTATCCCCGATTCCTTCCCACCCCTCTGTGGCTGGACGAGGCAGGATCCGGCGTGAGTGTGTGATCTCTGAGTTGAAGGCTGACTCGGGAGGCGTACGTGCCAGGGGGCCGGATGAGAGGGCTGCTGTGTTCTGAAAAGTGACCACATGGCTCCAAGAGGGTAGTTTCGATGATTCCAGATCCGATGTGAGCGAGTAGATCAAACAGATGTTCTACTAGCTTATAGCCTCATAGACCCATAGGGCTAGAAGGGACTGCAAGATGCAGGATTCCCGCCTGCAAACTGCCCTGGGCTCCCAGAGTCAAGCTGGGTCCTTTCCTTGCTTTCCATCACCAGTTTTAATGCCAAATCAGGCCCTCCGGGGCACCTGTGCAGCCCCATTGTCTTCAGTGACTCTTGCCCTGATGGAAGAGGCTGGAACTTAGCTACCATTTCTGTGGATGATGCACCAGAAGAAGCAGACTCCGGCTCCCTCTCCCTTAGCCTCTGTGGGCGGATGGGAGGGAAGACCTGGGTTTTGTCCCTGTAGCAGCAGGCAGATCTGACTTTGAGCTACAGGAGCAGCTGAGTTTGAAGGGCCCGTACTTGCGAAGAATGCCAGGATGTCTTTGGTGAACTCGCCGGCATTAAAGACACACATTGCTCTTGATTAAAACGTGAGGTAACCCCACGAATTGCTCCACCCAGGAAACTTCCAGGGGACCTTAGAAACCAGACTCAGCTGAATTTAGAAGTTACAGTATAGGAAAGCCAGGGGTCTGACTGGGCACATCCAATGGTGTTGGTAGAAAAAACCAATAAGGTTCTACGGACATGCCTAGAACCAAAAGAACATAATGCAGCGTCTGCTCTCCAGGAAGGTATTTATAGACTGTTCCAGTCATCTGTTAACTTTCACTTGGATACCCTAGACTGAGCTTCTGTAGCTCTCAGCGTGAGGCAGGTTTGCCAGAGCCCGAATCCTTCTTGGGCCTCTTTCCCAATTTTTCAACATCCTTTTTAAAATGTGGACACCAGAACTGGGCCCAGGAGCCAGTAATGGTCTCCCCAACGTTGTCTACGGAGGTAACACCACTGCCCTGCTCCCACTCTGTATGCTCCTGTTCACACAGCCCAGGATCGCATTAGCTTTAAGCTGTGTTCTGCCCTGGCCCCAAAGTCCCATTCAGAGTCACTGCTTTCCAGTGTACCCCCCTACCCAGTAAGTGGGACCCACATTCCTTGTCCCTAGATGTTTGACCTGGCACTTGGCTGCATTAAAGCACACCTCGTTCAAGTGAGCCCAGCTCTCCAGGCCATGCAGCCTGCTCTGGAGAATCGCCCTGGCCTGATGGCTGTTTACCTCCCCACCAAGGCTGGTGTCATCTGCAGATTTCACCGGCATTGCATTTTGCATGGTGGGGCGAGACTCAGTTACGCTGAGGGTTGCGGGGGGAGAAGTAGTTCCACAGGCCCCCACCACAATGCTAACTCTGAGACGGGCCTGCCTGGGCCTGGTAAGGGGAACCACAGGCAAAAATACTGCGTGGCGTGACTGGAGCACGGGCAGAGCCACAAGGGGAGGCTCGCTGTAACAGGGTGGTCTTGGTAACCCTGAGCCTGACCCGGGAACCCTGCCTACCATCTTTTGTTTGGACTTCTGTCACCCCAGAAGGGGATTGACCAATGGGGTGACTCAGCCAGCCGGCTAACCTATGGGAATCCCCAGGAGAGGCAAAGCCCTGGTGAGGGAAATTGAGGCAGGGAGCACCTGCAGTGCCGTGCTTGGCCAGCAGAGGGTGCTAGAAGGCAGGCCTGCCTTGTGACACTCAGGATATGCCAGTTGGCAGGATGCCCAGTTTATAAACACTGACTCGCTCAATTTAAAATCAATCAGTCAATCAACTCGCAATCTCCTCCCCTCCCCACAGCAACACAGAGCTCAGCTGGGAACACGCGAGAGATTCTCTGCTCGCTCCCCCACCTGCACGGCTGGGAAGGGGCCAACGCCAGCCCCACGTCCTAGCCCAGGGGGCTGTAAGGAAAGCTGCTCTCCGCGTGGAGCTACCCCCCAGGCCCACTGCTTGGCTGAAGGCACCTGCTCCCCTGGCCCACCCTGAACACCTGAAACCAACGGCCTGGCTGCAGAGAGGAGCGCTCAAAAGTCAGGAAACGCCCAAGTCAAGGCAGCTGCCTCTTCCGCTGCCCGAGCCGTGTGGTGAGCGGAGCCCGGCCCCATCCCCGCCACACACCCCACCGCTGGCACCGCGCAATGCACAAGGTGGGCCATCGGCACGTGGCATTTCACGACGTTTAAGGGCTTCCCTCTGCAGCGTGAGTGTTCACGCACCATAGCGCTTTGCATGGGATACAGCCGCCCTTGCCAGCCAGCCGTGGTCCCCAGCCCCAATACATGCGCCTGCTATACAGCAGAGCTCCCCGGCTGGCTCAGGCCCTCCATCTCCAAAGGCCTGCGGAGCTCAGCCCCTCGCCCGGGGAGCCAAGGGGACTCCCAGGGCCTAGCGGGCTGAGGCGTGACCCTCATGGCCGAGCAGGGACGGACTCAGCTGTGCTGAACGCCATCAGAACGACTTACCAGGGACTGGGGTGGATTCTCCATCCCTGGCCATTTTAAAATCAAGATGGGATGTTTTTCTGAAAGCTCTGCTCTAGTTCAAGAAGGGATTAATTCATCCCTAGGGCCCACGGTGTACAGGTCAGACTGGGTGATCACTGGGGTACCTGCCGGCCTGACAGTCTCTGAAACACAAAGGGGATTTTTTCCCTCTGGCTCTCCAGCTTCCAGCCCATGCTGCCCAGTGTCACCGCACAGGGTGTCCCTAAGGCCTGGCCTGGGCTCCTGGAAGGTACTGCTGGCCCCATGACAGTCTCATGCTACAGCAGGAGATCACATGACTTACGAGGAGCGGCTGAGGGAACTGGGCTTATTTAGTCTGCAAAGAGAAGAGTGAGAGGGGATTTGATAAAAAGAACAGGAGTACTTGTGGCACCTTAGAGACTAACAAATTTATTAGAGCATAAGCTTTCGTGGGCTACAACCCACTTCTTCGGATGCATATTGAGTGAAACATATCGAGGAGATATATATACACACATACAGAGAGCATGAACAGGTGGGAGTTGTCTTACCAACTCTGAGAGGCCAATTAAGTAAGAGAAAAAAAACTTTTGAAGTGATAATCAAGGTAGCCCAGTACAGACACTTTGATAAGAAGCAAGTGTGAGAATACTTACAAGGGGAGATAGATTCAATGTTTGATAGCAGCCTTCAACTACCTGAAGGGGGGTTCCAAAGAGGATGGAGCTCGGCTGTTCTCGGTGGTGGCACATGACAGAACAAGGAGTAATGGTCTCAAGTTGCAGTGGGGGAGGTCTAGGTTGGATATTAGGAAATACTATTTCACTAGGAGGGTGGTGAAGCACTGGAATGGGTTACCTAGGGAGGTGGTGGAATCTCCTTCCTTAGAGGTTTTTAAGGCCCGGCTTGACAAAGCCCTGGCTGGGATGATTTAGTTGGGGTTGGTCCTGCTTTGAGCAGGGGGTTGGACTAGATGACCTCCTGAGGTTTCTTCCAACCCTGATATTCTATGATCAGGGTCACCGGGTGTAAGCTGTAAGAGTGTCCGGCAAGCCCAGCTGTGAGCTGCAGAGCCTGTGAGCGTGGAGGCGTCTTGCTGGGCTTAGGAATCAGTTCTCTAAACACAGTTACCGAGAGTCAGGCAAAGCTCCAGGGGTAGCGATCATGGCCAAGGGCAAGGAGACGCCCCAAGGTGCCTTTTATTCCTTCCCTGCAGGTGAACCTGGTCCCTCTGCACACTGAAGATGAAGAAGCAGATGTGGTATTCCACCACCACTACGCACCATACCCCACCGCCACTCCCGGCCCCGCATGGCAGCCCCTGGCGCAGCCTCCAGCATGGGCACAGGAGCCCCCTAGCATACGCCACGTCAGCCAGGACCCGCACCCAGCCCCAGCAGGCCGGACTCAGGATGAGTGAGTAACGAGAATGCACCGTCAGTGGGGAGCCAGCCACAGGAGGCGTACGGAGCCGGAAGCTGAGCGCTGGGGAGGTGGGCCCAGGCCAGCAGAGAGAGGAGAGGCTGGTGCCATGGGCAGAGAAGGGGGCTGATGGGTTTATCAAACGAGCAGGGAAGGTGGGAAACGCCCATCGCATCGGAGTGGGAGATGGGCGGAGCCAGCTGCAGGGAATCCAAGAATTCCAATAAATTCTCCCATTTAATTAACTTCATCCGCTCCTACCGGGTTAGAATCCCATGGACCTCACTCACCAGCTCCTGGGCCCTGCCCCTCCCACTCAGACCCCGGGCCAGTCCCTTCTGTGGAGGCAGGGAGGGGTGCAAGTGGGGGACAGGCTGCTGCCACTGGGGTGGGGGAGCCATTCCAAGGTACATATTAAAATCTCAGTCTGGGCACTAGCAGGGGCCTGTCTGGAGGGAGGGGTGTGTGAGGCCCCCGTACATTGTGGGAGATGTAGCCCGGCCCACAGAAGGGATTGGGGGCATGTGGAAACCGAACTGCAGCTCCCATGAGGCACTGCAGGGACAGACAAAGAGAAAAGTTTGGTTTGGGGACTTTCCATTTTTTAACAAAAACGTGAATTTTCCCAGGGAGCGCCGTGAACAGTCACTTGGGCTGAAACCCAATTTTCGGGCATCCTGTTTCCACGAACAGTTTTCACCCAGCGCTCGCCACCAGGGGTGACGAAGAGCAGCCGGGGAAACTGGACAGTGGGATCTGGGGCCTCAGGGGGCAGCGAATTTTATAAGATATAACTAACCAGACCCGCACCTTCGACATTCATGTCCTTGTGGCTAGGCACTGGGCTGGGATTCAGGAGATCCAGGTTCGATCCCTGACCCTGACACAGACTCCCTGAGTAACGCTGGGATAGTTACATCATCTCTGTGCCTCGGTTCCCCGGCTGTAATGTAGGGATGGAACATTCCTCTCTCCTGCCCTTTACCTTCTCTGTTCACACTGTGAGCTCCTTGGGGCGGGGAGTGGCTATCACTCTGTGTGTGCGCGCACGCATGCGTGTGTGCGCACAACGTGTGTGTGTGTCTGAATGGCCTTTGCAGGGTGGCTGAGGGCCGGGCTGCCCATATCATCCTGTCCTGGGCAGGTCTCTGAGGCTCCTGGAGCTGGCCCCAGTGTGCAGCACCTGGCACAACAGTTGTGTGTGTGTGTGTGTGTGTGTGTGCAGCACTTGGCACAATAGTGTGTGTGGCACCTGGCACAACAGTTGTGTGTGTGTGTGTGTGTGTGTGTGTGTGTGTGTGCAGCACTTGGCACAATAGTTTGTTTGTGTGTACATGTGCAGCACCTGGCACAACAGGGCTCCTCGCCTAGCTGAGGCCCATGGGTGCTACTACAATAACTAGCACCCTGGGTGGGGGGAGGAGATTTAGGAGCGGGTGGGTGATAGGTAAAGCATCACTGAGAAATGGGCTACGTCGTGGGTTGGGGAGAAGATTTAGGAGCGGGTGGGAGTGCCGGACTCAGCCTTCCTACTGTGTGAGCCCAAGGGTCTTCTCTGCCTGGGCTCTCTGCCTCCAGGACTCCCGAATCTGTTCCCTCCACTAGCCCCTGCAGGCCGCAGTGGTTTGGCTTGTTTCGGGGGACGGGGAGCTCCCTCCCCCCCCCATCGCTGCTGACCCCCTGCCCTCGCTTTGTTTCCACAGCAAAGTGGTCCCTCCGCCCCCACCGCCCAGCGCCACGGGGACAGTGGGAGCTGACGTCCCGCCGGCCGTGGGTAAGGACGCCCTCCCCCGCCCAAGCCTGCCCAAGGCACAGCTCCTGCCCGCAGAGGTGGCCGTCTCTCCCCTCCAGGCACAGACAAACCCCTTCCCCTTGTGGCTCCCCCGTGCCTGACGGGGGTTGTGAGGGGCCCAGCCCCACTCCTCCTCCCTCCAGCCTTCGCAGCACTGTCACTGCCACCTCCCCGGCTGCTTGCACAGGCCTTAAACCTCCCACGTCCCATGCCATGGGCCCAGCCCACGTACACAGAACTCGCCTTCCCCTGTCGAAGGCCCAGGCCCCGGGTCAGGGATCCAGACAGCGACAGCCCCAAGGCCCAGGCGCGGGGTCGGTAAATGCAGGTTAGCTCCAGCCTGCCGCACAGCGTTGTAGGGCAGGAGCCTTCCTGCTGCTGTCCCTGCCTGCTCCCCTTGGGCCCTGCTCCCACGGCCCACACGGCCAGGCCGAATCCCTCCCAGCCCTCGCTGGGCGGCTCCGGGCCCGGCGTTGGGGTCCCTCTGCCCTCGCATCCCTCTGACATCCGGCAGGGCAGGACCACGGGCCGCCGCCTCGCTGCACTGCCACCACCTCCCCTTTCTCTCCGCAGAGTATTACGACTACACCCAGGGCAAGCTGTGAGCCTGGCTCTGTGCCTCCTGGGAGCTCTCCTCTTCGCCTGCACCCCCGTCCCTGCCTGGCTCCGGGGATCCCTGCTGCAGCAGGGGTTCCCCTGGCCCAGCAAAGCTGGTGCGTTGGGCCCTGACCGACCGCTCTGTCCTTCGTCCCCCTCGTTAACTGGACTAGCTCCCGCAGTGACAGGCAGCCGCCTGATGCGTCCTCTCCTGTCCCTCACCTCGCTCCACCCCATGGAGCCGGAAGGGCAACTTGCCTGGACTTGCCTCTCAGCTACTAAGAAGGTGCTTCATTGTCTAGTTGTTTCCACAGTGTGGTTGTCCCCTGACGTGGCAGCTTCTCCTGCCCCAGGGAGGAAGAGGTTGTGCTATTATTAATGATCTGGAGGATGGCGTGGACTGCACTCTCAGCCAGTTTGCAGATGACACTAAACTGGGAGGCGTGGTAGATACACTGGAGGGTAGGGATCGGATACAGAGGGACCTAGACAAATTAGAGGATTGGGCCAAAAAAAACCTGATGAGGTTCAACAAGGACAAGTGCAGAGTCCTGCACTTAGGACGGAAGAATCCCATGCACTGCTGCAGACTAGGGACCGAATGGCTAGGTAGCAGTTCTGCAGAAAAGGACCTAGGGGTTACAGTGGACGAGAAGCTGGATATGAGTCAAGAAGGCTAACGGCATTTTGGGCTGTATAAGTAGGGGCATTGCCAGCAGATCGAGGAACGTGATCGTTCCCCTTTATTCGACATTGGTGAGGCCTCACCTGGAGTACTGTGTCCAGTTTTGGGCCCCACACTACAAGAAGGATGTGGAAATATTGGAAAGAGTCCAGGGGAGGGCAACAAAAATGATTAGGGGTCTGGAGCACATGACTTATGAGGAGAGGCTGAGGGAACTGGGATTGTTTAGTCTCCAGAAGATCCTGCTCCAGGGCTGGCTCTATAGGCAGGGAGCTAACCAAGGAACTACAGCTCCCAGGGCCCCCTGTTCTCAGCTCCCATGCTGGCTCTCTGCCGGCTGCCGCCCCTGCAAATGGGCTGCCCCAAGCACCTGCTTGCTTTGCTGGTGCCTAGAGCCGCCCCTGATCCCAGCACAGAGCCCATAAACAAGGGAGGCAGAGACATGCTTAATACAGTGCATGGGGTGGGGAGGGAGTACCGACAAAGGGACGGGGCATGGAGAAAAACCACAGAGATGGAGAGAAGGAGAATGTGAGGAAGAAGAAGCCAGGAGGCTGTGTCTCTGGAGGGAAGGCCTGGGGGAGGGGCATTCGGATGCAGCATGTTAATGAGACCCTTGCAACTTCCTCAATGAATATCTCTTGTGCGGTGCCTCAAGCAGGTTTGCATTGTATTACCCAGATGAAAAGCCCAGCAGAGAAAGCTTGCACCTTTCCCAGCTCTTTCAGCAATGTTTGGGGCCTTTGAATCACTCAGGATGCATCTTCCAGCCTCTCTCCACACCCTCACCCCCAGAAAGTCCCCCCCACCATCCAACTCTCTCCTTGCTCCCTGACTGCCCCCCTTTTCAGCTTTTATGGTCAGTCCTGCATCCTGGAGGTGATCCAGCACCCTCTTCACCTGGGACACATGTTCTTCCCAGGTCTGGCTAAAGATACAGATATCGTCAATATACGGCTAGAGCAAAGTCCTCCATCCCCCTGATCCACCAGGCGCTGGAAGGTGGCAGGTGCCCCCTTGAGGCCGAAAGGCAGGACCAGGAACTCGAAGAGCCCTATTGGGGTGGTGAAGGCAGACTTCACCCTGGCCTCTGGGTCCAAAGGCACCTGCCAGTAGCCTTTGGTAAGATCCATGGTAGTGAGGTACCGGGCGCCCCCCAACTTGTCTAGGATCTCATTGGTCCTAGGCATGGGGTAGGCATCGGACACGGTGATGGCATTGGGCTTCCAATAGTCCACCCAGAACCGGATTGACCCGTCCTTCTTGGGGACCAGCACCACAGGTGAGGCCCAGGGGCTGGCAGACGCCTGGATCACCCCTAAAGCCAGCATGTCCCCGACCTCTCTCTCCAGGTCCTGGGCTGTTTTCCCAGTGACTCTGAATGAGGAACACCTGATGGGAGGATTGGTTCCTGTCTCCACCCGGTGGACACCCAGGTTAGTGAGCCCAGGCCGGTTGGAGAACAGCTGCCGGTTTGAATGCAGCACCACTCTGATCTCTGCCTGCTGGGCAGGGGTTAGCTCATCTGAGAGGGGGATTGATTCCAGTGAGGGGTTAGCCCCAGCCTCAGGAAGAAATCCCACCAGAGGATCCTCTTCCTTCTCCTCCCACTGCCCACACACAGCCAGCACCAACTTCTCCCTGTCCCGATATGGTTTTATCATGCTGACATGATACACCCGGTGGCTGTGTGCCCGGTTGGACAATTCCACTACATAGTTCACCTCGTTTACCTGTCTGATGACTTTGAAGGGGCCATCCCAGGCAGCTTGCAGCTTGTTCTTCCTCACGGGGATGAGGAGCATCACCTGGTCCCCGGTAGCATATGAGCAGGTACGTGCTGAGCGGTTATACCAGACCTGCTTCCTCTGTGCCCTTGCTAGGTTTCCCCTAGCCAAGCCCATGAGCTCCCTGAGCTTTTCCCGGATTCCTGGGGCACTTCCCTATATGTGAACAGCAGGTGGGGTAAATACTTGTCCTAGTCCTGCGGGTGCTGGTCCATAAAGTTTTTCAGCATCATCTTTAGGGTCCCATTGAACCTCTCCACCAGCCAGTTGGACTGAGGGTGGTAGGCTGAGGCCCAGGTATGTCGGACCCCACACTTCTCCCACAAGCACTGGAGCAGGGTTGACATGAAGTTAGACCCCTGGTTTGTAAGGACCTCCTTGGGGAACCCCACTCTGCTGAAAATGGTCACAAGCGCATCTGCCACGGTGTCTGCCTTGATAGAGGACAAGGCCACCGCCTCGGGGTAGCACGTAGCGAAATCTACCACCACCAGGATGTATTTCTTCCCTGACCAGGTCACCCTGCTGAGGGGCTCCACTATGTCTATGGCCACCTTCTGGAAAGGCTCTTCTATGATGTGCTTTAGACTTATCCCGGGCCTTCCCCACCCTCTGGCAGTATTGTCGGACCACATCAGAGACCCTGGGCCAGTAAAAGTCTGCAGCAGCCTCTGCCTGGTGCGCCGGATGCCCTGATGCCCCGAAAGGGGGATATCGTGGGCCAAGTACAACAGTTTGCGGCGGTACCTCTGGGGAACCACCAACTGCCTCCCGACTTTCCAAGGTTCAGTTTGCCCTGAACCAGCCCATTCCTGGTACAGGAATCCCTTCTCCCACAGGAATCTCTCTCGGCGGTGCTCCCCCTGGCACCCTGCACCGCCGTGGCCAGCTAGGGCCCTCAGTTTCTCCAAGGACGGATCCTCCTGCAGCTCCATCTGGAATTCAGCTGCTGGGTTTGATGATACAGCCCTGGCTGGTGGTGCCTCAGTTTCCCCACCTTGGGACAGAGACTCCAGCCCAGCCCTGTCGAGCCCTACCCTCGGTGCTTCAGTCCCCCACCCCAGGAGGTCCCGCATCCCCCGCTGGCTCTGGCTCCGGGTAAGGACCAGGGCGCTCTGAGTGCTATCCGGCCAGTTCTCCAAGTCATTACCCATTAGCACCTTGGTAGGCAGGTGATCGTACACCCAAACCTCTTTGGATCCCTCCTTAGCCCCCATTTCAGGTGTATCCTCGCTACAGGTACCTTGATGGGGGGGCCCGAACACTCCCCTCAGGGTCATGTAGGCATCGGTCACTTGCTGGTCTGGGTCCACCACCTTGGACCATGCCAGCATCACCTCTGCGCCTGTGTCCCAGAACCCCTGGACACGTCTTCCCCCCACCTCAATGGGGATGTTGTGGCGATTGTCCCCTGGGACCTATCCCCCGCTCACCCGGCGGATTGAGTACGGGTGCTCTGGACCTGGGGCCCCGCCTTCCCCTGCTGGCCTGGCCTGGTGGTCCCCTCCCCCTGGCACAGCCCTCTCGATTGCAGCCCCCAGGCCCGGTGGTGCCCCCTCTCGGTGGGCTTCCACACAGTTGACACCCCGCGGCTTATGCTTGGCTTGCGTACACCCCAGAATCATTTCCTGTATGCCTGGGGGTCAGTTCAAACTTCAGCAGCAAAGCCTGTTGAACAGGTCGTAGTCCCCCGTCTCAGTACCATCCATTTGGCTGAACATCTCTATGGCCTTGGGACCCAGCAGGGGGGTCAGACAGCGGAGCCTGTCTGCGGGGTCAATCTGGTTCAGATCACAAGCCTTCTCAAACGCTGTGAGATAGGCATCAATATCCCCCCCTTCATTGAACTGGGGCAGCAGTTTGGTGTCTAGACTCCCCACAACACTGGCATCTCAGGGCCCTTCCCCAGTTACCCCACGGCAGGCCCCCTTTGCCCGCCGCTCCTCCAGCTCCAACTCGTGCTTCCGCTGTTCTGCACTGTCTGCTCGTTCTCTCTCTCTGTCCACCAGCCTCCGATCCTCCAGCTCCAGCTCCTTTGCTTTCAGCTGCAGCTCCAGTCCCTGCAACTCCTCTAGGGAGGAACCCGACTGGGGTCTCTCTGGGCTGACCAGGGAGTTGGGGCTGTTGGACTCCCGGTCGCTACACAGACTGCCTCACGGCTACTCCCCGGCTCTCCGGGCACCCCGGGAGCCCCCCTGGGGTCTGGAGCCTGCGCCTCAGACGGGTCATTCTCTACAAGCTGAGCAATCAGCCGCTCCTTAGTGAGCCTCCCCACGCTCAGCCCCCTTTCCCTGCAGAGAAGTGCCAGGTCGCTCTCATGAAGCTGGTTATAGGCCATTTCCAGGCTGGTTCTGTTCAATACCCTCGTTCTATCGCTGGCAGCCACTCACTGCCAAGCGCCTGCGCCCACAGCCAACCATCTACAGGGTGCATCCATGAACCATCCTCTGCTACCACGTTGTCACGGACTCACAGATCGTGCCCACTCTTGGCCCCATGGGGTCCGTGGGGGGAACCCCTTTCAGTGAGACAGCCCTTCTTGGGGGTCCACTCTCTCTCGGGGTGAGGCCCCTCCACCTCCTGGAGCCGCACCTCTCTGAGCCTTAGCACATCTGTCTCTGCCGTGGGCCCCCTCAGGGAGTCCACTCGCTCTGGACCCCCGGGGCCTCCACACCCCGAAGGGGTTGATGCAACCCTATTCTCTAGCCCGGAGTGACTCTCAGCCAGTGTAAAACAGGAGGGTTTATTGAGCGTTGAATACAGCACAGGAAACTCTCAGGGCCTCAGGCCTGGCCTCCCTCAGCACAGCACAGCCCAGTCTCCCCTGCATCCAGGTGGGCTCTGCCTGCTCCCCGTCTCCAGCCCAGAGCCCCCCTGCTTCCCAGCTGGGCATCTGAGATCACCGGCCCCAGGCCCCGCCTCTGTCCATTGTCTTCTCTCCAGGGAAACAGGGTCATAAACAGGGTCACCTGGGCCTTCTCTTCTGTCCTCTGGCCCCCTCTGGCCCCCTCTGGCTGGAACCGGCTGGTTAGGTCACCAGGGTCCTCTCTTTACAGCCCATTGTCCTCCCACTGGCCAGAACCAGCTGTGACTCCTGAGCTGGGTCACCGGGTTGTCAGATCACCAGTTGCTGAGGTATCCGTCCTCCAGGCCATTGGCTGGGGTCCCAAGGTCCCTCTCCGGTCCTCTGTAATAACAAACTCCTTCTCCCCTCACCTCGTTAAACCAGTTACACCCAGGGAAACTGAGTCCCACCCCCTCTGCATGCAAACCATTGGAAAAACAAGAAAATCCCCCACTTCCTCACAACAGTGTACCTAGAATTCTTCTTTGCAGCCAAAGTAGTCTAACTTGCATTGTGTTAACTGGAACTGGAGCAGCAAAACAAAGAAAACCAATGCCTCATTTTCCAGCTTTGTGGATGAGAGAACTATAAGTGAAGCTTATGTTGCGAATTATACCTATAGGTCACGCGCAGTTCGAGTCTAGGCTGAGGCACAAGAACCAAGTCCACAATTGCAGAGAATTACAGAGTTAACAGGTTTATTACACTCGAGCGTGGTGCCCCCCTGCTAGTCAGGAGGGGACCCAGAATGCAGGTTACACAGAGATTATATACTTTTTAGCAAAGCGTGCTGTCCTCGTGCATCATAAGTCATAGCCAATAAACAAACTTTTCCCTTATCTACCACCTATCCCCTCTAGGCATGCTGCCTAATGCTGCAGCTGCTTCGGCATGCGGCTAGCTTGTTTCTCAACTGCTGTCCTTATCTTCTTGTGTCCAGATGCCTCTCCTTCTACCTCCTAGTACATGGAATGTTTGCTTCTAACTAATAGTGGGCCTGAAACACAAAATGGAGTTACATATGCTGTTTTCCCTTAACAATTATAATGCCGGACACTGACGGCCTTAAACCTGCTGCCTCAGGAATCTGCCAAGAACTTTGCTGAAAATATGTTCCTCATCTTAGCAACGGAGCGAAGACTTATCACACATCTGCCCAACTCTATTCAATCTGATCTGACCGCTCAGGCATTGTCATTTCATCCAGAACAATTTACAAACTTGGAACCTAATCCTGTAAACCCTTCATCATTTGGCCAATCCCATTGAAGACAATGGGACTATTTGCATGTCTATGGACCACTTTTGTGGTAAGAGTTTCAGGAGTCTGTTCTGTTCCAATAAAGGAAGTTGAATCCCCCACTGAAATGCAATGTTTGAGTACAATACCATAGTGCAGTTTAGGATACAGTTCTATTTAAAATGTGTCTTTTAATAAATCAGACATATGCTGAAATGGCCTCACCCAACTCCCATATTCCATATAAACAGACTGAAATACTACATCTTTGCGGGGAAAGTGAGCAGTTAAGCATCTTGATGTTTGTATATACAAACACCCATTTCATCACTGTACTGGAAAATATAGCTGAACTGAATTTTCTATGGCATTTGAAGAAAGTTTAACAGCCCCAATTGTTTTCTGTATCAATCAGTGTGAACCTGAAAAAATTACATGCCTTCTAAGAGAAAAGAATCAGCCCTCACTTACTGAAAAAAAAAATCCTTCCAACTGGTGTTCAGAAGAGCGCTACAAGACACATACATAATCTCATGAGCAGAGGGCGGAGAGGAGACCCTCCCACATTATGACCAGCAAAAATAAATAAATAAATAATAATAATAATAAAATCTCAAAGAGGCAGAGGTTCACAGATTTGCAAACCTAAAAACCCGTGTTATGCTTTAAACCACCTCAGCACATACCAGGTTTATGAACATTAAAAAGTTAACTGGAAAGGAAGACGGAAGCCCATTAACCTGAATGTGTGCCAGCCAGTTTGCCCTCACTGACTAAAGGTGCAGTCACAGCTGAAGAGCTAAAAATTAACCTTGCCCTTTTAGGCTAAATGGAGTCATGTCACTGGCTCCATCGCTGTTGTTACAAAACAGATAAAACTCCAGTGGGGCGTGGTGCTGGCACATAGGGTCTCAGGTACGGGGTGTGATTTTTCAGAATCTCTTTTGGGAATAGTCATATAGGTGAAATAGCTGGTACTTATGATTATGCTATTTCTATGCATGTATCATTGGTATCTAGTTATGAATATGAGCTCTGTTTACTACGTTTGCTCCTGTGGTGACACCCACAAGGTATTTAGCCAGCACATGAAGGGACAAGTCAAGTTGAATGGCCCATTAAAGAACATTTAGCTCACAATGGAAAACACCTGTCTACACTTAATGGACATTTTGTGAATGTTCTAACTAGAAGATATGGGCGGGGGGACGGACGTGTAACTTGCCCATGTGACTCTAAACACCATCTTTCACAGCAAGAACAGATTTCCCTTTACCTGGTACTTGGCAGAAGCTAAAAGGCCCTGGCCAGAAAACAGCTCCATTTTGCCTCTTTCCTGCTCCGGCCTCTGGACTATGACCAAGGGACTAAGGACTTTAAGGTAGTCTGGAGCCTTCATATTTCCTTGATCCTTTGCAGATGGACTTATGAATTGGATCTGGTACAGAGACTGCTCTAGCCTCATTGATTGCTGCTTTCTCCCTTGCAATGGACAAAGATCAGATGTCTGCTGACTTTCTCCCATGAGTCAGCAGCCTTTGATACCTGTGGTATAAGCAACATAGCCCTTGCTTGAGTGGTTTTGTTCTTTCCTCTCCAAATGTCAAAGCCTGTTCCCATTTGAACTCAATAGCACAACTCCTTTTCAGTTCAATGGGAACAGGATTTGGCCCCAAGAGATTAGAGAATGTGATTTTGATCAATTGCTTATCTGTCTAGAGACCATAGGCGCCAACTTTCTCTGGCCCTGGTGAGTGCCCGCGCCTCCGCCCCTTTCCCCGCCCCTGGCCCCACCCTGACTCCACCCCATCCCCGCCCCTGGCCCCGCCCCCATCCAACCCCATCCCCAAAGTCCCCGCCCTAACTCCGCCCCCTCCCTGCCCCTATTGGATCCCTTCCCCAAATCCCCACCCCAGCCCCACCTCTTCCCCCACTACACCACGTTCCCCCTCCTCCTCCCTCCCTCCCTGCCCCACAAAACAGCTGTTTCGCAGCACAAGCGCTGGGAGGGAGGGGGGAGAAGCAGGACATGGCAGTGCACTCATGGAGGAGGCGGAGGTGGAGGTGAGCTGGAGCAGGAGAGCGGGGCAGGGCCACGGGGAGCTGCCGGTGGGTGCTGAGCACCCACCAATTTATTTTCGTGGGTGCTCCAGCCCACGGAGCACCCACGGAGTCGGCGCATATGCTAGAGACAGTTCTCATGCATGTTCTACCCGGCTGATTTCGATTGTCCCTCCTGTATGTCATGCTGAGGAAAATAATAAAGCAATTTGGGCTGTAGTTCTCCGAAGATGCACATGGCACACACAGCTCTATGCCTCTTTCCCATCAAACCCGGATGGCGCAAGCCAAGCGGCAACCTGCTTTCTGTTTAAAGTTTTACGGTGTCTTTTAGCGGCCTGAAATAAGGGTGTAACACCCCCAAAACTCCCAACTTCTCCAGGAGAGTAATACATTTTCTTTAGCAACCTCACCATGTCTGACCCGTCTTGCTTTAAAACACATGTATACACAAGATCCAGGTTTTGCTTTTGTATTTATTTAATACAGAAGCATCTATACACAACTTACCTTTTTTTCCCCCCCACCCCCCCCCCCCCCAAGCTTTTAATGCAGCAGCAAAGTACTATACGGTATAACTATACACATGTATTTAATGCATAAGCAAAGTAATATAGAAAACGGTTATACAAACTTTTTTTAAATTTTACAATACATCTTAATCAATATTTTTTTGAGCCTTTAGGGTCAGGAGCTGGCATATAAAAAGTTTTATAATCCATTTTACGAACCCTGCTACACACCGATTGGCCAATATTGGCCGCCGCCTCGTTTGACATGTCTACCAGCAAGGCCACCGGGTCAGATGTCTCTGCAACCTCCCTAATCATTTTAACAACTTCAGTTATAGTTTCAGTGGTTATGTTAAGCTTTTTCAGTTTGTAGCCTTTGGCTATAATTATATTTAGGAGCTGGGCCACATTCAGTTTAGAAGAATTACGTCTAATCTGATGAGGGTGGTGAAGCACTGGAATGGGTTCCCTAGGGAGGTGGTGGAATCTCCTTCCTTAGAGGTTTTTAAGGTGAGGCTTGACAAAGCCCTGGCTGGGATGATTTAGTTGGGGATTGGTCCTGCTTTGAGCAGGGGGTTGGACTAGATGACCTCCTGAGGTCCCTTCCAACCTTGATATTCTATGATTCTATGATTCTATGAAATACTTCTGAGCGACCCCAAAAGATACAAGGGTGACTAAAAGGGTTGTTTCGTTTACCGTGCAGGCTGCACAGTTTTCCAAAAGTTGTTTTTTCAAACAGTGGTAAATGGCTTTTACTACAACGGCCCTAATAATATCAGCCATAACGTCATCGTCACAGCTCTGTTGGTCACCCTCCTTACTTTTTACAGACTTTTAAAAAAAATCTTGCTTCACGCAACAACAATAGGTGCATATCACGGTTATTCTGCTCAAAGGCTGCCTCTCTTTATCCTCTTCATCCTCTGGACATGTTTTAAATTCTTTGTTGCAAACATTTAAAAATAAAAAAACCCTACAGTTTATTCGTGCTAGCTCAATCATTCCCTCGTCTGATTCTGAATCATCATCATCCCTGGCTAATGCACCGTCGGGCCCCGTGGCAGCTTCCTGTTATTAAACACAAACATATAGCCTTGTTTAACCTCTCCTGATATATGTTTATATTTATATTTCTTTCAAGATTTTCTAAGTAACTTTTACCTGTCACGGAGTGTGGGGGAGTCAGGGCCCTACAGGGCCGGCTTTAGGCCAATTCCACCAATTCCCCCGAATTGGGCCCCGCGCCTAAGAGGGCCCCGCGCCCAGTGCCAGGGCCACCCAGAGTGGGGGGCAAGTGGCAGAGAATCCCTTCCCTGGCTAGAGGCACCTTTTTAATTTTGACTCACCCGGCAGCGCTCCGGGTCTTTGGAGGCACTTTGGCGGCGGGTACTTCAGTGCCGCCGAAGACCCGGAGCGAGTGAAGGACCCGCCGCCAAAGACTAGGAGCGCGGCACGGTGAGTACAAGCCCCATGTGGTTTTTTTACGTGGGTTTTTTTTAGTCATCCCTGCCGGGGCCCCGTCAAAACTGTTCGAATCGGGCCCCACACTTCCTAAAGCCGGCCCTGGGGCCCTACACCCCCCACTTCCCGCGATTCACCGTGACTCTCAGCCAGCCAGTAAAACAGAAGGTTTATTAGACAACAGGAACACAGTCCCAAACAGGGCTTGTAGGTACAACCAGGACCCCTCAGCCAGGTCCCTTTGGGGGGGCAAGGATCTTAGACCCCAGACATGGGGTTCCCTGCCTCTTCCCAGCCAGCCAAAAACTGAAACAAAAAACCCCTCCAGCAGGCTCTCTCCCCCTCCTTCTTTCCCCCTCTCCCTTTGTCCAGTTTCCCCACCCCCGTCCTGGCTCAGGTTACAGGCTCAGGTACTGTCCCTCACCTAAAGTTATCTCCTTCTCTCCCTTCCCCCATGCAGGCAGTCCCAGTAAAACTAAACAACATTCCCAGGTCAATCCACCCTGCTCCCTACTGCGTCACATTACCTCATCATGTTCTTTTGGTTCTACAGTTGACAACCGCTCACTGCACACCCTGTCTGTGTTTGTTTCTGAATCACCACCGGCGGGGGCTCCGTCAATCATAATTTCAGCAACCTATTCTTAAGCACAACCATACAGTAACGTTTAACCAGTGGCTTACATAGATATATTTCTTTTCTTTCAAATAATTTAAGCTGTTTTTACCTCATCATGTGCTTCTGGCTCTGCACCTGTTGACCACTCATCACACACCAGAGCAGTAATCTTGTACGGTCCCGGTTTGGTCATCTGTCCAAAAAACAAAAAAATAATTTTTAAGTGCGTAAATGTAATAATTTTTTCACAACTAGTAAAGCTTTCACTTGCTTTTACCGTAACAACGTCGCCGTCTTTCCATGACTCGGGGTCTATCGGGTGGTTCTCGACATCGCTATCCTCCGACGGTCCCTCGGTTGCCATGTCCTTATATACAGGCTCTTCTTCCATTCCTACCTATAAAAAACAAAAATATTTAACCATCAATATTTGTAAAACATTAATTTGTTATAAAAAGGGTCTTACCTCTGTCTTCGAGTCAGCTTTCTCCAATACTGACAACAATTTTTTTCATACTTTATCCGTTTTCTCTTTTACAAATGGCCATGGCTCCATAAAGTCTTCCTCTTTCTTCGGTTTAACTTCAGGATGAAACACAGGGTTCCGCCTCGTTAGCAAAATAAGCGTAAAGAGGCTGAACATGTACTGGTGCACCCAGGGGCAATTCCGGCTTCTTGGCTTCTGTAGGCGTCTTGTACATGGACATGTCTTTGTGTCTAGGCTCCCAGTTTTAAAGCTTGCAAAAATACGTGGTTTTATACACATGGCCAAATGCTCGTTGGTTAGAGTTTTTCAAATAACCCATCAAGCAATAGTTCATTACTAAAAGGCTCTTGTTTAATCTTGGGACTACAGGATTGGTTTAACAAGTTCATTCTGTGACCTAGCTGTAAAACAACCTCTCATTTGTCCACCCAAAGAAGGGGCTAGCTCCCCAAGCTCGCCACCCAGAACAGCTATCATTTCACTACCAACAGTCGCTGGGGTAGGATGTTTCGCTCTGAATGTGTTCAGTAACACAGACTCTCTTACTGCTTTATTTTTTCCTCTCTTTCTATTCTTGAATAACCTGCCTTACCATCCTCTCTCCTTACTCAAACACATCCAAATAACCTTTCTTTCCTTTTTTCTCTAAACCTTACCCAAACTTTCTTTTTTTATCTTTAAACTCTCTCACTCTCTTCTTTCAACCTTTCTCTCTCAATGTACCCAAGTACAAACACACACAACACTTCCCCTAGTCAAACACACACACACACAACAGTTTTCAAAATGGCGGATGGCGCCAAACTTTGGCGCCAACGGAAATGGGGTGGGAAGGCGGGACATAAACCCAAAATGGGACGTGGAAACCTGTCAAAAATGCATGGTGATGAATGCTATCGAGCTGTATACTACTCTAGTGTACTTAGATTTCCAGAAAGCCTTTGACAAGGTCCCTCACCAAAGGCTCTTACGTAAATTAAGTTGTCATGGGATAAGAAGGAAGATCCTTTCATGGATTGAGAACTGGTTAAAAGACAGGGAACAAAGGGTAGGAATTAATGGTAAATTCTCAGAATGGAGAGGGGTAACTAGTGGTGTTCCCCAAGGGTCAGTCCTAGGACCAATCCTATTCAACTTATTCATAAATGATCTGGAGAAAGGGGTAAACAGTGAGGTGGCAAAGTTTGCAGATGACACTAAACTGCTCAAGATAGTTAAGACCAAAGCAGACTGTGAAGAACTTCAAAAAGATCTCACAAAACTAAGCGATTAGGCAACAAAATGGCAAATGAAATTTAATGTGGATAAATGTAAAGTAATGCAGTGGAAAAAATAACTCCAACTATACATACAATATGATGGGGGCTAATTTAGCTACAACAAATCAGGAAAAAGATCTTGGAGTCTTCATGGATAGTTCTCTGAAGACATCCACGCAGTGTGCAGCAGTAGTCAAAAAAGCAAACAGCATGTTAGGAATCATTAAAAAGGGGATAGAGAATAAGATGGAGGAGGTTGTGAAGGCTATGACTATAACAGTGTTTAAAAGAGAACTGGATAAATTCATGGAGGTTAAGTCCATTAATGGATATTGTCCAGGATGGGTAAGGAATGGTGTCCCTAGCCTCTGTTTGTCAGAGGGTGGAGATGGATGGCAAGAGAGAGATCACTTGATCACTACCTGTTAGGTTCACTCCCTCTGGGGCACCTGGCATTGGCCACTGTCGGTAGACAGGATACTGGGCTAGATGGACCTTTGATCTGACTCGGTACGGCCGTTCTTATGTTCTGGCCCACAACCTCCTCAGGCAAGGAGTTCCACAAGTTGACTGTGCGCTGTGTGAAGAACTTCCTTTTATTTGTTTTAAACCTGCTGCCCATTAATTTCATTTGGTAGCCCCTAGTTCTTGTATTATGGGAATAAGTAAATAACTTTTCCTTATTCACTTTCTCCACATCACTCATGATTTTATATACCTCTATCATATCCCCCCTTAGTCTCCTCTTTTCCAAGCTGAAAAGTCCTAGCCTCTTTAATCTCTCCTCATAGAGGACCCATTCCAAACCCCTAATCATTTTAGTTGCCCTTCTCTGAACCTTTTCTAGTGCCAGTATATCTTTTTTGAGATGAGGAGACCACATCTGTATGCAGTATTCAAGATGTGGGCGTACCATCGATTTATATAAGGGCAATAATATATTCTCAGTCTTATTCTCTATCCCCTTTTTAATGATTCCCAACATCCTGTTTGCTTTTTTGACCGCTGCTGCACACTGCGTGGACATCTTCAGAGAACTATCCATGAAGACTCCAAGATCTTTTTCCTGATTCGTTGCAGCTAAATTAGCCCCCATCATAGTGTATGTATAGTTGGGGTTATTTTTTCCAATGTGCATTACTTTACATTTATCCACATTAAATTTCATTTGCCATTTTGTTGCCCAATCACTTAGTTTTGTGAGATCTTTTTGAAGTTCTTCACAGTCTGTTTTGGTCTTAACTATCTTGAGCAGTTTAGTATCATTTGCAAACTTTGCCACCTCACTTGAGATTATAAATTTGGTAGATAAAGGTAATAGTGTCAATATAATATACTGAGATTTCTGTAAGGTGTTTGACTTGATACCACGTGACATTTTGATTAAAAATGCAAGAATGATATAAAATTAACATGGCACACATGAAATGGATTTAAAAGTGGCTAACTGATAGATCTCAAAATATAACTGTAAATGGGCAATCATCATTGATCGGATGAGTTTCCAGGGGATCACGTGGGGATCAGTTCTTGGCCCTGTGCTATTTAACATTGTTATCAATGACCTGGAAGAAAACCTAATATCATCAGTGATAAAGACTGCAGACAACACAAACATGAAGGGAGTGGTAAATAACAAAGAGGGCAGGTTACTGATAAGTTATGGATAAATTGGGAAGCTGGGAGCAAGCACACAATATGTGTTTCAATGTGACTAAATGTAAATGTACACATCTTGGAACAAAGACTGTTGGCCGTATTTACAGGATGGAGGACTCGATTCTGTGAAGTGATGACTTTGGGTAGGTCTACACTTACCTCCGGGTCCGGCGGTAAGCAATCGATCTTCTGGGATCGATTTATCGCGTCTTGTCTACACGCGATAAATCGATCCCGGATCGATCCCGGAAGTGCTCGCCGTCAACGCCGGTACTCCAGCTCGGCGAGAGGAGTACGCGGCATCGAGGGGGGAGCCTGCCTGCCGCGTCTGGACCCGCGGTAAGTTCGAACTAAGGTACTTCGAATTCAGCTACGTTATTAACGTAGCTGAATTTGCGTACCTTAGTTCGAAGTGGGGGGTTAGTGTGGACCAGGCCTCTGAAGCAGATTTGGGTGGGGAGTGGATAATCAGCTGAACATGAGTTTCCAATGTGATGCTGTGGCCCAAAGGGTTAATGTGATCTTCGGATGCATAAACAGGGGTGTTCCTCAGGGGAACCCCCTGCACCCCCATGTTCATCCTTATAATATGATTGTGTGGTATCCAATGCAAAGTTTGTCATGTCAGGTGTCTTCGGAAGGCTCATGATGCACTGAGCATTGTTGTTATAGCTTGTAATTTCATGTATATAGTTTTGAGGCTGAAAATGTGTCCTCATGGCTTAAAACAAGCCCATGAAAAACTCAGAGGGGCAGTTCACACCTCATCAGGGCATGGATGGGACAAACCCAGCCCAGCCTCACAGGAACAAGGGGCACTGGCTCAGGCAGCAACAAAAGAAGCTGCTAGACGCTCAAGCATAGGTGCTGACTTCTGCTGGCGCTGGTGGGTGCTCGACCTCCCTCTGCCCCCGGCCCTGCTCTGACTCCACCACTGCCCTGCCCCCATTCGAACCCCTTCCCCAAAGTCCCCGCCCCAACTCCGCCCCCTCCAATTTTTCCCCGTGGGTGCTCCAGACGTCTATGCCCTTGAGGGAGTAACCCCCTTCCTTTGGGCAGTTTGGGACTGCGATGAGGTAATGCTCACCTGACTCTGAAGTGTGGGGGGGGGGGCAAAGCCAAGAGGAAAGAAAGGACATAATAAAAGGGAGACACATTTTCCAGGCTCTCTCTCTTCCACTTACATCTACAGACACCACCACCACCAAGCATCTGAACCACTAATCAAAGAGGAGAGTCTGGCTGAAGAAGCATTTCAGTTTGTAAGGGCACTGAAGGTGTTAAGATCAGCTTAGACTGTGTTTTTCTTTTCTTTTATTTGACCAAATCCGACTTCTTGTGCTTTGACTTATAATCACTTAAATCTACCTTGATAGTTAATAAATCTGTTTGTTTATTCCACCTGAAGCAGTGTGTTTGGTTTGAAGTGTGTCAGAGACTCCCCTGGGGA
>NW_020664846.1:0-15313 GCF_002925995.2 Terrapene triunguis | reverse complement strand
GAGAAATGCCTTTTTGTGACTGCCCCCTGGCTGTACACTGGACAATACCATCTTTCAATACGGGAGCACTTCCTATTCCCCAAATATTAAAGTCCAGTTCTCCTGCCCCCTTAGGCCTTGTCTACACTGGCAAGTTTCTGCTCAGTAAAGCAGCTTCTTCTTCGAGTGCTTGCTCATATCGATTCCAATTAGGTGTGCGCGCGCTGCGTGCACGATCGTCGGAAGATTTTTACCCTAGCAACACTCGTTGGGTCAGCTGAGGGCCCCCCTGGAGTGGTGCACTTATGGCGCCAGATATATGCCCCTGCCGACCCAGCGCCCCCTCAGTTCCTTCTTACCGCCCATGACGGTCGTTGGAACTGTGGAGCGTGGCTTAGCTGAACTCCACTTCCCTAGCATATAGTGTAGCACTCACTGATAGTTGTAAATAGTTTTAAAAGTAGTTATTAGTTATTGTTTTAGTGTAAATAGTAGTTGGGGGTAAGTGGCTCCTCCCCTTCCCTCCCTCCCAGTACCCGGGCTGATGCCTACGGGAGAGCCCCACAACTCCTGTTTGAAGTGCCTGGAGGAATCCCATCAGTCCGATAAGTGCCACATTTGCAAGGCATTCAAGCCAGGGACTAAAAAGGAGCAGGACTTTCGCTTGAAGCCGCTCCTTATGGAAGCGGCACTTAGCCCGATGTCCTCGGCTCCGTGCTGAGACCCGGTGCCGACTTCATCGGTTCGAAGCGCGCCTGCAGCACCGGAAGTGTCAGCACTGCATCCGGACACCGGCAAAGACTCCCGGCACCAGGCATCTCTGGCACCTCTACCAGTGCGGCGCTGCTCACTGTCTCTGGGACTGAAGAAGCAGCAGAAACAACCCGCTGCTCCCTTGCAGTTGCCGGCATCGCCTGTCTCTCCCTCAGAGCCACGTCCCGTGTTGGACCATCCCGCAAAGGCACCAACCCCGGTACTGTTGACTCCAGCGCCAGACGAGCCGTCGAGTCTGGTACACGTAAGCTCCCCAGTGCGTACCGTGGTCGAGCTCAGGCTGCCGTCCACTCCAGAGACTTTCTCCACGGCACGCGACCTGATTGTGCTCACCGAGCCAAGACCGTCGCAACCTTCGGTGCCACTGGTATGGGCTGTTCCCTCAAAAGGAAAGCCCTCCATGATGCGTCCTCCGTCGCAGAGTGACACAGGACGGCACCAATCCCGGTCCCAGTCACGGTCCCGATCCAGACGCTAGTCTCATTCACGGCACCGCTTGCAGTCCCAGCACCGGTCACCATCTCGGTGCCGGTCGCACTTGCGGCGTCGCTCCACCTTGCGAAGATCTTCTTCCCGCTACGGTTAGTACCAGTCTAGCTCTCAGCACCGATCTCAACACTGCCCTGGGCGCCGAGCTGCTCGGAGTCGATCCCGGCACCATTCCGCCCATAGATCTTTGTCGAGGTCAAGATCTGCCTCCTGGCACCGATATGACCGCCGGTCCCGATCAGGATCGCGGTACCGCTGGAGACCACAGTGCCGATCCCCATCTCCACGGTGCGGGGCGGTACCTCACGACAAGGCGACCCAGCATACACGCTCAGCTCCACCTTGGCCATCCCGTCCCACCTCGAGGTCATCCCAGGCAGAAAGTGGCTACCATGTCCAGGACCAAGATGCAGACGGTGCTAACCAATGGCACGACAAGAGACATTACCCTGGTCAGGGACCTCCGCAATGGTCCTTTTGGACCCCTCGGGTATACCATCAGGCCCAAGGTGTTCCCTTGGGGGCTTCTCGCTCTGCGCGCTCGGAGCCCCTAGTGTCGGAGGCCACTGTGAGTTGCCCTCCCCCAGGTGGTTCGGAGGCGATGGCTCTACCCTCAGCTCAGGCCCATGCCCCCAGCATGGTGGACCTAGGGCAGCTGGACCCTCCCCAGCAAGACCTTCCCCAGGACCCGTTAGTCCCAGGTGTTTCCTCCTCCTCTTTGCCTGACGAGGCGGTGGTGGGTACGTCCTTCTCTAGCCCCCCACCTATAGACCTCCATGCACACCAGGAGTTGCTCCGCAGGGTGGCACAAAACATGAACCACCAGGTGGAAGAGGTGGTGGAGGTCGAGGATCCTGTAGTGGACATTCTCTCGGCCGACACCCCGACCAGGATAGCCTTCCCTTTATCCGGACCATTCAGGCTAATGCCACTACGATCTGGCAAACTCCGGTCTCTATTCCTCCTACTGCCAAAGGGGTGAAGAGGAAGTACTTGGTCCCCTCCAAGGACTACAAATACTTGTACATTCACCCCCAGCCATGCTCCCTAGTTGTACAGTCAGTTAACGAGAGGGAAAGACACGGCCAGCAAGCTCCTGCTCCTAAATCCAAGGACGCTAGACACCTGGATTTATTTGGGTGCAAAATTTACTCTGCTGGTGGTTTGCAGCTCAGGGTGGCTAACCAGCAGGCCCTCTTGAGCCGCTACAATTATAATACCTGGAACTCAATACAAAAGTTCAAAGAGCTTATTCTTCAGAAGTCCAGGGAGGAGTTCGGGGCCCTACTAGAGGAGGGCAAGAAGGTAGCCAGAACATCTTTACAAGCCTCAATAGATGCGGCAGACTCGGCGGCTAGGACTCTAGCCTCGGGCGAAGCTATGCGCCACATCTCGTGGCTACAGGTCTCCAGTCTCCTACCGGAACTCCAGCAGACTATTCAGGACCTACCCTTCGATGGCCATGGTCTGTTTTCGGACAAGATGGACTCCGGACTTCAGAGTCTGAAGGACAACCGGGCCATCATGCGTTCACTGGGTATGCATACCCCGGTGATGCAACGTAGGCCCTTCCGACCCCAACCCCAACCCCAGCGCACCTACCCTAATCTCCGGCCGAGACAGGACTTCTCTCGAAGATGCGGCCGGGGTGGTAGTCGGAGACAATCTGGTCCTCAGATGGGCCAAAACCAGTCCCCCCCCTCCGAAACCCCAAAACCATCGGCGGGGTACAAACAAAATGTTTGAAGATTCGCCCGAGGGCGGAGCACCAGTCTCCTTCCAGGATACTTCCCTGCCTTTCAACAACCGCCTCTCCTATTTCCTCCCTGCGTGGTCCCATATAACATCAGACCGCTGGGTCTTATGTACGGTGGAAAGTGGATACCGCCTTCAATTTGTTTCTCCCTCCCCATCCCTCTTCAGAGACCCCTCTCACGAGCAACTCCTTATACAGGAGATGCAAACACTCCTAGCTATCGGAGCTATAGAGGAGGTTCCAAGGGAACTGAGGGGCAGGGGGTTTTACTCTCGTTATTTTCTAGTTCCCAAGGCAAAGGGGGGCTACGGCCCATCCTGGACCTGCGCGGACTCAACAAATTCATGGTAAGGTTGAAGTTCCGCATGGTTTCCCTGGGGACCATTATTCCTTCCCTGGATCCTGGAGACTGGTACGCCGCCCTCGACATGAAGGACACGTACTTCCACATAGCGATTTACCCGCCGCACAGGAGTTTCCTTCGCTTTGCGGTCAACCAACAGCACTTCTAATTCACCTCCCCTTCGGCCTATCCACGGCACCAAGGGTCTTTACAAAGTGTATGGCCATCGTAGCTGCCTCACTCCGTCAACATCGGATTCAAGTGTTTCTGTACCTCGACGACTGGCTCATTCGGGGTCGTTCCAAGGACCAGGTGCAATCTCATGTTCATTTCACCATGAGCTTGTTCAGACAGCTGGGCCTGCTGCTCAATGTCGAAAAGTCCACTTTGCAGCTGATCCAAAGAATAGACTTCATCGGAACTGTCCTGGACTCGAATCTCGCCCATGCGTGCCTGCCGCATGCCTGCTTCCAGTCCACGGCGAGCATTATCCACGGCCTCCAAAGCTTCCCAACCTTGACACCACGGACGTGCCTCGGTCTCCTGGGACACATGGCATCTTGCACCTTCGTGACCAGACATGCCAGACTGCGCCTCCGTCCACTTCAGCCCTGGCTCTCAACCATATACCGCCCAGGCTGGGACAACATGTGCATAGTAGTCACGGTACCGCAGGAGGTCTTAACCTCCCTGGTCTGGTGGCTGAACCCCAACTCGGTATGCGAAAGGGTATCATTCCATGCCCCGCAGCCCTCCTTGGTCCTAGCCACGGACACATCATCTTTGGGTTGGGGTGTCCACCTTGCGGGCCTTTGGTCCACACAAGAGATATCCCTACACATCAACGTACGGTGCGCCTGGCGTGCCAAGTGTTCCGTAAGCACCTTCAGGGCCATTGTGTTGCAGTTCTTACAGACAACACAATGGCCATGTTTTATATCAACAAACAAGGGGGAGTGCGATCGTCCCCCCTTTGTCAGGAAGCCATTCACCTGTGGGAGTTCTGCATAGCCCACTCGATCAACCTAGTGGTGTCATTTCTCCCAGGAGTCCAGAACACCTTGGCGGACTGCCTCAGCAGGTCCTTCCAGGCTCACGAGTGGTTGATTCGCCCGGACGTCATTCACTCTGTTTTCCGGAAGTGGGGGGTTCCCCAGATAGACCTATTCGCCTCTCATGAGAATCGGAAGTGCCAGGTGTTCTGCTGTCTCCAGGGACGCTCCCTGGGTTCCCTGTCGGACACCTTCCTGATACCGTGGACAGACCACTTGTATTATGCCTTTCCTCCATTCCCGTTAGTCCACAGGGTCCTTCTCAAGTTGCGCAGAGACAGGGCCCGCTTAATTCTGATCGCCCTGGCGTGGCCAAGGCAGCATTGGTACACCACACTCCTCGATCTGTCGGTGACCACCCCAATCCCACTTCTGTTGTGGCCGGACCTGATCACTCAGGAGCACGGCCGACTCTGTCATCTGGACCTGCAATCCCTCCACCTCACAGCATGGATGCTGCATGGCTAACTCAATCTGAGCTGCGTTGCTCCCGTTCGGTGCAGCACGTAGTCTTGGGTAGCAGAAAGCCCTCTACTAGGTCCACATATTTGGCCAAGTGGAAGTGTTTCTCCTGCTGGTGTGCCCTGACCAATACTGCCTCTTTGGAGGTGCAAGTACCTACCATCTTAGACTACCTCTTGTCCTTGAAACAGCAGGCCTGGCAGTTTCATCCATCAGAGTACACCTAGCAGTGATTTTGGCCTTCCACCCGGGCGAAAATGGGTGCTCGGTCTTCTCCAATCCTATGGTCAGCAGGTTCCTCAAGGGACTAGAATATCTGTATCTGCAAATTTGGCATCCGGCCCCTACGTGGGACCTCAACCTGGTCCTATCCAGACACATGGGTGCCCCGTTCGAGCCGATGGCCACCTGCTTGTTCCTGTACCTTTCCTGGAAGACAGCCTTCCTCGTAGCTATCACCTCGGCGAGGTGTGTTGGAGTTTAGAGCCCTCACGTCAGACCCACTGTATACATGTTCCATAAGGACAAGGTACAGCTGAGACCACATCCTGCCTTCCTTCCTAAGGTGGTGTCTGCCTTCCATGTCAACCAAGACATATTCCTTCTGGTCTTCTATCTGAAGCCACACACTTCTCAATGAGAACAACAGCTGCACTCCCTGGACATTCGCAGGGCCCTTGCCTTTTACGTCGAATGAAAGAAACCTTTTAGGAGGATGACCCAGCTGTTCGTAGCTGTGGCAGACTGGATGAAGGGCCTTCCGGTCTCCACCCAGCGCATCTTGTCCTGGATCACATCATGCATCCGTGCGTGCTATGACTTGGCTAGTGTCCCAACTACGCCAGGCCCAGGCAAAGAGAAAGAGAAATGCCTTTTTGTGACTGCCCCCTGGCTGTACACAGGACAATACCGTCTTTCAATACAGGAGCACATCCTATTCCCCAAATATTAAAGTCCAGTTCTCCTGCCCCCTTAGCCTTGTCTACACTGGCAAGTTTCGGTGCAGTAAAGCAGCTTTCTGCGGTGTAATTAGCGAGGTGCCCACATGGCGAAGTCACTTAGAGCACAGAAACTGCACAGTTGCTGCACTGTAACAAAACCACCCCGCCGAGAGGCATACAGCTTTCTGCGCCAGGGCTACAGCGCTGCGCTGCCACTGTAGACACCCTGGTCAATTGCAGCACTTTGATTGGCCTCGGGGTGGTGTCCCACAATGCCTGTTCTCGCCTCTCTGGTCATCAGTTTGAACTCTACCACCCGGCCCTCAGATGACCAACCGTGAGCCCCACCCCTTAAATTCCTTGGGAATTTTGAAATTCCCATTCCTGTTTGCTCGGTAACGCGTGCAGTGGTCTCAGCGCATCTTTCCAGGTGACCATGCCTGCTCCATGCACCAGGCGAGCCCCCGCTTGGAGCAATGCCGAGTTGCTGGATCTCATCGACATTTGGGGAGAGGAGGCTGTCCAGTCCCAGCTGTGCTCCAGCCATAAGAATTATGATACCTATTGTCAGGAAGGAGTTAAAATTTAGCCAGCAGAAAAGACAGAAACCGCAAATTAAGTAAGAATGCTGAGAAGCAAGGACATAGTTTCTGTCAATATGTGATAACTTAGGTACTTAAATATTTACCCAGTGCCTCAGCTTATTAGTAAGAAAGGACAATGCTGACCACCCTCAAGGCCCCCGGATATTTGTAAGCACTTATCCCTACCCCTCCCCACTCTGCCCACCTCCCACCCCGCCGCTTCGCCCCAAAAGCAGTCACAGATAACTGATGTAATTAGGATGGGTCTATACGTATGTATTGTTTTTACTGTTATTTTTGTTAATTTTTTTTTTTGTAACCATGTTTGCCCCTGTAAGTACAAAATAAATGTAAATGCATAAATAAAAAATTGTATATAACTGGTCACTATTACACCATACTTTTGAAGCTGTTTACCAGTCTTCCCGGTGCCATTAATAAAGCCCTTCAGTACTGTCTGTGCTTGCCTGATTCTTGGGGGAAAGAATCTTTTTGCCTAACACTATGGACAGATTTCATGATGACAGAAAGAGGCCATGACTGGGACACACTGCAGTGCAGGCTTAAAGTGAAGGAGCTGCGGAACACCTACCACAAGGTGCGGGAGGCAAACCGCCGCTCTGGTGCTGTGCCCACAAACTGCCTGTTCTACAAAGAGCTGGACGCAATACTTGGTGGCAACCACACCTCCACTGTGAAGGCCACTGTGGATACTTTGGTGGCTCGCGTGCCAGTCGAGAGTGCACTGAGTCAGGAGGAGGAAATCTTGGATGAGGATGTGGAGGGGGAGGGGGACCAAAGGCAGAGGACGACTCGGAGGTCAGAGATGCATGCAGCCAGGAGCTCTTCTCTACCCCAAAGGAGGCTAGCCAGTCACAGCTGTCAGAGCTTGGTGAAGTGCAAACAGGAGAGGAGGTAAGTGGCTTTGATTTTGGGAATCGCTGAAGCGAGATGTTGGGGGCAGGAGGGTTGCAGAAAGCAGGCTTGTGTCTGTATGATGCACATACCACCACATGCCTAGTCTGAGCGGTGGAACAGGGTGTTGATTGACTCCCTCACCTCACGGGAATCTGCCTCAGAGATCTCCACGAAACTCTCATGGAGACACTGGGCAATCCGCTGCCACAGGTTATTTGGCAGAGCTGCTTTGTTCCTTGCCCCATTAAGGGTAACTTTCCCGCATCACTCTGCTGTCAGGGGGAAAGGGGGCATTGCTGCACACAGGTGAGCCGCATAAGGGCCAGGGAGGAAGCCGCGGGCTTGGAGACGACCCTCCCTTGATTCCCTGCTCACCCTCAACAGCGAGATATCTTCCATAATGAACACAGCCTGTGGAAAATGTGGGGACAGGAATGATTATAACGCCCCCCCCTACAGTGCTGGCTCTCTCCAAGAGCCACATGCCCAGTGTACAGTAGGGTCCTGGAACACTGATTTCCCCTGCGGCTACTCACCAGTTTGGGGGTCTTGTGGCTCACGTGAGCTTGCCTAGGATCAGCCAGTTACTGACAGGTATGTGAATAGTGGCTGTGTTTTAAATCACTGAATCACTGGTCTGTGTGTTGCAAACAATACTGCTTCTGTAAAATGTTGCATTTTGGCTTCACAGATATGACCTTGGGAGCCAGCCTCCCTCTTTGTGATCACCGTCTGAACGGCTGCACGGAATTAGAAAGTGGCCACAAAGAACTAAAAAGAACTTTCTGCGTGATGTTATGATGCACTCCGCGGCCGAAAAACAAGAATTGAAGGAGTGGTGGGACAGCGAGAAGAGGGACCGAAAGGAGAACGCAGCGCGCCAGAACGAAGCCCCGGAGCAGCTCTTAAATGTTATGGAGCGCCAAGCGGACATGCTCTAGGCACTACTAGCACTGCAAACAGAGCAGCTCCACGCCCGCCCTCCCCTGCAGCTGCTGTCACAAAACTCTTTCCCATGCTCCCCCCAGACACCGCCAACACACTCTTATCAACGTCCTGGCTCCAGTCTGTACCTGCTGCATTCCACTCCTGCCCTGTCTCAGTCCAGCCCTGTGGACTCCTAGAACCCAATGCACTCAACACCCGTCCCTCTGCAGTTTAGCCCTGCTGAAGTACAGTACCCGCTGCACTGTACTCCAGGGGACAAGGTTGCATATGATACCTGGACATACACAAATCTTTAACCCTCCCGGGACCCCACCGCCTCTTGGGACCCTCCCTTCCCCCATCCCCCACAGTGCTGATGTGGTTTTTTTGTTTGTTTCTCTCCTCCGGTTGTTGTTTTTTAAAAAAGAATTGTTTTGGTTTGAAAAGAATCTTTATTCCATTAATTGAAAGCAAACAGAGCCCTGCAAAGCAACAGGCAATTTTCTTAAACCTTCATAGTGCATCGTCTGCACCTGTTACAATCACCTCCTAGCATTACAAGCACTGCACTCCCGAACATAGCAACAAATATTAGTGGCTTTCAGATTCAAATTGATGCCTCAGGGCATCCCTGATCCTTATTGCCTTGTGCTACGCCCCTCTAATAGCCCTGGTCTTTGTCTGTTCAAATTCAGCCTCCAGGCACTGAGCCTCAGCGGTCCAGCCCTGAGTGAGGTTTTTACCCTTCCCTTCACAACTATTATCGAGCATATAGCATGCGGCTATAAGCATAGGAATATTGTCATCGGCCAGGTCCAGCTTCCCATAAAGGCAGCGCCAGCAGGCCTTTAAACGCCAAAAGCACATTCAACAGTCATTCTGCACTTGCTCCGCCTGTTGTTGAACCGCTCCTTGCTGCTGTCAAAGTTCCCCGTGTATGGCTTGATAAGGCACAGCATTAAGGGGTAGGCAGGGTCTCCCAGGATCACAATGGACATTTCGACTTCCCTACGGTGATCTTCTCATCTGGAAAGAAAATCCCAGGTTGCATCTTCCTGAACAGACCAGTGTTCGGAAAGATGCGTGCGTCATGCACCTTTCTGGACTAGCCTGCGTTGATGTCCGTGAAACTCCCATGGTGATTCACAAGCGCCTGGAGAACCATAGAGAAATACCCCTTGCAATTAATGTACTCGGTGGCTAGGTGGTCTGCTGCCAGAAATGGAATATGTGTGCCATCTATTGCCCCTCCGCAGTTGGGGAAGCGCATGTAGCCCAGAGTCACGGTCTTTCCCAGCAGGATGCGATTAATGGCCCTGCACGCTTCCGTCAATACGAGTCCGACAGTCGACTTTTCCACTCCCAACTGGTTAGCGAACAATCGGTAACAGTCTGGATTAGCCAGCTTCCATGGTGCAATCACCACGCGCTTCTCCAACAACAGGGCAGCTCTCATTCTCGTGTCCTTGCGCCGCAGGACCGGGGTGAGCTCATCCCACAGTCCCATGAATGCGTGTTTCCTCATCCGAAAGTTCTGCAGCCACTGCTCATCATCCTAGACATGCATGATGATGTGATCCCACCACTCAGTGCTTATTTTCTGACCCCAAAAGCAGCGTTTCACTGTGGTCAGCACCTCCGTGAATTCCACAAGCAATCTCGTGTCATAGCTACTACACGTGGCGAGATCAGTGTCATACTTCTTTTGCCTTTGTAGTTTAAGGAATAACTCCACTGTCACTCATGACATGTTATTCAGAGCGAGTAGCATATTGGTCAGCAGTGCGGGATC
Organism: Terrapene triunguis; assembly: GCF_002925995.2. Lineage (NCBI taxonomy): Eukaryota > Metazoa > Chordata > Testudines > Emydidae > Terrapene > Terrapene triunguis. Next base: position 5,296 of record NW_020664846.1, on the reverse strand, counting down.
CATTCTTGCAGCCAGAAGAAGCAGGGCGCGCAGAACACAAACCCGTTGAAAAATGGCGCCAAATGCGGACGGAAGCACAGGGATTGCTGGGACGCGAAGCAATGCATTATGGGGCATTGGGACAGGACCCGGGATGCCCTGCGATCCCTCCACCTTCCCACAATTCTTAGCAGCAGAAGAGGAAGAGATGCTCAGTGGGAATAGCTGCCCAGAGTGCACCGCTCTGAATAGCGCTGCAAGTGCCTCAAGTGTGAACACGCTATTGCGCAGGCATATGACAGTGTGAACACACAACCGCAGTTTCCCTTCAGTGCTCTCTGAGCGGCGATGGAACCGCCGGTGATGTAACTCTGCCAGTGTAGACATACCCTGAGACAGGCACGTGCAGCCCTCTGGGACGTATTTGTGCCATGCTTTCCAACTGAGACCGAGCTTGTGATCGTGACTGTTTGGTGAATCTTTCACACTCTGGCCCTGGGGAAAGCCCCTGCACTTACAAACTGCATCAGGTGCCTTTAACATCTGCACACGGGAAAATGAGCTTCCTGCTTTTAAAGGGGCCTACGAAGAGTTTTTGCTTCTTTACGATGGACAGGGAGGGTCTGAACGGTCTATGGATTTATTTTTCTTGTTTCCTATTTACCCTGTAAGTAGCAGGAATGTCGAGTCTGCTCTGTCCTGGGGTCTCTGGAGGACTGGCTGGGTATCCCACAGCATGTACATTCGGCTCTCACACCGTGGTTGACTGGGGCTAGACCTTTCACACAGATCGCCTTTCCCCACAGTGTTCATTGGTCCGTGGAATTAAACAGATGGTAACAAAACACAAACAGAACAAGCAAGAGTTGTAAGGAGTCGGACAAGCTATTCCTCCCTCTCTTAGGCCTTGACTTATAAAAGCAATTTAGTTCAACCCATGCAAGCCGGTGGAGGTGCTCCTGTCGGTCTGAGAGAAGAGTTGATTCTGGTTTAGCTTCAATTCCTAATTGATTGAACCTAAACTAAAATAACCCTCCGTCACACCACAATAAGTGCATCCACACCGGGGTTTTCACTGGTGTAAGTAAACTGGTTTAAAAAACTAACTTCAGTTGAATTGGTTCATTTTCATGTAGACGTGTGTAACGAGGGCAGCTCTGCCAGGCAGGGCTGGAACCCGGGAGGCTGTCGCTGACGCTGCCCGACCCAGGGTTAAAGGCAAACCCCACAGCAATGACCGAAGGGCTGGGGAAGGGGACAGAGCCACGGACCCAGGATCTGGCTGCTCTAAGGATGCACAGGAGCCGTGTGAGGAGCAGCAGCAGGGCAGGCACAAAGCGACAAAACAGCCTCACAAAGACATGGCAGGTTTATTATTTTGTTTTACACTGAACCTGCCTCTCCAGGCAGGATGGGCAGCAAACCCCAGGGGTCCCCACTGCAGCCACTGGTCCCCGCGTGTGACAGACAGCTGGGATCACGCGGGCCGGTCTGGAGGCTGAGAGATGGGAGAGCAGGTGGGATGTTTGCAGAGCGAACGGGGAGGCATTGGCTGAAGAAGGTGCTAAGGGGGGTAGTGCAGCTGGTTCGGGGAAGAGCAGAAGCTGAGACGAGGCCTGTCCGTGCCCCCCCGATCCTGGGGTGTCGGCTGCCGGTGCGGCGCTCTCGGGACGGAAGGGGCGGGGGCTTCAGCGGGAATTTCCCATCATGTCGGCGTCAGGGGCTTTAAACAAACACAAACATCCCCTGAGATGGGACTGAAATCACACACCCCCCGGCAGACACCTGTAGACATGGCCCCCTAGAACTTCCCAACCCCCACAAAGACTCTCCCCTCAGAGTCACCCCCCAGCCTGAAGACAGATTCCCTTGTGCCCCACATAGACCCTTCCCCCCAGATGTCTCTCCTCACACACACATGGTCCTGGTGGGGTCCATGCTCCCATCTCCCCCTCCTTTGCCATCTACAACATACACAGACCTCTCCAGCCCACGGACTCCCCCCACCCATAAAGCTGTAGGGACTGGAGTTGTGTGTGGGTGCATCATACCTACCTGAGCCGCAGGGGGCGCTGTACTCAGCCGCCGTGTGTTCACCTGCAACAGCAAGGGATGTAAGGAATGGAGGAGAGACCCAGTGGGGGGATGAGAACCCCTCCTTCTAATCCCACACAGGCAGAGTCTGTTACCCCAGCCCCAGGGGATCCCTGCTGTAGGTCTGAACCCTAGAAGGGAGTGAGAGGTCGCCCCCAGCTGTCTGAGTGGGGCTGTGCGCTCTCTCCCATCCCCATCTCCAAGTAAGTCAGATGGGCTTCATCACTCGCCCCTCCAGGCACCCAGGGAAACCATCCTGCCACCTCCTGGGCCCAGCACAAAGGGTTCTGGGGGCGTCTGAGGAGCTGGATGGTAGAGGAAATGTGGGGAACCCGAAAGGGGGTGTGTGACAAAGTGGGGGATTTTCTTGTTTTTTCCTTGGTTTTCCAAAGGTTTGCATGCAGAGGGAGTGGGACTCAGTGTCCCTGGGTGTTACTGGTTTAATGAGGTGAGGGGAGAGGGAGTTTGTTGTTACAGAGGACCGGAGAGGGACCTTGGGACCCCAGCCAATGGCCTGGAGGATGGACACCCCAGCGACTAGTGACCTGGTGACCTGGACTCCCAGCTCAGGAGTCACAGCTGGTTCTGGCCAGGGGGAGGACAATGGGCTGCGAAGAGAGGACCCCAGTGACCTGACCAGCCAGTTCCAGCCAGAGGGGGCTAGAGGACAGATGAGAGGAGAGGAGGACCAGGCGACCCTGTTTACGACCCAGTTTACCTGGAGAGAAGACAATGGACAGAGGCGGGGCTTGGGGCCCGTTATATCAGAGGCCCAGCGGGGAAGCAGGAGGGCTCTGGGCTGGAGAGAGGGAGCAGGCAGAGCCCCCCTGGATGCAGTGGAGACTGGGATGTGCTGTGCTGAGGGAGGCCAGATCTGAGGCCCTGAGAGTTTCCTGTGCTGTGTTCAACGCTCAATAAACCCTCCTGTTTTACGCTGGCTGAGAGTCACTCCGGTCTAGAGAACAGGGTTGCATCATCCCCTTCGGGGGGTGGAGGCCCCGGAGGTCCACAGCGAGGGGACTCCCTGAGGGGACCCACGGCAGAGACAGATGTGCTAAGGCTCAGAGAGGTGCGGCTCCAGGAGGTGGAGTGCCTGACCCCGAGAGAGAGTGGACCCCTGAGAAGGGCTGTTGCTCTGAAAGGGGCACCCCCCACGGACCGCACGGGGCCAAGAGTGGGCACGATCTGTGAGTCCGTGACAGGGGGACTCGCCTGCTCCTGCTGGGACTGCCCCAGTTACACCAGCCCCATGCGCCCCACTAGCCCGACAAGCACACGGCTGCCGTGTCCCGCCAGGTGAGCCAACCCCACAGATCAAACCCGGGAACACGCCCCCAGCAGGTGTCTCCAGCTTGACCCCCGCAGGCCCACGGCTGGTCGGCTGCCAGCCTCTGCCCAAGTGCTGGGCCAGGCCCGAGCAGGGGGCCGAGATCAGCCATGGACATGGGTCACAGGGAGCAGGGGGGATTGCAATGGCACCACCCTCTACCCAGGCACTGGTTGTGCCACAGAGCCCAGGAGAGCGGCTGTAAAGGTGGTGGGTCCCGGGCGGGACTCACCCGTCTTGTAGTAATCGTACAGTCTCACTGGGGCTGCTCTGAGATTCTTCACAGGGAAATCCTGCTCGAGGGAGAAGGTGAAACTCGCCGCCTCCTTCGTCAGCTGCCGAGAGAGCGACAGAGCGAGCGCCTGGGCTGAATGTCTGCACTGGCAGCTCGAACCCCCTCCTCCCCGAGGCTCGGCCTGGCCCAGCCGCTTCCCCCTGCCCCTGCGGCCTGGAGCAGTGAGAAAATGCTTCCCCCGAATCCCTGTTCCACCCCCCTGCAAAATGTGACCCCTTTCATCACACTCAGGGCCCAGCTCCAGCCTCCCAACCCTGAGCTCCCCGTCGCTCCGTTCACAGCCTGCCCTGGGGTTTGGCTGAGTCTGGTCCCATCTCCCCGTCCTTATGGAAACGGGTCACTTGGAACCAGGGGAGATTTCAGTGACCCCCTCGCTGCGCATGTGACACAGAGCCCAGGAGAGCAACTGTAATGGGGCTGGAGCCAGGGCAGGACACGCCCTCCCCGTTCACACCAGGCCCCCGGAGCCCCGAGGCACCTGCACTCACCTGGTCCAGATAGAGCGTCACCTGGTTGTTCTGCTCCTCCAACCACTTCACCAAATGCTGCTTCTCCAGCTAGGAGCAGAGGGAGGAAATGGCTGAGCCAGGAACGGAGGGGCTGGGGCCGGAGTCACTGCTCTGCTGGGGGCTGGGACATGGGGCACCAAAAGTCCCCGTGGCCGAGGGACCTGGCTGCCACCCCCCATGTCAGTCACAGCTGAGCACTGGGTGTCTGCTGGGGGAGTGGTGGGAGTCTAGACATGGGCATTGTGTCGTAGGGGGAGCTAAGCAGGGTCAGGACCTGCTCAGTGACTGGATGGGAGACCCAGGGTTGCACAGTGCCCCACTGCAGGGGGCAGGGCTCTGCAGGGGGAGCTCCCCCTGGGGGTCAGAGCTGCAATCTGTGCTCTCCTGGGGGTCTGGGCTCTCCCCCATGGATCATCCCCTGGTTTCATGCTGTGTGACTGGCCCGGCCTGTTCTCCTCCCTGGGAAGCTCACCTGCTGCAGGGAGCTCTTGACGGGGGTGTAGCCAGATGGCAGCTTGGCTTCGATGATGGCCATGTTGGAGGCTGGGCGCTCCCCGCTGTACCTGCAACAGAAGCCGTGCGCTGAGGTCGGGGTTTGCCCTGGATACAGACCTCAGGGGGATGGAGGGGGAGGGGAGGCCTCCCGTCTTCTCGGCCCTGCAGGCGTCTCTAATGCCCTCTGCCTGCTCTGGGCTGGAAGCCCCGCTAGTCCCCTGCCAGCCCTGAGCTCCCCAGCAAGGGGCCCCGGCCCCAGGAGCTCCTTGGGAGTCGACTGTCCATTAGATCAGCCCCGGGACCAGCCCTTTAGTCCCTGGCACATTCCAAGGGGCCCCTGCCTCTGCCCCGAGCTCTGTGGGGGGGATGGCTCCCCCGACGATCGATTCCTGCCCCACCCCGGCCCTGCAGTGGGGCGGCTCTGCCCCGGCCATTTCCCCGCTGCCTGGGGCCCGTCCCTGCCCCCGGGCGCTCGGACCCAGTGGGGGTGGGGGACTGGGGCTCGTACCGGGCGTGCAGCACGAGGCTGAAGCGGGATCTGGCGGTCTCGGTGCACTCCTTCGGCTCCGTCTCCACCCGCAGGTCAAAGGTCGCGGC
>NW_020664845.1:0-7344 GCF_002925995.2 Terrapene triunguis | reverse complement strand
AGGGAATCTAGCACCGGCCTTCCAGATTTGAACCCTCAAAATTCAGGCATGCTCAAGCTCAATTTGGGCAGCTGTTACTTCATTTCTCCCAAATCAAATATACTGATCCACTGTAACTTGCTGTAGAAAAAGTAGAATAAAATTGAGCAAGAAATGCTTCCCAGTGGTTTTTAGGACTGGAATTGCTTTTATTTATTTTTTTTAAGTTTTATTTGTTTAAAAGGAAGACAGTGATATTGCATTGGCAAATTCCCCATAGAAACAAAGAGTGGAACAAAAGAATAATAAAGGCACCTCAACTTTTCCTCATTTATGTAGGACAGTCTGATAATATGCATTCAGATATCCTCCAATCACACAAGCTGAAAAGTGTTCCACTTTACTGCAGTTCTGTAACCATATGGGAACCAATCCTGTCTGTGTTCTGTGCACATCCAAAATTCCTGCTGAATGACCCGCCCTGGGAACAAGTTACCAGTGACCCAGGGCTGGGGCGGCCGGGGGGTGTGGGTGGGGGGAGGGCACTGATGAGGGGGAAGGGTGAGGAAAGGGGGGAAGCCCAGCGCTGGGGCGGCAGGAGGTGCGGGGGGGAGAGCCCAGGGCTGGGGCAGCAAGGGGTTGCGGGGGGGAGCCCAGGGCTGGGGTGGGGGGCAGCCAAAAAGTTTTTTGCTTGGGGCGGCAAAAAACCTAGAGCCAGCCCTGGTTAAGACAATAGTCACTCATCACTATTTTCAATTCAGGGTCCAAATTCACCTGTGACACAAGCAAGCGCTGGATTCAACAGAATTACTACTGGTGAATTGGGCCTGAACAGTCCAATTTTCTAATTGGTGTGCCTTAATTAGGGACACCACTAATCAGGGTGATTAATACCTAGCTGAATCAGGCGCATAGTGAATTGTTTTTTGCCACCTGCCATACAGGTTTCCATTAGTTCATCATAGGTTTTCAAAACCAGAGACATCTTATAGGACAAGCTATCTAAGCTAAAGTTCAGCCTTTTTCTGTCCTAAATTGAAGTACTCAATGTGAGTAGGGGTGGCAGAATTGGGGCATTAGATAAAAGCTTTGTCATATACTAAGAGCAAAAAATAGACATGTTTCAGACACAAAAGCTTATCTGATTGAACGTCCACTGATCAAAGTGGCAAACATGGGGTCATGTCAGTAAATCACTCAGCACAAACCAGAAGGGTTCATTGATTTCTGAGCGTGAGAGCGAATTAAAAATGAAGTGTATGCAGATTCCTGATTTAAACGGTTGAGAATTTAATAATGATGACATAGTTTCCAAGATTAATCACATCTCATTTCTTTTTATTTTCATAGCAAAAAGATAAGCATTGTTAAGTATTTTTAATCTGACACAATTCCTTTACACATTTTCACAATACTGATTACCAAATAGTTTTTATACAATGGGAAATGGAATGGAATATGGTCTGATGCAATATTTTGTGGTAAATGAGAAATGGGGAATAAACAGAAGCAGTTCCTAGCAAACCACTTTTGCATGTTCCCTTTTTCTTTGTCTCTATTTCTACCAAGATGCTGGTTTACTAGGTGTTAAGAAGTCTCCCATGAGCAACAGAATCAAAAAAGAAAAACAATCAGTTTAGTTGTTTCCAGAACTGACTATTCCTACTTGTCTCCTGCACCTGCATTGGCCAGCATAAGGCAGGTCTCACATCTCTTCTTCAAACATAAACCTCATTTAATACAAAACTGTAGTTATAGGTCTGGAGCTAAGGTAGGCAAAGGTGTTTGGACAGAAACAAACTGGACCCTTCATTGATGTGAAAGATGTGAAAGGACCTGATCTTGCTCCCACTGAACTCAATGTAAAATTCCCATTGACTTCAATGGCATGGGACAATCAACTCAAGACCATTTTCTCCCACTCAGGGTATGTCTACACTACGAGGGTAATTCGATTTTACTTAAATCGAATATGTGGAATCGATATTGCAAAGTCGAACGTGTGTGTCCACACTAAGGACACACTAAGGACAGTAATTCGACTTTGTGAGTCCACACTAACGGGGCGAGCGTCGATATTGGAAGCGGTGCACTGTGGGCAGCTATCCCACAGTTCCCGCAGTCCCCGCTGCCCATCGGAATTCTGGGTCGAGCCGCCAATGCCTTCTGGGTAAAAAAAATTTGTCGTCATCCGTCCGTCACTAACGCCCTCCCTCCCTCCATGAAAGCGCCGGCGGGAAATCAGTTCGCGCACTTTTCTGGTCAGTGACAGCGCGGACGCCACAGCACTGCGAGCATGGATCACGCTGCGACCATCGCTGCACTTGTGGCCGTTCTCAACACCTCGCAGCTTATCATACACCTTTCCCTGAGGCAGATGCAGAGAAATCGGGCGAGGAGGCTACGGCACCGCCGTGAGAGCCTGAAGTCGGAGAGTGGCACAGAGCTGTCAGAAACCACGAGCCCCAGCGCCCAGGACATCACGGTGGCAATGGGGCATGTGGATTTTGTTGAACGGCGATTCTGGGCCCGGGAAACAAGCACGGACTGGTGGGACCGTATAGTGCTTCAGGTCTGGGATGAATCCCAGTGGCTGCGAAACTTTCGCATGCGGAAGGGGACTTTCCTCGAACTTTGTGAGTTGCTGTCCCCTGCCCTGAAGCGCAAGGACACCCGCATGCGAGCAGCCCTCACTGTCCAGAAGCGAGTGGCCATAGCCCTCTGGAAGCTTGCAACGCCGGACAGCTACCGGTCAGTCGCGAACCACTTTGGTGTGGGCAAATCTACCGTGGGGGTTGTTGTCATGCAAGTAGCCAAGGCAATCGTGAAGGTACTGCTCCCAAAGGTAGTGACCCTGGGAAACGCGCAGGTCATCATAGATGGCTTTGCCGCGATGGGATTCCCAAACTGCGGTGGGGCTATCGATGGGACTCACATCCCTATCCTGGGACCGGACCACCAGGCCAGCCAGTACATCAATAGAAAGGGCTACTTTTCAATGGTGCTGCAAGCACTGGTGGACCATCGGGGACGGTTTACAAACATCTACGTCGGATGGCCGGGCAAGGTTCATGACGCTCGCGTGTTCAGGAACTCTGGTCTGTTTAGACGGCTGCAGGAAGGTATTTACTTCCCAGACCACAAAATAACTCTTGGGGATGTGGAGATGCCTACAGTCATCCTCGGGGACCCAGCCTACCCGCTAATGCCCTGGCTCATGAAGCCCTATACTGGCGCCCTGGACACAGAAAAAGAACTGTTCAACTACCGGCTGAGCAAGTGCAGAATGGTAGTGGAGTGTGCTTTTGGCCGTCTCAAAGGGAGATGGAGAAGCTTACTGACTCGCTGTGATCTCAGTGAAACCAATATCCCCATCGTTATTGCAGCTTGCTGTGTGCTCCACAATCTGTGTGAGAGCAAGGGGGAGACCTTTATGGCGGGGTGGGAGGTTGAGGCAAATAGCCTGGCTGCTGATTACGTCCAGCCAGACAGCCGGGCCATTAGAAGATCCCAGCGGGACGCCCTGTGCATCCGGGAGGCTTTGAAAGCTAGGTTCCTGAGTGAGCAGGGCAACCAGTGACTTTTCAGTTTGTGGACAGAAAAGCTGAACCTGCCCCCGTTTCTTTACCCAGTTCATTTTGACTATCCTCTCCAGTTACATACCCCCTTCACCCCCTTCCCCTTCCCAAAAAATAAAATCATTTCGATTTTGTTAATGAACACCGTTGTCTGTGTTGCTGTTTTCGCGGGAATATTTTAAACCGGGGACGCAGACTGTGGCGGGGGGCGGGTTCAGTGTTCTGATGCAAATGATGCTTCTAAACTCCCGGAATGACAGGCTCCGCACTGGTGGACTGGTTATTTCAATGGAGAACATGAAAAACACCTCCCAGACTGACCAGGGTAACCAGTGACTGCACTGTGTATGTGTCCTGATGCTGGACCTGACACCGCCTCTGTACCCTGCTAAAGGTCACTGTCCTGTCCAATTACCAAGCCCCTTCCCCCCCTCCAGACAGACTCTCCCTCAAAAGAACCTGACTGAAACAGTAATGGAGAGAAACAAACATTTTATTGCGAACCAGACATGAAACGTGGGGTGTGAAACTTGGACGGAGGCTTCTGTGAGGTGGGTGGGAAAGGACTTATGAAATTTTGGGGAATGTCAGCCTTCTAGTGCTAGAGCAGTCTGCAGGGGTTGACTGAAAGTTTTAACGGCCCTTGCCACCCCTCCTTCTTTGGAGTTTGGGTGAGGGTGGTGTGGGACTTGGTGGCGGGTGAGGGCGGTTACAGATAGACTGCAGCGGGGCTCTGTCCTCCTGCCTCTGGTCTTGCAGAACATCCACAAGGCGCCGGAGCGTGTCCGTTTGCTCCCTCATTAGTCCAAGCAGCTTTTCAGTAGCCTGTTGGTCCTCCTGACGCCACCTCTCCTCCCGTTCCATGACTGCTCGGTGCATTTGTGACAAGTTCTCCCTCCACTGTGTCTGCTGGGCTGCCTGGGCTCGGGAGCAGCCCATTAGTTCTGAGAACATGTCTTCACGCGTCTTCTTCTTCCTCCGCCTAATCTGCGCTAGCCTCTGGGAGTGTGCTGACAGGCTGGGTTGGGAGACAGTCGCAGACGTGTCTGTGTGAATTGTAAAAAGGGAGTGAATTCCTGAGACAGATAAATGAAATTGTATACAAAGAACCTAGTCTTTCTCTGTGAACAAGACCATGCACTGAACCTCTCACATGCGCACTCAGGACAAGGTCGAATTTTCGGCCGTCGCCTTCAGTGCCTGTGGACTTGCGGAGGTCTTGGAGTGTTCAGAGAAGCGTGGCTGGAGACCTGAACTTCTGGAGCGGGCAATAATGGTAAGCCGCAGACTTGTGGCTGCTTAAAACTCCAGCAGTAGCACTGGCCTCCTTTCACATTGAAAGCAATGCCAGTCTCTGCTGCCAGCAATCAGGACAGCATCAACTCTGCCCCTGTCCCACCCCCTCGCGGCTGTCCCAGGGAAAGATCCCTGTATGCTGCCCCTCTCCCTCCACCGCGTGGCTGTAAAGCAGTCCCAATACTAACATTCCCCTCCCTAATTCAAAGCAGGGCGTCATGAGCGACATCACCCTCCTGAGGATCCCGGACACCCAGAGAGAACGCATGCTGCGGGAAAGCATGCAGAAACCGGGGCCGTATGCCGCCATGCTATGTCGGGCCATGATCCCGGAGTACTTGATTGTGGCGTGGAGGGGGCATGTCTGCTACCACGGAGGGCCCACTAAGATCGCCCTACCCCGGAACCTGATCAACAGGCTTGAGCTCTACCTCCACGAGACCTACGAGGAGTTCTCCTACGAGGATTTCTCGTCGATCCCCGGCCACATTGACCGGATTTTCGCGTAGGTGCACTGGGACTTTGGAGTGGAGCGTCTTGGGCCTGGGAATCATGTAGTAACGGACATTGTGAAAATTTTTTAAAACACTTGGGACTAAATTGAGAAGAGCCTAAGACAGAGAAATCATGAAAACCCATTTGTTACCTTTGTAAATATTCCTGTTTTGTACCTGATTATTTTTTTACTGGTTTACAGCACTTTTATAAATATACATTGTTAATAGTATAAATATTACCGTTCTGTTTTAAATAAATGTTTACATGTTTACAGCACTTACTGCTTGATCCTTCCCCTGATTCTGTGTCCGGGGTAAGGGATGGGGACGGTTGGTACGGGATCTCGGTAAGGGTGATGAAGAGCTCCTGGCTGTCGGGGAAATCAGCGGTGCCAGCGCTGTCGACTGCCTCGTCCTCCTCATCTCCTTCTTCATCTTCCCCGTCCGCTAACATATCCGACGAGGAACCGGCCGCGGACATGATCCCATCCTCGGAGTCCACGGTCAGGGGTGGGGTAGTGGTGGCGGCCGCTCCCAGGATGGAATGCAGTGCCTCGTAGAAACGGGATGTGTGGGGCTGGGATCCGGAGCGTCCGTTAGCCTCTTTGGTTTTTTGGTAGCCTTGTCTCAGCTCCTTGATTTTCACGCGGCACTGCGTTGCATCCCGGCTGTAGCCTCTCTCTGCCATGGCTTTGGAGATCTTCTCGTAGATCTTAGCATTCCTTCTTTTGGAGCGCAGCTCTGAAAGCACGGACTCATCGCCCCACACTGCGATGAGATCCAAGACTTCCCGATCAGTCCATGCTGGGGCCCTCTTTCTATTAGATTGCACGGCCATCTCTGCTGGAGAGCTCTGCATAGTTGCCACTGCTGCTGAGCTCCCCTCGATGTCCAAAGAGGAACTGAGATTCAAACTGCCCAGACAGGAAAATGAAAATGAATTCAAATTTTCCCGGGGGTGTGGCTGGTCAGAGCATCCGAGCTCGGACTGCTGTCCAGAGCGTCAACAGAGTGGTGCACTGTGGGATAGCTCCCGGAGCTATTACCGTCGATTTCCATCCACACCTAGCCTAATTCGATATGGCCATGTCGAATTTAGCGCTAATCCTCTCGTTGGGGAGGATTACAGAAATCGATTTAAAGAGAGCTTTATGTCGAACTAAATGGCTTCCTGGTGTGGACGGGTGCAGGGTTATATATAACGACGCTAAAGTCGACATAAAAGCCTAGTGTAGACCAGGCCTCAGTGATTGCATTTCTTGTCTCACAGGTGTTTTTAGAGGCAAACCCAGCACCGGGATAGGGAGATTACCCTCAAAAAGGTTCCCCTCACAAGCCCTAATAGATCTATCCACTCAGTTACATACTTATATCTCACTTCTATCACTTGTGATATCACAATAATAATAATAAATTGTAAAATTCTTTAGAGTGGTAGCCTCGCTAATCAAAATCCAATTTTCAACTCATTTATTTAGCAACTCTATGCTAAACTGATGGCAAGGTTATTCCAGTTCTGGAGTTTGCTACAGAGTAACTGCTTGTGGGGAACTTTTCAGTAGTTTCTTGACAAGATTGCTGGAAAACTGCCAGTCACAGCAATCCCTGACAGCTCTAAACTGCAGCTGTGGTTATCAGTTTAGGTGTCCATAAAGTTAATTTGCATCACACAAACTCAAGTTTTACATGGGAGCTTTTGTTTTATTCTTCTAACTTACAGAATAGAGCTAATGAAAATACAGACTGTTACACATTTTACAAGTGCTATAGGGAAAAGGCCACAACATTGCTTTTCTGTACTATATTTGCCATTTTCATATATTTTTAAGGAAAACGATACAACCTTAGCAATTGTGGTTTCTGGCTACTCCAAAGTACACCCGCTCTTCCTGACTGCCAACCATTAACAAAGCACCGAAAGGAAAATAAGATTGAATAGTCAGCAATTTCATTTTATGGACAAGTACAATAATGGTTAAACAGTCAATACTTCA
>NW_020664844.1:461290-465761 GCF_002925995.2 Terrapene triunguis | reverse complement strand
CCCATTGTCCATAGCATAACCACACCATGGCCACACTAGCAGCACCCGGTCAGTATAGCTATCCCAGCGTACCAGTGCGCTTTTGTGGGTGTAGGTTATACTAGCGTATTCTGAACTATATAATCTATAGGGGCACAAGCAGAGTTTTGCTGCTATAACTGTGTCCGGGGGCTTTTGCCAGCACAGCCGTGTCGGTCAGAGATAAATATCTTCACACTCCAGACCGACCCCGCTATGCCAGCAGAAGTCTGTGGTGTAGACAAGGCCATAGATAGTCAACATTCCCACTGCCCTTCTTCTCAGTGCTTGGATTAACCTCCAGAGTTTGGCAGTTTCCTTACTCCTCCAGATAAGAATTAGAGCTGGTTAAAATTTTTCCAAATGAATTTTTATAATTATATTGTCCATTGTTTTTCAATTTTTTTTCTTCTTTGGTGAAACTCAGAAGTGAAAAATGTTTGCAGGTTTTTTATTTATGATACCCACCCCCCTTTTCATTTCTCCCCTTATGTCCTTTTTTCTGGAGGTGCTCGAAAAATGATGCGTGTTTTAGAAATTAAAAAATAATTGAGAGTTTCAACATTTTTGCAAAAAATTTTGGAACTCTTTGTTTTTTTAATGAAAAACTGAAAATTTTCCCCCTTTACTTTTCCACTGACAAGGGCGGGAGATCTAAAACCAAAGCTTTCCCTATGTTTTGGTTTCCATTCATAAAAATCAGAAGAAATTGGAAGACACAAATTTTTCCATGAAATATTTGGTTCACCTGAGCTGGTTGAAATTTTTTCATCAAAATAATTTTTCGACTTAAAAGTTGTTTTTCAGACAACGTTTTGTAGAAAAAAATCATTTAGATAAAAAATCTGCTGCAAATCCTACCTCAACGCCTCAATGTTCGACAGCGATGGTAGCGGAGTGTATTCTCTGGCAGGTCTAACCATGCTATCAAGGTGTCGGACTGTCAGCCCAGCGAGAGAGTTGCTTCCTCTGCGGAGGGGTGTATAATCCTTTTTTCTGAGGCTGTAAACTAGCTAAGTTGAGGAGGTAAATGCGCCACTGACAGCCCAGCCAGCGGGTGGCTTAAAATAATGACTAAAACAACATGGAAAACCAAGTCTCCGTTCGCTGCACGTCCCGCAATCCCCACTCCGGAGGCAGTGATGCATTCGATCGACAAGAGGCTGAAAAGAATCTCAGGTGCCAGGTTGCCAAAAGGAAGCCGGACAACTCTCTCAGTGTGCACTTATAACTGCAGAACACTGACGAGGGAGGAATCGATAAACCATCTCATGGAGGAAAAGGCAAAAACAGCCTGCGATGTGCTGGGTGTTTGCGAAACATGACGAAAGAAGGAGATGGAGGTCAGCTGGAGGAATGGAAGCACGGTCATTCTAGGGAAAGGAGAAGGCACGAGGACAGTTGGAGGAGTCGAATTCATCATAAACAAGGAATGGTCTTCGAAAATCGTCTCATGCCATTTGAAGTCATCGCGTATCGGGTGCTTTACCTCTGATTGAACCGAAACAGCACCCTCAAAATCATCCAGGTCTACGCTCCCACAAGTGCATGTGAAGATGATGATGTGGAAGAATTCTATCAGGAGCTGGAGGAAACCCTCACTCAGAGTTCCACATATACGAATGCGATGGGAGATTTTAATGCCAAGGTTGGAAGAGGGAGAGAAGGCGAAAAGTTCATAGGAAGGTACGGTATCGGAGAATGAAACGCGCGAGGAGAACGACTAGCTATATTGGCAGAGACGAGGAGAATGTTCATTGGTAACACCTGGTTCCGAAAGAAGGCCAACAGGAGATGGACTTGGATCGCATGAAGACAAAGAATGAAACTGATTACTTTCTGATCGATAGACGACGCATTGTGCAGGATATTTCAGTAGTGCCATCATTTAACATCGGTGGTGATCATCGCCTACTGAGAGCCAGACTCACGTTCACTATGAAGGTGGAGAAAAAGGCGCTGTGTATGGTGAACTGAAGGCACCAACCAGTAGCTTTTGACGAGGAAATCCTGAAGGAAAACATTTCCAGGGAAGACTGGAGCCTCCTGGATGACTGTGACGACGATTATGAGAACTTCAGCAAGAGACTGGAACGGTACATGAAATCAGCTGAGCGTGAAAGACCAAAAAGAGCTAGTGGAAGAATCTCGGAGAATACAAAGACCTTACTGGAGAAGAGGAGGAAAATGAAATGAAAAGGCACTGACAGGTTTGAGTACTCCCTTCTCTGCAAGCTCATACGAATGAAGCTGAAGGAAGACTTCGAGAAATTTCGAACCGAAAAAGCTGCTGAAGATCATAAAAGTCTCAAAAAATGCAAACGGGAACTGGCGTTGTATAGGTCATCATTATTGGCTTTCAAGAACAAGGATGGAGAATCAGTAACCAATCGAACAGAGATGGAGGCAATCTGCAGGGATTTCTATACCCAGCTCTTTGCATCCCGTTTAGACATCCCAATGCCATCACTACAACAAACCAATGAACACATACTCCCGGTTCTCATCAGCGAAATCCATCACGCAGTCCATCAAATAAAAGAGGGGAAGGCTCCAGGCAAGGACGGTCTGACAGCAGATGTGCTTAAGGCGGGAGGTCAGGAACTCTGGAAAGCTCTCACCCAAAGGTTCAGCCGTTACCTGGAAATCCAGAAGATACCGTCCAGTTGGAAAGAGTCCAATACCATCTTGCTGCATAAGAAAGGCGATCGAGAAAATCTAAAGAACTATCGCCCGATCTGCCTGCTTTCACATGTCTATTGTTGTTCACCAAAATAATAAAAAATCGACTGTGGCAAAACCTGGATGAACAGCAACCTAGAGAGCAGGCCGGTTTTCGAAAAACATTACAGCATGATAGACCACATCTTCACTCTAAACCAACTACTAGAGCGTTCAAGGAAATACAAGTTCCCTTTGTGCATTGCCTTCGTGGACTACGAGAAGGAGTTTGATAGCATGGAGACTAACACCGTTCTTAAAGCTCTTTCAGAACAGGGCATCAGCGCAAAATATATCACATCATTAAAGGACGCGAACTCTGGCTGCAGCACGGATATATCACTGTTCGATACTCCCCTCCGAATCCCCATCGAGAAAGGTGTGAAACAAGGAGATACATTTTCACCAAAATTATTCACAGCCTGTCTTGAATTGGTCTTTCAACGAGCAGAGCTGAAAGGCGGGATTAATATCAACAGCGAGCGGCTAAACCATCTCAGGTTCGCAGATGATATAGTGCTGAAAATACAGTCCAGCTTGAGAGAATGCTTAAAGAACTGAACGCCACGCGAAAAGTAGTCAAGTCAGATTAAAAATGAACCAGTCAAAAATGAAATATATGAGATCGGATGTTCTGCCAAGAACCCAAATAACTCTTAGAGGAGAGCAGATCCAAGAGGCCGACAAATATGTTTATTTGGGCCAGGAAGTCAACACGCGCCACGATCAGAAAGGCGAACTGTCGCGCAGAAAAAAAGCTGGATGGTGCGCATTCAATGACAGCAGGGACATCCTCCAAGAAAAGATCAGCAAAACAACTCGTGCGAATATTTTTAACTCAACCGTGCTTCCAGCGATGCTATCTGGCAGTGAAACATGGTCACTGACAAAGACTGAAGAACATCAACTGTCTGTCACACAGAGGGCAATGGAACAAACATTTTTGGGCATTTCGCTCCACAATCGCATCCCCAATGAAATAATTAGACAGCAGTCTGGAGTCCGAGATGTTGTTGTCGAAAGCAGGCTCAGCAAAATGCGGTGGGCGGGACATGTGGCCCGACTCAGTGACAACAGATGGACTGCAGCTATATCTGAGTGGTATCTGTGAGAACTGAAACGGCCACGTGGTCGGCCTCCAAAGAGGTGGGATGATTTCTTAACAAGGAGATATGGACAAACATGGCAAAGGATGGCCAGAGTGAGAGAAAATTGGAAGACGTGTTGTGATCGGCTCAGTCTTAACTGATGAAGGACCGACAGTCTACGCAGTCTACGCAGATAAAAAATAAGAATCTAAAAAAATTGGGTGAAAAATGTTGATGATTTTGGTTTTCCAAAACTAAATATTTTTACTGAAACTTTCACAATGTGTTTTGAAAACCTAAACTGTATGGTTCTCTTTTTCAATTAAGAAACCAACGACATTCCCTGGGCTATTTTTAAAACTAGAAGAAAAAGGTGAATTTAGAAGCTGTTTTCTTGAATCTTATTTCTCCTGCGGAGCGATGAGGGTCTTTCCTGGACTCTCACGTAGGCTAGGAGGAGATTCTGAAAAACACAGTGAGCAGTTATGCACCCAGCACTCCTCGGGGGCAGTCTGTCATTCAGTGGCTAGGTCACTGGATCATGAGTCAGGAGAGCTGTACAGGTGGTACTGTCATACAAATAATAATAACTGACTGCCCAGGTTACTCCAGCCAAACACCGGGCTCAAGATTTGGGCTTCTTA
>NW_020664844.1:436573-461280 GCF_002925995.2 Terrapene triunguis | reverse complement strand
ACTGGATCATGAGTCAGGAGAGCTGTACAGGTGGTACTGTCATACAATAATAACTGACTGCCCAGGTTACTCCAGCCAAACACCGGGCTCAAGATTTGGGCTTCTCAGAGACAGCACCATAATAGAAGTGTTCCTGACAGCGAAGTAATTTCTGAATAGTCATTGGCAGGCACTAAAGATATCCCCACTGTCTGACAGGAAATCAAACCAGAATGAATTGATCCTGCTCTTTCTGCATTATCATCCAAACAAAGCTAACTTCCGCCCAGTGCAGGCAGGAAACTTTGGTTTTAGAAACATTCCACCTCCCCATTATTCTTCCCATCAGAATTAATCATTAGAATCTATGAGAACTGGATCTCTTTTATTTAGTCTGACATCTCAGGGTGAGAACTAATATTCCTAGATTTTAAGGCCAGAAGGGGTCATTAGAATTGTCTAGACTGACCTCCTGCATAACCCAACACAGACTCTGACCCAGTGACTCCTGCATCTAGCCCATAACTTCTGTTTTATTTAGTGCATTATTTTTAAAAAGATCCCATCTAGATTTAAAGATTTTCAGGGATTAAGGACATGTCT
The DNA here is from genome assembly GCF_002925995.2 of Terrapene triunguis. Taxonomy (NCBI): domain Eukaryota; kingdom Metazoa; phylum Chordata; order Testudines; family Emydidae; genus Terrapene; species Terrapene triunguis. Next base: position 460,698 of record NW_020664844.1, on the reverse strand, counting down.
ACATTCCCACTTATGTCAGAAAAACGTATGTCGCTTGGGAGTGTGAAATAAATACCCCCCCCCCCGAGTGACATATGTTTTGCCATCATAAGCGGCAGTGTGCACAGCGCTATGTTGGTGGGAGAGCTTATCCGGCCAACATTACTACCGCCGCTCGTTGGGGGTGGTTTAATTACATGAATGAGACAGCTCTCTGCTGTCGGCATATAGCGGCTACATGATCTGTTACAGAGGCACAGCTGCATTGGTACAGCCGTGCCCCTGTAAGGTCTCTAGTGTAGACGTAGCCAGAGACTCCACCACATCCTAGGTTAATCGTTCCAATGGTTATTTAATACTGTTTAAAAATTAGCACCTTCTTTCTTGAATAAATTTGTTTAGTTTCAGTTTTAGATTATTAGATCTCGTCTTCCTTTGTTTGATAAAAGAGCCATCTCCCATCAGAAATCTCTTCCCCCTGCAGTTATGTGTATACCAGGATCAAGTCACCTCTCAACCGTCTCTGTGGTAAATTAAATAGATTGCGCTTCTTGTCTTTGGACTCCCCGGGCTCTCTCAGCTAGCCGAACCTCTAAGCCCCCCTCTGGAGACCAATGGGCTTCCTATGTTTAATCTGATTTAAAATCTGATTTACAGGTAGCAGGTTAATGTAAAAGCTTCAAAGGAGAATAAATTCTGAATACTGACAGACAAATCACCTTCATGGCTTAAATCGGCCTAGAAGGAAAAAAAAACTATTACTAAAACATTAATTACTTGTTGCTGCTCTTTCTCCGGGAGCAGTGAAATGAAAATGATGTCCTGAAAGGAACTGGACTCAAACGGCTGCTGATTGGGAAATGGGAGCCAGTGTGGTCTGGTAAAAAGGGAGCTGGGCTGGGAGACAAGAGTTTGGGGATCTGGTCTGGGCTTTCCTGGTGACTTTAGGCGAGTTCCTTCCCCTCTCTGTGCTTTTCTTTCTTCTCTTTGCCTTCCTTCAGTTAGTCTGATCGGTCACAGTGAAATCCACCAGAATCACTTTACAGACTCTGGAGGCCAATGGGCTTCCTATGTTTAATCTGATTTAAAGGTCCAATGTAAAAGCTCCAAAGGAGAGTAAATTCTGACTACTCACAGACACACCCCCTTCAAGTTCTCCATCAACCTACAGGAAAAAAGCAAGTTACTAAAACATTCATTATTTGTTGCTTCTCTTTCTCTGGGAGCAGTGAAATAAAAATGATCTCCCAAAAGGAACTGGACTCAAATGTCTGCTGGTTGGGAAATGGGAGCCAGTGTGGTCTGGTAAAAAGGGGAGCTGGGCTGGGAGACAAGAGTTTGGGGATCTGGTCTGGGCTCTGCTGCTGAACTTCCCAGTGACTTTAGGTGAGTCGCTTCCCCTACCTGTCCCTTTCTTTCTTCTCTTTGCCTTCCTTCATTTCGTCTTATTGGTCACTGTTAAATGCACCAGAATCACTTTACAGACTCTCAGAGTCAACTGCCTCTGGAGTATCTATGGACAGAGCACCACCAGCAGGGCTCAACATGCCCCCAAACTGCTAGGCAGATAAAGGCAGGAGTGATTTAGTGCTGCTCTTTCTCCAATATCGTTGAAATGATGCTGGTTTCATGGCAGTGGCTGAGCCAAGCAGCTCCTGGGGTGGGAAATTTCCCAGCTATCTGGTTGATTTCCGCCCTCCCTTCTATTGAAATATTTCATAGATCCCCACTTGATTCATTGGTTTCTATGTGAGAAAACCCCTTTTTTCAAATGGGCTAAATTCTATTCTAATGTAAACTGGCATTTCTCTATTGATTACAGTGGCACGAGGCCGATTTACATCTGCTGGGGAGGTGCTCCCTGGTGTGGTTGAGACCATGTCTATGATTGTCTATTATTATCCATTGCGATGTTATTATCCCCACTGCAGATGTGCAGAATGAGAGGGATCCCAGTGAATCGCCGCTTCCAGTGTGTCTGACTCCGCTGAGAAGTGGTTCTTATCACGGTTGTAAAGAACAGAGCCTAGAGAGGCCCAACAAACCGGCTATTGGGAAAATGGGAGAACTGACACTGCAAAGAACACCTGGACTAACTGTGACTCCCCCCAGGAGATTTAGATGCCCATTGCTCTGTCTTTTGCCTTAATACTTTTACATCTGTCCGGGCTTTTCCAACTGACCACTGGGCTCAGCATTGGGGCTTGTGAAGAGGTTCTGCGATAATATAAGAAGTGAGATAGCCTGACAGCAAAGCAACTTTGAATACTCACCCCTGGGACTCTTCCAGATACGCTCCCAGAAGCCTGCAAGAAAATTGCTGCGAGTTACTTCATCCTGCTCTTTCTCCAATACCATCAACATGTAACGGATTCCCTCACATTGTCCATAGCTGAACCACACCATGGCTACGCTAGGAGCACCTTGTCAGTACAGCTATCCCGGTGCACTGTTATCGCTGCAGCTTATTCTAGTCCTGCCTGAGCAAAATAAGCTATGCAAGCAACAGCACAGTTTTGCTGCTATAACTGTGTCTACATTAGTGGCTTTTGCTTGCACAGCCATGTCAGCCAGGGACCAAACATCTTCACACCCCGCAGCAACATAGCTATGCTAGTAGATGTCTGTAGTGTAGAATTTTGAAGCTCTTTTATTTAATCTTCTCTCTGTTCCGGAGAAGAGCTGAGAGGCTTTCCTGGCCTCTCACTTAGGTTAGGAGGAGATTTCCAAAAGCTCAGGGAGCAGTTCTGCAGTATAGGACACAGTGTCTTTGAGGGGACATGTCACTGGATAAGGAGGCAGGAGAGCTCGGGTCTAGTTCCAGCTACGCCACTGCCAATGGCAATGAAAACTAGCAGTGTTTGGATGCTTACCCCCAGGCCCGGTAGCGCGCTGCTTTCCTTTGGGCAAAGGATGGAGAGGAGGAGAGCGACAGCCACGATCTGGAGCTTCATCTTGGATTCTGTTTGGTTCCTCCAGGTCCTGCTGGCTGCCGGGTTTAGCAGCTGTATTTATACAGTGCGTCGTATCTGACATTACAAGCTTGATTGCCCAAACTCAACACCCGCATTATCGAGGAGACCAATCGCCTTTATCAATCAGGAAAGGTCAGAGATTTCATTTATCACTAAACTCCACCATATGGAATCAACTCCCTGCTTCCAAAGGCTGGGAGCCAACTTCAGGCTGAAGAATGAATTGTATTATTCCCCTCTATGACGGGTCTTGAGAGGACTCATCTTAGTGTCAGAGTACAGGCCAAATTGTGCTTTATCTGCACCTTTTATTCCCACTTGAAGGCTGGGTAACAGGCAGGGAACATGGTTCATAATAAGCTTCATTTATCTTATGCCCTTTACCAGATTGTAACACCAAGAAAGGGGGAGAGGGATAGCTCAGTGGTTTGATCATTGGCCTGCTAAACCCAGGGTTGTGAGTTCAATCCTTGAAGGGGATCCATTTAGGGATCTGGGGCAAAAAAATAGTTGGTGTTGGTCCTGCTTTGAGCAGGGGGTTGGACTAGATGACCTCCTGAGGTCCCTTCCAACCCTGATATTCTATGATTCTATGAAAGGCACTAGAGGCCAAGTCTCCAGTTAGTGTGAATTGGCTGCTTCTCCACTGGAGTCAAGGGGGACGGATCCCCAGCTCTTGCAAGTCAGCTGTTGCTATGTTTGTGTCACTGGGGCCAGAATCCCAGTTGGTGTAAATTGCTCCATGGAAGCCAGTGGGTCAGATCTTCCTCCAGGGTAAACCACCAAAGCTCCATTGGAGACACTGGGACCAGTTCCTCAGCTCATGTAAATTGGCCGTTCCCCACAGGCTTCAATGGGGCAGAGCCCAGCTTGTGTAGAGGGGCCATACCTCCACTGAAGTCAGCAGGGCTACGCTGATCCTTGCCAGCTGACGATCTAGCCCTGAGCCTGTTATTGTTATTATCTGAGTGACAGTAATGCTTAGAGGACCCAACCAAGTTCAGGGTGGCAGAGTACGCACTAGTCTGGGAGTCAGGAGACCTGGGTTAAATTCTCAGCTCAGCCACCGACTTGCTGGATGATCTGGGGCAAATCAATTCTCTCTTCGAATGCCTGCACTCTGTCTGTTTTGTCTTATTAGATTGTAAGCTTTTTGTGGCAGGGACAGTCTCTCACCGTGTGTCTGTGTAACCCACACACACCCTGGGTGAGGTGTTCTGTCCCCTCTAGTGGCATCGAGACCAGTTAGAGATTAATGAGTCTGCTCTACAGCCTTAGCTAAGAGCCATGTGGTGTAGAGGCTCATGCATTTAGCTCCAGAGGTCCCAGGTTTGATCCCACCCTCCAACGACCGGGGTCTGTCAGCGTTACGTCTGTGCAGTGCTCAGCACAATGGACCTGGATATCAGCTGAGGCAGGGACTGTCTCTTGCTGGTGTCTGTGCAGTGGCCGTCACTGTGACGGGATCCACGGGGTGCAGCTTGGGACTGTGGGACCACTGTTCCCCCTCTCCTCTCCAGCCTGGGCTGTCTCTCACAATGCCTTGCTAGTGACCAGCAGCAACCCCCTCCAGGTGCTGTGATCACTCAGCACAACTGCATGTGGAGCCCCACACTCAGCTAGATTGCATGAATGCTCCCAGAGCCGCTCAGGAATCACACAGAGAAAGGCACCAGCCAAATCCCCCCAGCTCCCAGCACTGTACCTCAGGAATATTCAGTCTTGCAATGCTCAAGACCCTTTCTTGAACAATGCAAGTTTATTAATTGGTTTTCCATTTCATCAATGGAAATTGGACACACACCAGCCTTTGAAACCTGAGCAGATTTACCAAGCACTTCAGGCCAACTCACAGGTAAAGATAAAGAGTAATGCAAATTTATTGACTACAAAAGATAGATTTTAAGTGATTATAAGTGACAGGCAAAAAATCAGAGCGCGTTACCAAAGAAAATAAAGTATAAGCGCACAGTCGAAACCTTAACCCTTATCACACTAGACAGTATTTAGGTTAAGCAATGTTCTCCCCCCCCCCCCCGAATCTTACAGTCCTTAATATACATGTTTGTCTCTTAAACCTGGGCCAGTCTCCTCTGTTGGAGTCTTCAGTCTTCTGAGCGTCCTTGTTGCTTGCAGTGTAGGTGGGGGGAGAAAAGGCCCAGCATGGGCCCCCTGGATTCTGTTTTATACCCTCAGTCCATGTGCTTGGAGAACACAAGTCCAGGCCTGTCTGGTGGGCATTGCTGAGTCACAAGCACAGTTGCCAATTTTCATGCGGTAAAGAAACACCCCGACTTTCACAATAAGCCACAAATCAACCTAATCCCATTTCAAACCAAGGCCAAAACAAGCCAATCCCTAAGAACCCCAACACTCTATGTGACTAGATCCCCCTGGCTTGCAGTCTGGCACTGTGGTGGGCCGCTGTGCACCCCTGACTCTCTCCTCCCCTTGCCCCTGCTTGCCTCCCCTGCCCTTGCTTACCCTTTGCCCGGCTTGCCCCACCTTGCCCCTGCCTGCTGGGAGCTGATCAAAAAAAAGAAGCCACAAGCTGCAACAAGCTACAACAAGCCAAAAACTAGCCAACAAGCAACTCACAAGCCAATTAAGCCAAAAACAAGCCCAATTTCTGCATTTTTTTCACGAGTTTGGCATGTCTAGTGACAAGATGAAGCAACACGCCGGTGTGTCTCCTGCGAGTGAGTCATGGAATTGTAACTCCTCTGCTGGACAATGGCTGGTGATGTCTGTAAGCACCCACCCAGGCGTTGGCTAGCTCCCTTGATGTTGTCTCTGGAGAGCTAGTATCCGGGTGCTTCCCAAACCCACAGCATATTTTAGTGAAAACCATACAACACAATTCTTATAATTTCATATGTATTGGTGATATACATATTTTAATAGAACAGTGGGTTGCAGCAGATCATAACCTGATACCTCACATGGCACGATTTATATGCCATATCACAATTATATATAAATGAGGAACATGGGGGTTACAGGGCACTCCTTCGAGCTACAGAGTGTCTCAGGCATAATGGGGCCCTGTTCTCACCTGGGATAGGGCCTGTCTCTCGCTGTGTGTCTGTGCAGCGCCCGGCACAATGGGGTATCGACAGGGATGAAAGTAACTTCCAGGACTTACTGGTACTGCTGGAGTCCTGAGGGGACATGGCTTTATCCAGAAGAGGCGGGGCCTCTCGAGGTTTAAAGGCCCTGGGGCACTGGCTGTGGCTGGGAGCCCCAGGGCCTTTAAATCAATTGGGGTTCCCAGCTGCAGAGGTGGCTGGGAGCCCCTGGGGCTCAGGGGCAAATTAAAGGGCCCGGGGCTCGGCCACCAATGAGCCCCGGGCCCTTTAAATCCTGGCCCCAGCCCGGCTGCTGGAGCCGCGGGCGGGATTTAAGGGGCTCTGGGCTCCCCACTGCTGTGGGGAGCCCAGAGCCATTTAAATCCCCGACGCGAAAGCCGGTGCGGTCCGGCACGGTGTACTGGCTCTTACTTCCACCTCTGGGCATCAATCTCAGGTGGGGTCTCTAGGTGCTGGGTTAACATAAATTATAACAAATGCTACATCACTGAAGTCAGTGAGAGATCAGCACCTGTGAAATCCTGACCTAAACTGGGACAGCTACAAACAGTCAGACAAAATCAGTGGCCAACTTGGGAAAGCGTTGGCCTGTATCTTCCATGCCAGACGGATGGACTTTGGAACAGTCTGAAAGGCTATTAAAGAGGATGGGAGTCAGGACGCCTCAGTTCTCTCAACCCTGCCATAATTATGCTGTGCACTGCACAAACACTGAGTGAGAGACAACCCCTGGCGCCAAAGGGTTTACAATGTACGTGTCCAAGGGATGGATTATTATCCCCACTTTGCAGAGTGGGGGAAACTGAGGCTCAGAGCGAGGCAGTGACTTGCCAAGGTCACACAGGGAGACTCTGGAAGACTCATCAAGGCTATTAAAGGGGATGGGAGTCAGGACTCCTGAGTTCTCTCAACCCTACCATAATTATGCTAGGCATGTTATAGGCTACATTCGAGTGGGTTGGGAGCCCCAATCTAGTTAAGATTGAGATGTGAATTGCGTTCGGTAGGGATGGCTGACATGGACGCTCTCTGACACAACACCATCTCTAAAAAAAACAAGAAGTAGTCCGGTGGCACCCTGTGACGAAGTGGGGATTTTTTTTATTTTTTTGTGGTTTTCCAAAGGTTTGCATGCAGAGGGAGTGGGACTCAGTGCCCCTGGATGTTACTGGTTTAACGAGGTGAGGGGAGAGGGAGTTTGTTGTTACAGAGGACTGGAGAGGCAATTTGGGACCCCAGCCAATGGCCTGGAGGAGGGACACCCCAGTGACTGGTGACCTGACGACCCGGAGACCCAGCCCGGAAGTCACAGCTGGTTCTGGCCAGTGGGAGGACAATGGGCTGCGAAGAGAGGACCACGGTGACCTGACCAGCCAGTTCCAGCCAGAGGAGGGCCGAGAGGAGAGGAGGCCCAGACGGCCGAGAGGAGAGGAGGCCCAGACGACCCTGTTTTCCTGGAGAGAAGACAATGGACAAAGGCAGGGCTTGGGGCTGGTGATATCAGATGCCCAGCTTGGAAGCAAGGGGGCGCTGGGCTGGAGGAGGGAGCAGGCAGGGCCGACCTGGATGCAGGGAAGATGGGGAATGTGCTGTGCTGAGGGAGGCCAGGCCTGAGGGTCAGAGAGTTTCCTGTGCTGTGTTCAACGCTCAATAAACCCTCCTGTTTTCGCTGGCTGAGAGTCACTCCGGTCTAGAGGACAGGGTTGCATCAACCCCTTCAGGGGTGGAGACCCCAGGGGTCCAGAGCAAGTGGACTCCCTGAGGGGGCCCACGGCAGAGACAGACGTGCTAAGGCTCAGAGAGGTGCAGCTCCCGGAGGTGGAGGGGTCAATCCCGAGAGAGAGTGGACCCCCGGGAAAAGGGCTGTCTCACTGAAAGGGGCACACCCCCCCATGGACAGCACGGGGCCAAGAGTAATCTGTGAGTCCGTGACACACCCTAAAGACTAACAGATTTATTTGGGCATAAGCTTTCGTGAGTAAAAAATCTCACTTCTTCTGAAGAGACAGCACCCATCCCCCGCCCCACACAAGCTCTGCAAGGCAACGTGTCCCTTGTCCTTTATGTGCCCGAGTTGGCGTGAGGAGCATGTTCTGTCATTCAGGGATCTGAAAAGATGCATACTGTTCCTCAGCTGGGCTGCTGACCTGCCCTTATCTGCTCTTAATCATCACGAGGCGGATGGCTGCCAGAGATGAACAAGAGGAGGTGTTCTCATGGCTGGTTTCTAGGAGTGGTCTTGCATCAGAGGAGATGGCAGGGAGATGTCACCTCACAGAGGGATTTGGCTCCGGTGACAAGTTAAATGTGCCTTGAGGCAAAGTCAAAGAGGAGCCTCACAAGCTCTTTGTTGTTCTGTGGTTGTGACATGTGGGTAGTGACAGACACACTAGGTAGGTGTGCGAGGTAATTTAGGGTGAAATGCTAAGCTGCTCTGTCAGGGCCACATCTACAGCTGGTGTGAATGGACCATCGCTGCATTGGAGTCAACGGGGCCAGACAGATGTGGGCTTGCGGCCTCGCACTACTGTTCTAGGAATAGCCGTGTGCGGATCAGGAGGGAGCTCGGGCTCTGAACCCCCCCCCCCCCCTCGCCAGCCTTCAGAGCCCAAACTCCAGCCGGAGCTGCAGTTTCAGAGGTTTGTTTACACGGCTAGTTTCAGAGTGCCAGCCCTGCACCCCCAAGTCTACCGGCCCTGGCTGGGAGCCTTGCTTCCACTGGCCGTGTAGAGTAACTTAGAGCCCAGATCCTCAAAGGTAGCTAGGTCTGGGTTGGGAGTCTAAGCCCCACTTTCCAAAGTGAATTAGGCACTTAAGGGCCTGCCTGTTACCGAGCCAAAGGCCATTAGGCTCCTAGGGGGCAGAGGGGCCAGCTGCCCCATGACAGAAGGTGGCTGTATATGAGCTGCCTAAAATGGAGGGACCCAAAATCACTCGTCTTTGGAAATTTCTGACCTGTTTCTTAGGGTATGTCTACACTACAGGATTAATCCAAATTTAGATAATTCGAATTTGGGAAACAGGTTGTATAAATTCGATTGTGCGCGGCCACACTAAGCACCTTAATTCGGTTTTAAACCACATTAATTCGGTGGTGTGCGTCCACACTAACCCTAATTCGAATTAACAAAATCGATTTAGGCTCTACTCCGTTCGTCGAGGTGGAGTACAGAAATCGATTTAAAGGGCCCTTTAATTCGAATTAACTGGCTCTGTAGTGTGGACGGGTGAAGGGTTAATTCGGATTAAGGCAGCTAAATCCGAATTAAAGTCCTAGTGTAGACCAGGCCAAAGTTATGCAAACGCCGGTTTAAAACACCCTGGCCGTGTAAATAGACCTTGATGTGGGTGTAAATCACAGTTACATGGAGTGTCACTGACTATCAGTGCCGAAGGCTGCCCTCTTTATTGCCTTCCCACAAAACAGTTTGAATTATAACCCTAATACCCAACGCTGTCTGTCATGTGCTCTCAGCCTATGCCTTCAAAGGAATGTAAGGCTGAGTTTGTTCCACAGCATCCAATGCTGCATTGTTAGAGCCAGGCCCACCGATAGCAATTCCGGGCCCCAGGGCAGAACAGTCAATGGGCCCACCCGGCTGCCTTCGCCGCCGCCAGTACCACCCCGCACACACCTAAGAGCCCTGTGGCCCACCCGGGCGATTTAAAAGGGCCGGGGCTCCCGGCCATTGCCGTTGCTACTGTGGCAGCAGTTGGGGGCCCCCGGCCCCTTTTAAATCACCCTGGCCCCTGAGCACTTGCCCCTTTCCCTCCCCCCTTTGTCGGCGGGCCTGGTTAGAGCAGAAAACTGAATCGGCAACCCTGTGACCTGCAGATGAATATTGCCTCCTAATGGGTGCTGTAATTATTGCTGTCTCTGTATATAGGCACAACCACAAGGAAGACTTCTGCTATGAAGCTTTCTCTAGACCACCTCTAATCCAGTGGCTTTGAACCTTTCCAGAATACTGTACCCCTTCCAGGAGTCTGATTTGTCTTGCCTACCCCCAAGTTTCACCTCACTCAGAAACGACTTGCATACAAAATCAGACATAAAAATACAAAAGTGTCACAGCCGCACTATTACTGAAAAATTGCTGATTTTCTCATTTTTACCATATAATTATGAACTAAATCATTTGGAATATAAATATTGTACTTACATTTCAGTGTGTAGTATATAGATCAGTATAAACAAGTCATTGCCTGTATGACATTTTAGTTTGTACTGGCTTTGCTAGTACTTTTTGTGTAGCCCATTGTAAAACTAGGCAAATATCTAGGGGTATGTCTACACTACGAAATTAGGTCGAATTTATAGAAGCCGGTTTTATAGAAATCGGTTTTATACAGTCGATTGTGTATGTACCCACATAAAATGCTCTAAGTGTATTAAGTCGGCGAACTGCGTCCACAGTACCGAGGCTAGTGTCGACTTCCGGAGCATTGCACTGTGGGTAGCTATCCCACAGTTCCCGCAGTCTCCACCGCCCATTGGAATTCTGGGTTGAGATCCCAATGCCTGATGATGCAAAAACAGTGTCGCGGGGGGTTCTGGGTACATGTCGTCAGGCCCCTCCCCCTCCATCAGAGCAACAGCAGACAATCGATTTGCGCCTTTTTACCTGGGTTACCTGTGCAGACAACATACCACTGCAAGCACGGAGCCCACTCAGCTCAGCTCAGCTCACCGTCACCATATGTCATCTGGGTGCCGGCAGACGGGGTACTGCATTGCTACACAGCAGCAGCTAATTGCCTTTTGGCAGTAGACGGTGCAGTATGACTGGTAGCCGTCATCGGCTATCTGGGTGCTGGCAGACGTGGGGCTGCATTGCTATACAGCAGCAGCTCCTTGCCTTTTGGCAGTGGATGGTGTATTACGATTGGTATCCATCATCGTCGTATTCCTCAGTGAGTTCGGTCAGAGGCACCTGGGCAGAGATGTTTTGTCTCCTGGAGACTCAGTCCTGCTGGCAGTCCTATTGAACCGTCTTGATGATGATGCTAGCAATCGTAATACAGCATCTTCTGCCAAGCACCCAGAAGATACCGATGGCTATCAGTCATGCTGCACCGTCTGCTGCCAGCCTAAGATGTAAAAGATAGATGGACCAGATTTGTTCTGTATTCATTTGCTTCCCCCTCCCTCCATGAAATCAATGGCCTGCTAAACCCAGGGTTTTGAGTTCAATCTTTGGGGGGGCCATTCTGTGTGACAGTTGTTTGTGTTTCTCCGTGATGCACAGCCACTTTTGTTGATTTTAATTCCCTGTAAGCCATGTCATCACTCGCCCCTCCCTCCCTCCTTCAGTCAGACAATAGTTTTGCGCCTTTTTTCAGCCCAGACGCCATAGCACTGGGATCATGGAGCCCGCTCAGATCACCGCGGCAATTATGAGCACTATGAACACCACGCGCATTGTCCTGGAGTATATGCAGAGCCAGAACATGCCAAAGCAAAACCAGGTGAGGAAGCGATTGCAGCAATTGCAGCGCGGCAATGAGAGTGATGAAGAAATTGACATGGACATAGACCTCTCACAAAGTACAGGCCCCAGCAATGTGCAAATCAGCAATGTTACTGGGGGAGGCTCATGGCGTGGAAAGCCGATTCTGGGACCAGGAAACAAGCACAGACTGGTGGGACAGCACCGTGTTGCAGGTGTGGGACGATTCCCAGTGGCTGCAAAACTTTCGCATGCCTAAGGGCACTTTCATGGAACTTTGTGACTTGCTTTCCCCTGCCCTGAAGCACCAGAATACCAGGATGAGAGCAGCCCTCACAGTTGAGAAGCAAGTGGCGATAGCCCTGTGGAAGCTTGCAACGCCAGACAGCTACCTGTCAGTCAGGAATCAATTTGGAGTGGACAAATCTACTGTGGGGGCTGCTGTGATCCAAGTAGCCAACGCAATCAAAGACCTGGTGATATCAGGGGTAGTGACTCTGGGAGACATGCAGGTCATAGTGGATGGCTTTGCTGCAATGGGATTCCCAAACTGTGGTGGGGCCATAGACAGAACCCATATCCCTATCTTGTCACCAGAGCACCAAGCCATCGAGTACATAAACCGCAAGGGGTACTTTTCAATGCTGCTGCAAGCCCTGCTGGATCACAAGGGACGTTTCACTAACATCAACGTGGGATAAATTAATGTAGATATCCTATCTCCTAGAACTGGAAGGGACCTTGAAAGGTCATCGAGTCCAGTCCCCTGCCTTCACTAGCAGGACCAAGTACTGATTTTGCCCCAGATCCCTAAGTGGCCCCCTCAAGGATTGAACTCACAACCCTGGGCTTAGTAGGCCAATGCTTAAACCACTGAGCTATCCTTAGTCTAGCTGGCTGGCCGGGAAAGGTACATGATACTCGCGTCTTCAGGAACTCTGGTCTGTTTCAAAAGCTGGAAGAAGGGACTTTCTTCCCGGACCAGAAAACAACTGTTGGGGATGTTGAAATGCCTATCGTTATCCTTGGGGACCCAGCCTACCCCTTGATACCATGGCTCATGAAGCCGTACACAGGCAGCCTGCACAGTAGTCAGGACCTGTTCAACTATAGGCTGAGCAAGTGCCGAATGGTGGTAGAATGTGCATTTGGACGTTTAAAAGCGCGCTGGCGCAGTTTACTGACTCGGATAGACCTCAGCGAAGCCAATATTCCAATTGTTATTGCTGCTTGCTGTGCACTCCACAATATCTGTGAGAGTAAGGGGGAGACATTTATGGCGGGATGGGAGGTGAGGCAAATCGCCTGGCCAATGATTACGCACAGCCAGACACCATGGCGGTTAGAAGAGTACAGCAGGGTGCGGTGCGCATCAGAGAAGCTTTGAAAACCAGTTTTGTGACTGGCCAGGCTATGGTGTGAAACTTCTGTTTGTTTCTCCTTGATGAACCCTCCTTTCCCCCGGTTCACTCTACTTCCCTGTAAACTAACCACCCTCCCCTCTCCCCTTCGAGCACCGCTTGCAGAGGCAATAAAGTCATTGTTACTTCACATTCATGCATCCGTTTAGAAATTGCAGCCTTAATGTCTTCTGGGGAAAAGATTTGGTGTCTCATAGGAAGGATAGATGGTAATAGTCAGAGGTAGGCCAGAGGGGTGGATGAGGGTGGCAAACCAGTGGAAGGGGCTGGAGCCCAAGCTAGCTTAGAATAAATTAAGCCCTCTCATAAATTTGTCCCTTAACCTGTGTCCTTTGGAAAAGCAAGACTGAGGGGCAGTTAGATGGGAGCATACCTATGTGATGTTCAGCCCAAAAGCATGTAAGTATTCTGGAAAGGATTCATTTTATAGAGACACCTGCACATTTCTGGGGATTATCTGCTGGAACTTCCCTTCTTCCTTTAAATCATTGGTTTTTGTAAAGCGCTTTGAGATCTTCCGAGGGAAAGCACTAGAGAAGGGCCGAATAACAAACAAAAAATAATTTCCTTTTAGGGAAGGATTGGATCTAAACAGGGTTAATGAAAACTTCCCCAGACCCTGTCACATTTGCACTGCTACCTAGGGGTGGTAGCCTTGTGGGTAGGTGGATCATAACAGCAGAGACAAGTGCTGTCATTGCCAATGGCTTCTGGATGCACTGATTCGGGATTATTTCTCAGTCAGTGCTGGAATTGAGCAATGAGGCAGACCCCTCGCCCTGTGACATAGCAACATGAAAGAGTCTTAGAGGCAAGAGAACATCTGATATTTACCACAGCTCTTTTGTCCAGCACTTTATTCTGATCACTAGTTACTCTGTCCAAGGAGCGTTATTGCTAGGAATTGGCATAGCAATCAAGTCAGAAAAAAGAAGGGGGATAGAAGAGGCATTTGTGGAAAGTGGGACTAATTCAATACTCCTGGTTGAGAGAAGGATTAAATGTTATAAATGTTTTATTTCTCCAAATTAATCTCAAACATCACTGCTTCCTACCTGAATCATTCCTGCGAAGGTCAGACACAGGAATTAAAAATACAAGGTGCATGGGGACAAAGTGTTATTTTCTGAGATTTACTTCATCTCTTAAGAGGTACCAGGGTTTCTCCTTCATCTGCTGATTGTTCTTCAGTAGCTGGAGATGATTCCATTGATGTACTGTCGGGGGAGATCACAGTGCATGGAAGCATCTGGGGAGGTCCAGTAATTACAGCTGTGGGGACCCGACTTCACTGAGACTCGGTGACCCCCCCAGGTTATAAAGCAAGAGCTGAAAACCACTCTGGTGCCCCACGGGAGTTTCCACTCACAACAGACTCACCATTGAGTAGATACTGATATCTCCTCAGTTGGGGCTTTTCCAGGAACAACCCTCCCCCATTGGTGTCATTGCCTTGGGAAGGATACTTGTTGCTGGGTCTGGCGCAAGGACATCTTCGGGGCATGGAGATGGCGCAGTGTACAATTAAAAGTCAAATAAGAGTCGGAAGATTCTGAAAGTCCAGAAGGGACCATTGTGATCATCTCGTCTGACTTTCTGCATAACACAGGCCAGAGAACCTCACCGAGTCATTTCTGCCCGACAGACTGCACAAATATCGAGGCTCAGATCAGGGACTGTTCCTCACTGTGTGTCTGTGCAGCACTCGGCATAGCCTCCCATGGAGTAGGGGCCGTCGCTCTCTACATGACAGTGTGTGCCAGGTGCAGCGGGGCCCTGATCTTGGTTGGGGCTACTACCATGAATAATCGTTTATTCTGAGTGATTGTGAGGCTGTGGTCGCGGAGTGGGGCAATTTTCATTCTGCTGCCATGGTGGTGGTGGTGGTGGTGGGGTCCCTTTTCAATAGCTTGGGAAACCACTGCTCCAAAGCAGTTAAGACACAAGATGAGGATCTGAGTGGAAACAGGTTTATTTGCATTATTGCAGAGGCATCTGAGGGGCAACGGAAGGGTAAGAACTACACCCTACAGTCAAATCATTGAACAGGGCAAAAGCAAATTCCACCGGAGCGTGCTGTGTTATTCATGTTCAGGCTGAGCTGGGTGAGAGCACGGGACAGAAAGCATCAGGGCGGTTGTCGTGGGGGGTTTCTGGGAGCCTAGTACTGGGAGATAAGAAGAAAAGAAACATCCATCAGGACCAAAATACAGTGGGACCGCAATAAATCATCCTAGATTTTAAGGCCAAAAGAGACCAATATGAGCATCTAGTCTGACCTCCTGCATCACACAGGCCAGAGAACCTCACCCAATAATTTCTACATTAAGCCCGTAACTTCTGTTTGAACTGGTGCATATAGTTTAGAAAGATATCTAATCTTGCCTTAAAGACTTCAATCCACCACTTACCTAAGGAACTTATTCAAATAGCTAATCCCCCTCCCTGTTAAAAAATGCACCTTATTTCTAGTCTGAATTCATCTTGCTTCAGCTTCCAACCATTAGGCCTTCTTATGCCTCTGCTAGATTAAAGAGCTATCTACTATCAGAAGTCTCTGCCTCAGTACAGGTGATTATATGCCAGGATCAAGTAATCTTTAAACCTTCTCTTGGATAAACTAAATAGATTAAACACCTTGAGATGCTTTTTTTTCCAGGCGTTGAATCCATCCCAGGGCTCTTCTCGAAACCCTCTCCAATGATCTCAACATCCTTTCTAAAGAACGAACACCCGAATTAGACATAGTGGGGCCAATTCTCTACTGATGTAACTTCATTTAAAGTTAATGGAAAGTTTGGCCCCGTATTCCATTGTTGGCCTCATCAACATCAGCTCCCTGCTACTATAACACTGCAGTTGCTAGGCTCCAGTGAGAGAACCTCAGAGCAAAGCTAGTTTCTGATTCATAGATATCTGGGGCTCCTTTGTTATTGTGGAAGAAAAAAAAACATGTGTTATTCCCACTCAGATGACTTGATGCACATTTAATGTAATAGCAGAGGACTCAGACAAAGCATGCTTCATAGGAAACAATTTATCCTGACTTTCTAGGACAGTTGCCAAGAGCACTCCATTCTGGCTGATTTTAGAGGACCCTCTTGCAAGAGATTTCATGGGTACCCAAAAGAAATTATGGGACACTTTCATGCCTCTCTACTGGACTTGTGGGAGAAGAGGTCATCTTCTGATAAGGCCGTGGGAAATTGTCATGAGGCCCCTGCTGCCAGTTGATTATGTATTCTAGAATTCCTGGGACATCTCCCAGCTGCAATAAATTCCAGGTGATTTCAGAGGAACTTTTTGTGAGATGTTCCACGAGTACTGAAGGGAACTGTAGAGATGTCAACATCCCATCACCCCTGGCAATCTCCCATAACCTCCCCGGAGCTACTGTGTGTTCACTAGGAGACTGCTCGAGGTAACACCCAGCGGCAATGCCTTCTGGGTGATACAGAAAGCTTTTTGTGTTCTGCATCGTGGATACTGGGGGAGGGCGAGGGAGGTCAACCTCTCGTAAGCCCTCTGGAGCAGCTGGTGATTCCAAAGTGCCTTTGCAACATTGGAAAACAAAGCCAATGCTCCTTACCTGGCAAATGTTACCACGCGACAAACCAGCCAAAACATGGAGAGGTAATCTCTGCCACTTATACTGTTGCCTTTAAAGCTGTTGTCACTTACGGTGTTGCTCTTGAAACTACTGAAGCCCAGCAAGTTGCGGAATATTTATTATGTGTATTATGGTAAAACCTAGAGGTCCCCAACTGATAATCAAATGACTCAATAAAGCTATGGAATATTTAAATCAGCTGGGGATCTGGCCCCAACATCATTCTCATCCACTGCTGGAAAGGAATACAACCCTTGCAAAAGTTCATACATCCAAAGCCTGCATTAATTGTTTCACCACACCCAATTGATGAGATACAGGGGGACAGAAGTTGCCCAGAGAATTTTGCAAGCAAAGGGCGAGGCTGATAGCGAGCAGCGGTGCAGGATACTCTTGACGTAAAGTATGTTATTCAGAAAGCAAAGATGACTGCTGATACTCACCGCTGGTTGGAATTGGTTGTTTTGCTACAACAGAAAGAGAAGTTAGGAATGCATAATGTTCAACTCCCCACCAGGGTAGCAGAGGTTGTACCATCAAGTAACTAGGGAAATTCTCACGAGGCCCCCAATGGGGATGGGGATGTATCCCAAAACTCTTGGGATATCTCCCAGGTGCAATGCATTGTGGGTGTTTGTCAAAGACCCTCTTGCAGGATATTTCATGGGTGCCTAAAGGAATTGCGGAGAGGACAACATCCCATCAACCCTGGCAATCTCATATAAGCCTCCCAAATATGTGCTCACCTGGGGACCCCCTGAGGTAGCTCCCAGTAGAAGTGCCTACTGAATGATATCAAAAGGTCTCCTCTGGCATGTCTCATTGCTACCCTGCTGACTGTGGGAGAGGGACATCAACCTACTATAAGCCTCTGGAGATTTTCATAACCCCTGTGGAGAAAGAGGACTTCCCATGCTCCCTTTACAACATGGAAAAATGCAGCCAATGCTCCTCACAGGCAAAGTTTGACAGACATGACACTAGCTGAAACGGGCCCCATTCACCTGGTCTGTGTGAAGCTATATGGCATGGAGAGATAATCTCTGGTACTTACGCTGTTGTCATCAAAGCTGCCGTCGCCCACGTTGCCGGTGTCCACGCTACCGGAGCCCTGCAAGAAGGGTAATGTTTATTACGTGTATTGTGGTAACACCTGTAGGGCTCCAGCAATATTCCAGCTACCCTCTGGGGCCATGGACAATTTAGAGCATCTGGGGATGTGGAGTATTGATTCCAGTGCTTCTCTAGACAATTTACAGCAGTGGGAACATGGCCTCGTTGAGTCCAATGAAACTACGGCAAATTTACATGAACTGGGGATCTGCCCCAAAATCATTCTCATCCACTGGCGGAAACCAAGAGATAATCCTTGGTAAAGCTCCGATTCCCCAAGGCTACAAATTTGTTATACAAAGCCAGACTGATGGGATAGAAGGGGTCAGCATGGCAGTTGCATACAGAGTTGTGCCAACAGAGGGTCGGGCTGTTAGTGAGCAGCGATACAGAATACTATTGAGGCAAAGCATGATAGTCCGATAGCAAAGATAACTGCTGATACTCACCACTGACCAGAATTGGTTGTTTTGCTACAACAGAGAGAGAAGTTAGGAATGCACATTGATCAACTCCCCACCAGTAGCAGAGGTTGTACCATCCAGTAACTTCAGAATAGCCACACCAGATCAGACCAATAGGCCAATCTACCCTAATGACCCTCCCGGGGCTGGAACAGAGGAACGGGCACCAAAATGCCCACTATTCCAGTGCTGGCATGATCAATGCCATAGACATACCTAATAGCTCCTTGGTGCTACTCTAACACTTTAGCTCTTATACTAAGCTGAGATCCCCTCACAGCAAAGTAGGTTTCTTATTCACAGATATCTGGATCTCCTTTATTATTCCACACGAAACAAGCCACATGTTATTCCCACTCAGAAGACATGATGCAAATTTAATCTAATAGCAAAGGATTCAGCCAAGCTATTCTTGATAAGACACAATTTACCCTGAGTTCCTAGGACTGTTGCCAAGAGCAGAGCATTCCATGTGATTTCAGAAGGAGCTCTTGTAAGAGATTTAGTGGTTGCCCAAAGGAACTGTGGGACACTTCATGCCTGTCCAGTGGACTTTTAGAAGACGAGGTCATCCTCCAAGGAGGCCATGGGAAATTCTCATGAGGCCCCCAGTGGGGTGCATATGTGTCCCAAAACTCTTGGGATATATTCCATGTGCAATGCCTTGTAGGTGATGTGCAAGACTGTCTGTCAGGATATTACAGGGGTGCCCAACGGAATAGTGGAGATGACTACCTCCCATGAACCCTGGAAATCTCATATAAGCCGCCCAAAGATGTGTTCACCTGGGGACCACCGGAAGTAGCTCCAAGCAGAATGCTTTCCGAGTGATATGAATAAGCCTCTTCTGGCATGCCTCATTGCAACCTGAGAGACTGTGGGAGAGGGAGGTCAACCTCCTATAAGCCTCTGGAGATATTCCTAAACCCGGTGGAGTGGGGGGACTTTCCATGCTGCCTTCGCGACATGGGCAAACGCACACAATGGTCCTCGCAGGCAAACGTTACCAGACATGAAGCTAGCTGAAACGGGGTCCATTCACTGATGTGTGTGAAGGTACATAGCATGGAGAAGTAATCTCTGCTACTTACGCTGTTGTCGTCAAAGCTGCCGTCGCCCACGTTGCCGGTGTCTACGCTACCGGAGCCCTGCAAGATGGGGAATGTTTATTATGTGTATTGTGGTAACACCTCTAGCGGTCTGTAACGCTCCAGCCCTGAAAGGCTAAAAGCAGCCCTGTGGAAGTCTGCAGCAGGGTAAAGAGGGATTAAGAACAGCTGGGGAGGCTGAGTGGGTAGTTGACCACAGTTGTGGCTGGCTTAATGAGGGCCCAGTTGGCCCTTATAAGAGGGCAGTGGGCCAGAAGGACAAACAGACACTCTCTCTAGCCTGTTGAGAGGGAGGGACCTGGCTGCTGGGAGCTGCACAGGTACCTAGACTGGAGCAGGGCTGGGGGAAGGCCATAGGAGCTGGGGAGATGTGGCCTGGAAACCCCCCAGGCTGCAGGCCTAGTGTAAGGCCAAATAGGTACTGCGGTTTTAGGGGGCAGCACAAGGGTAGGCAGAGGCAGCAGGTCCAAACTCTCCTTGTCGGTGATGAGTGGCAATTATACTGCAGTCTGCCCCAGTGAACAGGGCTAGATGGTGAATGTCAGTAGTCATATACTGAGGTGAGGTGCGGATAGAGGGTTGGGGTTCCCCTGGAAGGGGGAGACCCCAAAACTGTGGGGTTACTGCCATGGGGCAGCACCCCAGTGGAAAGGGGCACCGGGGTCCAGGAGGGACACGGGGTCCCAGCGGCAACAGGGACATCGGCCGGCGGAGGGCAATCCGACAGCTGGAAAGCTAATTCCCAATTTGAGCAGCAGGAGGCACCGCAGGGGTGAGTCCCACACCGTTACAGTGTCCAACGGATATTCCATCGACCTGGGGGGGCAGGGACAATTTCTGGGATGTGGCGTATTGATTCCAGTGCTTCTCTGGACAATTTACAGCAGTGGGAACGTGGCCCCGTTAATTCCTATGAAACTACGGCAAAATTAAATGAACTGGGGATCTGCCCCAAAATCATTCTCGTCCACTGGTGGAAACCAAGGAATAATCCTTGGTAAAGCTCCGACATCCCAATGCTGCAAATTTGTTACACAAAGCTCGACTGATGGGATAAAAGGAGTCAGGATGGCAATTGTGTAGCGGGTTGTGCCAGCAAAGGCGTGGACTGTTATTGAGCAGCGATACAGAATACTGTAGAGACAAAGCACGGTAGTCTGATAGCAAAGATAACTGCTGATACTCACCACTGACCAGAATTGGTTGTTTTGCTACAACAGAAAGAGAAGTTAGGAATTCACACTGTTCAACTCCCCAACAGGGTAGCAGAGGTTGTACCATCTAGTAACTTCAGAATAGCCACACCAGATCAGACCAATAAGTTAATCTACCCTGATATCCCTCCCCGGGCAGCAACAGAGGAATGGGCACCCCTAATCCTATCTCCTAAAAGGCCCTGTATTCCAGTGCTGGCCTGATCAATGCCATAGACATAGGTAATATCTCCTTGGTGCAACTCTAACACCAAGAGAGATATTTAGTGGGTGCCCAAAGGAACTGTGGGACTCCTGTCCAGTGGTCTTGTAGAAGAAGAGGTCATCCTCCCATGAGGCCATGGGAAATTCTCATGAGGCCCCCAGTGGGGATGCGTATGTATCCCAAAACTCTTGGGATATCTCCCAGGTGCAGTGCATTCTGGGTGATGTCAAAGACCCTCTTGCAGGATATTTCATGGGTGCCCAAAGTAATTGTGGATAGGACAACCTCCCATCAATCCTGGCAATATCATATAAGACTCCCAAATATGTGCTCACCTTGGGGCCCTCTGAGATAGCTCCCAATGGAAGTGCCTACTGACTGATATCAAAAAACCTCTTCTGGGATGCCTCATTGTTACCCTGGGGACCGTGGGAGAGGAGGTCAACCTGCTATAAGCTTCTGGAGATTTTTATAAGCCCTGTGGGGTGGGAGGACTTTCCATGCTGCCTTCGCAACATGGATAAATGCAGCCAATGCTCCTCGAAGGAAAATGTTAACGAATATCAAACTAGCTGAATCGGGGTCCATTCACTGATGTGCGTGAAGCTATATGGCACAAAGAGGTAATCTCTGGTACTTACGCTGTTGTCGTCAAAGCTGCCGTCGCCCACGTTGCCAGTGTCCACGCTACCGGAGCCCTGCAAGATTGAGAATATTTATTACGTGTATTGTGGTAACACCTGTAGGGCTCCAACGATACTCCAGCTACCCTTTGGGGCCATGGACAATTTATAGTATTTGTGGATGTGGCGTATTGATTCCAGTGCTTCTCTGGACAATTTACAGCAATGGGAACATGGCCCCATTGATTACTATGAAACTACGGCAAATTTACATCAACAGGGGATCCGCCGCAAAATAATTCTCATCCACTGGTAGAAACGAAGAGATAATCCTTGGTAAATCTCTGACACCCCAATACTGCAAATTTTTTATACAAAGCCAGACTGATGGGATAAAAGGGGTCAGGATGAGCGTTGAGGGTTGTACCAACAGAGGGTTGGGCTGTTAGTGAGCAGCGATACAGAATACTATTGAAGTAAAACATGATAGTCCGATAGCAAAGATAACTGCTGATACTCACCACTCGCCAGAATTGGTTGTTTTGCTACAACAGAAAGAGAAGTTAGGAATGCACATTGATCAACTCCCCACCAGTAGCAGAGGTTGTACCATCCAGTAACTTCAGAATAGCCACACCAGATCAGACCAGTAGACCAATCTACCCTGATGACCCTCCCGGGGCTGGAACAGAGGAACGGGCGCCCTTATTCCTATCTCCCCAAAATGCCCACTGTTCCAGTGCTGGCATGATCAATGCCATAGACATACGTAATATCTCTTTTGTGCTACTCTAACACTTTAGCTCTTATACTATGCTGAGATCCCCTCACAGCAAAGTAGGTTTCTTATTCACAGATATCTGGGTCTCCTTTATTATTCCGCAAGAAACAAGCCACATGTTATTCCCACTCAGGAGACATGATGCAAATTTAATCAAATAGCAAAGGAGTCAGCCAAGGTATTCTTGATAGCACACAATATACCCTCAGTTCCTAGAACTGTTGCCCAGAACAGAGCATTGCAGGTGATTTCAGAAGTAGCTCTTGTAAGGGATTTAGTAGTTGCCCAAAGGAACTGTGGGACACTTCTTGCCTGTCCAGTGGACTTTTAGAAGAAGAGATCATCCTCCCATGAGGCCATGGGAAATTCTCATGAGGCCCCAAGTGGGGATGTGCATGTATCCCAAAACTCTTGGGATATCTCCCATGTGCAAGCCTTGTGGGTGATGTCCAAGACCGTCTGTCAGGATATTACAGGGGTGCCCAACGGAACAGTGGAGATGACTACCTCCCACGAACCCTGCCAATCTCATATAAGCCACCCAAAGATGTGTTCACCTGGGGACGCCCTGAGGTAGCTCCAAGCAGAATGCTTTCCGAGTGATATGAATAAGCCTCTTCTGGCATGCCTCATTGCTACCCCAGAGATTGTGGGAGAGGGAGGTCAACCTCCATTAAGCCTCTGGAGATATTCCTAAACCCGGTGGAGTAGGGGGACTTTCCATGCTGCCTTTGCAACATGGGCAAACGCACACAATGGACCTCGCAGACAAATGTTACCAGACATGAAACTAGCTGAAACGGGGTCCATTCACTGATGCGTGTGAAGCAACATAGCATGGAGAGGTAATCTCTGGTACTTACGCTGTTGTCGTCAAAGCTGCCGTCGCCCACGTTGCCGGTGTCCACGCTACCGGAGCCCTGCAAGATGAGGAATGTTTATTATGTGTATTGTGGTAACATCTATAGGGCTCCAAAGGATATGCCATCAACCTATTGGGGCCATGGACAATTTATAGCATCTGGGGATGTGGTGTATTGATTCCACTGCTTCTCTGCACAATTTACAGCAGTGGGAACATGGCCCCATTGATACCTATGAAACTATGGCAAATTTATATGAACTGGGCATCTGCCCCAAAATAATTCTCATCCACTGGTGAAAACAAAGAGATAATCCTTGGTAAAGCTCTGACATCCCAATGCTGCAAATTTTTATACAAAGCCAGACTGATGGGATAGAAGGGGTCAGGATGGCAGTTGCATACAGAGTTGTGCCAACAGAGTGTCGGGCTGTTAGTGAGCAGCGATACAGAATACTATTGAGGCAAAGCATGATAGTCCGATAGCAAAGATAACTGCTGATACTCACCACTGACCAGAATTGGTTGTTTTGCTACAACAGAAAGAGAAGTTAGTAATGCACATTGATCAACTCCCCACCAGAGTAGCATAGGTTGTACCATCCAGTAACTTCAGAATAGCCACACCAGATCAGACCAATAGGCCAATCTACCCTGAGCCTCCCGGGGCTGGACCAGAGGAATGGGCGCCCCTATTACTATCTCCCCAAAATGCCCACTATTTCAGTGCTGGCATGATCAATACCATAGACATACGTAATATCTCCTTGGTGCAACTCTGACACTTTAGCTCTTATAATATGCTGAGATCCCCTCACAGCAAAGTAGGTTTCTTATTCACAGATATCTAGGTCTCCTTTATTATTCCACAAGAAACAAGCCACATGTTATTCCCACTCAGATGACATGAAGCAAATTTAATCTAATAACAAAGGAGTCAGCCAAGGTATTCTTGATAGCACACAATGTACCCTGAGTTCCTAGGACTGTTGCCAAGAGCAAAGTATTCTCTGTGATTTCAGAAGGATCTCTTGTGAGAGATTAGTGGGTGCCCAAAGGAACTGTGGGACACTTCATGCCTGTTCAGTGGTCTTGTAGAAGAAGAGGTCATACTCCCATGAGGTCATGGGAAATTCTCATGAGGCTCCCAGAGGGGACGGGCATATATCCCAAAAGTCTTGGAATATCTCCCAGGTGCAATGCATTGTGGGTGATGTCAAAGACCCTCTT
>NW_020664844.1:432978-436563 GCF_002925995.2 Terrapene triunguis | reverse complement strand
GATAGCAAAGATAACTGCTGATACTCACCACTGACCAGAATTGGTTGCCTTGCTACAACAGAAAGAGAAGTTAGGAATGCACATTCATCAACTCCCCGCCAAGGTAGCAGAGGTTGTACCATCTAGTAACTTCAGAATAGCCACACTAGATCAGACCAATAGGCCAATCTACCCTGATGACCCTCCCCGGGCTGGAACAGAGGAACGGGCGCCCCTATTCCTATGTCCCAAAAACACCCACTATTCCAGTGCTGGCCTGATCAATGCCATAGACATAGGTAATATCTCCTTGGTGCTACTCTAACACTTTAGCTCTTATACTATGCTGAGATCCCCTCGCAGCAAAGTAGGTTTCTTATTCACAGATATCTGGGTCTCCTTTATTATTCCACAAAAACAAGCCACATGTTATTCCCACTCAGATGACATGAGGCAAATTTATTTTAATAGGAAAGGAGTGAGCCAAGGTATTCTTGATAGGGCACAATTTACCCTGAGTTCTTAGGACTGTTGCCAAAAGCAGTGCATTCCGTGGGATTTCGTGGGTGCCCAACGGAACTGTGGGACACTTCATGTCTATCCAGTAGACATGTAGGAGAAGAGATCATCCTCCCATGAGGCCAGGAGAAATTCTCATGAGGCCCCAAGTGGGGATGGGCATGTATGCAAAAACTGTTGGGATATCTCCCAGGTGCAATGCCTTGTGGGTGACGTCAAAGACCCTCTTACAGGATATTTCATGGGTACCCGAAGTAATTGTGGAGATGACAACCTCCCATCAACCCTGGCAATCTCATATAAACCTCCAAAATATGTGTTCCCCTAGGGACCTCCTGAGGTAGCTCCCAGCAGAAGTGCCTTCTGAGTGATATCAAAAAGCCTCTTCTGGCATGCCTCATTGCTACTCCGGGGATAGGGTGACCACACAGCAAGTGTGAAAAATCGGGACAGGGGTTGCGGGGTAATAGAAGCCTATATAAGAAAAAAGAACAGGAGTACTTGTGGCACCTTAGAGACTAACAAATTTATTTCAGCATAAGCTTTCGTGGGCTACCGCTCACTTCTTCAGATGCATAGACTGGAACACACAGACAGAAGATATTTATACATACAGAGAACATGAAAAGGTGGCAGTACGAATACCAACTGTAAGAGGCCAGTATGCGTACTGCCACCTTTTCATGTTCTCTGTATGTATAAATATCTTCTGTCTGTGTGTTCCAGTCTATGCATCCGAAGAAGTGAGCGGTAGCCCACGAAAGCTTATGCTGAAATAAATGTGTTAGTCTCTAAGGTGCCACGAGTACTCCTGTTCTTTTTGTGGATACAGACTAACACGGCTGCTACTTTGAAACCTATATAAGAAAAAGATCCAAAAATCAGGACTGTCTTTATAAAATTTGGACATCTGGTCACCCTACCCGGGGGCTGTGGGAGAGGAGGTCAACCTGCTATAAGCCTCTGGAGATATTCATAAGCTCTGTGGAGTGGGAGGACTTTCCATGCTGCCTTTGCAACACGGGCAAACGCAGACAATGCTCCTCGAAGGAAAATCTTAACGAATATCAAACTAGCTGAAACGGGGTCTGTTCACTTGATCTGTGTGAAGCTACATAGCATGGAGAAGTAATCTCTAGTACTTACGCTGTTGTCGTCAAAGCTGCCATCGCCCACGTTGCCGGTGTCTACGCTACCGGAGCCCTGCAAGATGGGGAATGTTTATTATGTGTATTGTGGTAACACCTATAGGGCTCCAACATATATTCCATCGACACAGTGGGCCATGGATAATTTATGGCATCTGGGGATGTGGCATATTGATTCCAGTGCTTCTCTGGACAATTTGTACCAGTGGGAACTTGGCCCCATTGATTCCAATGAAGCTACGGCAAATTTACATCAACTAGGGACTGGCCTCAACCAAGAGATAATTCTTGGTAAAGCTGCGACATCCCAATGCTGCAAATTTGTTACCCCTATCTGGCTGATGGGGTAAAGAGGAGCAGGAAGTCAGTTGCCTAGATAATTTTGCCAGCAAAGGATTCGGCTGTTAGTGAGCAGTGATTCAGGATGCCCTTGAGGCAAAGCACAATAGTCCAATAGCAAAGATGATTGCTGATAGTCATTACTGACCAGAACTGGTTGTTCTGCTCCAACAGAAGGAAAAGTTAGCAAAGCGTACTGTTCAACTCCCCACCAGGGTTTTAGGGTATCACTGAGTAACTAAAGAATTCCCACACCTGATCA
Organism: Terrapene triunguis; assembly: GCF_002925995.2. Lineage (NCBI taxonomy): Eukaryota > Metazoa > Chordata > Testudines > Emydidae > Terrapene > Terrapene triunguis. Next base: position 434,316 of record NW_020664844.1, on the reverse strand, counting down.
GAACAATGGGCCAGTCTATCTTGATATCCCTGCCTAACCTGGGGCAGAGAAATGAGTCCATCTAGCCTGGTTTCTAGGTGCCGTGCAGTGTGTGTGATTACAGAAATCCCCCCCTTGAGATATTTCATGGGCGCCCAAGGGAACAGTGAGTTGTCAACCTCCCATCAGCCCCTAGCAATCTCCCATAAGCCTCCTGTAACCTACTCTGTGTTCACATCGGATGGGGACCTTCTAAAGTAGCTCCAAGCAGGAGAGTCTTCTGGGTGATATTGGAAATCCGCTTGTGGCGTATTTATAGCTATGCAGGGGAATTGTGGCAGAGGTGGTCAACCTGCCATAAGCCTGCGGAGATTTCCATCAGCCCCCTGCAGCAGGTGGCATTTCTAAATTGCCTTTGTATCATGAAAAAACTGTGGGAAATGCTCCTTGCTTGGTAACCTTTACCAGACAGGAAACCAGCTGGAGCAGAGTTTATTGACCTGATATGTATAAAGCTACATTACGTGAGGAGGGGATCACTGATATTTATGCTGTTGTCATTAAAGCTGCTATCCCCCACGTTGTCGTTATGGAAGCTACCAAAGCCCTGTAAGATGAGGGGTATTTATTATGTGTATTACGGTAACTTCTAGAGGCCCCGTCCTGATTATCCATTACGAAATGGAGCTACAGACAATTTACATCATCTGGGGGACCTGGCCTCATTGACTCCAGTAGGTCTACAGGCGATTTAGAACAGCATGGCCCTGCTCCTAACATCATTCTATCCAATCCTGGAAATTTATAGATAATCCTCAGAATAAAACCAGACATCCCAAGGCTGCATAATTTGTTTCACCAAGCCAGATTAATGGATAAAGCAGGGCAGGAGGGCAGTTGCCCAGAAGGTTTTGCCAGCAAATGGTTGTGCTGTTAGTGAGCAGCGATGTAGGATACTGCTGAGGCAAAGCGTGAAAGTCTGATAGCCGAGAGGACAGCTGGTACTCACCACGGACCACAACTGGTTTTTCTGTAACAACGGAAAGAAAAGTTAGGAGTGCATGCTCTTCAGCCCCCCCACCAGGCTACCAGAAGTCAGGTCATGCAGTAACTTAAGAACTGCTGCTCCCGATGAGACCGATGAGCCAGTGTAGCCTGATATCCTGCCAGGGCTGAAACAGAGGAATGGCCCCTCTAGTCTGGTATCCTGCCCAAACATAGGCCAGTTTTGCAGAGCTGCCCTCATTGTGTGTCTGTGCAGCACCTGGCATAAGGGGCCCTGATTCCAGTTGGGTCCAGGTCTGTCCCTCACTATGTGTCTGTTGAACACCCGGCACAGTAAATCCTCACCAGAGTGTG
>NW_020664844.1:378996-397978 GCF_002925995.2 Terrapene triunguis | reverse complement strand
GGCTCTTCAGCTCCCGGCCGGGGAGGCTAGCCCCCAGCCCCTCCCCCGCTGTTCCCCCATCCCTGCAGCCACGCCACCGAGTGGGCATCACGGCTTGCGCCCACCCACCTCCCAAGTTTTCCAATAAGCCAGTCCTGGCACTCTGAGCGGCATGGTAAGGGGGCAGGGATCTGGGGGAGGAAGGGTTGGATAAGGGGCAGGAGGTCCCGGGGGGCAGTCAGGGGACAGGGAGCGGGGGGTTGGTTAAGGGGTGGGATCCCAGGAGAGGGCAATCAGGGGACAAGGAGCAGGGGGAGTTGGATTGGGGGTGGGGTCCCGGGAGCGGGCGGTCAGGGGACAAGGAGCAGGGGGTTTAAAAGTATGAATTGCATTTATTAAAAGGGGGGTTGGATGATGGTAAAGGAGAGGTGGGGGGCATGAGGGTATCTCAAAAATTAAAAAGGGGCCGTGATGCGGAAAAGTTTGGGAACCAATGGCATAGAACAAGGGTGTCTGTTGTGTATTTGGTTATCGTGGTAATAGAATCTTGTGTTGCTATGGCAACTGAGTTAGATCATTAGGGGATAGCCCAGCCTGTCTGGCTGGCTGTTGTTTAGTTCTGTGTGTAGCAATAAATGGCTGCTCCAAGGTTTACAGCTCTCTGTGTCTCCAGTGATTTCTTCCTAAAACTGTTGCCCCCAAGGATATACCAACGTGGCGACGAGGATGGGATCTCTGTGCTGCCCCAGCAACAGAAGGAAGTAGAAGTTAAGGTACAAAACCAAACAAACCAACCTTGTTTGCTGCTGGAAGAGGGTGAGAACTGGCCTGTTTGCTCTGACTGTGCAAACTGAAACTAAAATCATGGCTACACTTACAGGGCCACTGGAACCTTTTGAGGAGACTATAGTGCAATGGCACGTATATACGAAGCGTTTTGAGCTTTTTGTTATTGCAAATGACATGACAGAAGAGAAGAAGGTGCCAATATTCTTAAGTGTTGTAGGGGCTAAGACCTACTCCCTGCTACGCAGCTTACTACACCCTGTTAAGCCAGAGACTGAATCTTACAGTGACATTGTGGAAATCCTGGGGTCCCATTTTTCTCCAAAACCACTGGTAATTGCTGAAAGATATAAGTTCCACAAAAGAGACCAGAAAGATGACAAAACTGTTGTACAATTTGTAGCAACTTTGAGAAAGCTTGCAGAACACTGTGAATTTAAGGAGATGTTAAATGATGGCCTACGTGACAGGTTAGTGTGTGGCCTGCACAGTGAAGCTATACAGAAGCGTCTATTGATAGAGGCTCAGCTTACCTTACAGAAGGCCATTGATATTGCTGTCTCCATGGAACTGGCTACAAAGGAGGCACAATCCATTGGTGCATCCCCTAGGGTGCATAAGGTGTCACAAGAACCTACCCACAAAACTGTGGGGAGTCAGGAATGTTACCGCTGTGGTAAGCCGGGTCACCACATCAGAATGCTGGTGTACGGACCTGGTGTGTCGACAGTGTGGTAAAGAGGGACACATTGTGTGTGCCTGTAAACAAAAGAAAAAGAGGCCTGTGGTCTGGCCGACCAAAAAGGGAAATCTGCATACCCTAGAGCAGACCCAGGATGACCAAGGAGACACCTCCTCACAAGAAGAAGAGCCACTCCACGTTTTGTCTTTGGCGGTGGGCTCACATGAATAGTGGGTAAGCCCGTTGTTGGACGGCAAACCTATACGCATGGAACTGGACACCAGTGCAGCCGTTTCGCTGGTCTCAGAGACTGTGTATAAAGAAAAGCTACAGCATCTTCCGCTTCAAGCAACAAAAACAGTGCAGAAGATGTATACGGGAGAAGCTGTGCCCATGTTGGGCACTACTGATGTTAAGGTGGAGCTTAATGGACAGGCTGCTAAATTGCCACTGTTTGTGGTGAGAGGGAATTACCCAGCCTTAATGGGTAGGTCTTGGCTTAGGAAGATCCAGCTGAATTGGGCAGAAGTGCACCGAGTGACTAAGAAGAAACCGGTCTGACCACTATACTAAGGAGACATGCTGCTGTTTTTGGAGAGGATCTGGGAAGTATGAAGGGAATCATTGTGACATTGAACATTAAACCTGACAGTCAACCAAAATATCTGAAAGCCAGAACTGTGCCATATGCCATCAGGCCGAAGGCTGAAGCGGACCTGGAGCGCCTCGTCAAAAATGGAGTCCTGATACCAGTTACCCATAGCCCATGGGCAACTCCTATTGTTCCAATAGTGAAGAAAGATGGCTCCCTCCGGATTTGCGGTGATTTTAAAGTCACTGTCAACCCGGTGTTGTGTGCAGAGCAATACCCGCTTCCCCATATCGATGACCTCTTCGCAGTCCTGGCAGGGGGACAAAAGTTCAGTAAGATTGATCTGAGTCAAGTGTATTTACAGATGCACGTTGATGAAAAGTCCCAAGAGCTGTTGACTATTGTGACGCATAAGGGGCTTTATCGATACTGTCGCCTACCCTTCGGAATAACATCTGCTCCCGCCCTGTTCCAGACGGCTATGGACCAGATCTTGTGTGGCTTGCCAGGAATCCAGTGCTATCTGGATGACATCCTGGTCACTGGAAGGAATGAGGAGGATCACCTAAAGAATTTAGAGGCTACCCTACAAAGACTGAAAGAGTACGGACTGCGAGTCCGCAAAGACAAGTGTGAATTCTTCCAGCCCTCTGTTGAATATTTGGGACACATGATTGATGCTGTGGGTCTTCGTAAGGCCCCTGCCAAAGTTAAGGCTATTGTGGAGGCTCCCTCTCCTTGGAATGTTAGCCAGCTTCGCTCGTTTCTAGGACTATTGAACTGTTATGGAAAGTTTATCTCACAGTTAGCCACACTGCTAAAACCACTTCACGAACTCCTTGGGCAGAACAAGGCCTGGAAGTGGACTGAAGCCTGTGATGTTGCATTTAACAAAGCTAAGGATGCATTGCTAAATTCTGAAGTTCTGACGCACTTCAATCCATCCTTACCCCTACAGTTGGCCTGCGATGCGTCACCTTATGGAGTGGGAGCAGTCGTGTCATACATTATGCCTTTGGGAGAAGAGAGACCTATTGCTTTTGCTTCACGCACTCTAAGCAAAGCAGAAACTAACTATGCTTTGCTCAAATCGAACGTGAGGCATTGGGAATCGTTTTCGTAATTCGGAAGTTTCATCAGTATCTGTTCGGACGGAAGTTTACTCTTCTCACAGACCATCGACCCCGACTTCAATTTTTGGACCCCACACCGTCATTCCTCCATTAGCCGCTAGTCGTATGCAACGGTGGGCACTGTTGCTTTCCGCGCACACATATGAAATCAAATATCGGAAATCCACTCTGCACGGCAATGCGGATGGTCTCTCAAGGCTGCCTTTGCCAGTCAACTGTCAAGATAGTGCCCAGAAGCAAATCTTTTACTTTGAACAGGTAGAGAATACACCCATCACCACTACTCAGGTAAAGAAGGCAACTCGAGTTGACCCAGTATTGTCTCAAGTTATGGACCTGGTGATGCATGGAACATCTCGACGAACCTCTCTGCTCTCACCCGACCTTGTTACCTACATGTCCAGGAGAACAGAGTTATCAATCCAATCTGATTGTTTGTTGTGGGGGAGACGTGTCATTATCCCACCACCGCTGAGATCACAGATGTTAGAACAGCTCCATTCCTGTCACTGTGGAATAGTGCGCATGAAGGAAATTGCACGAAGCAATTTTTCGTGGCCTGGATTGGACAGTGCTATTGAAGAGAAGGCAAGAGCTTGTATGTCATGTCAGGGTGTGAGGAATGCAGCCCAGTGGACATCCCTACATCCTTGGGACTGGCCTGAAAACCCGTGGCAAGGTATTCACGCTGACTTCGCTGGCCCCCTTGAAGGAAGCATGTTCCTGGTGGTGGTAGATGCCCATTCTAAATGGCCAGAAGTCTCTATAATGCAGTCCACTACTGCAGAGGGAACTATCCAAAAACTATGAGGACTCTTTAGTTGTTTCGGTCTGCCAGAACAACTTGTGAGTGACAACGGACTGCAGTTCGTCTCTCAGGAGTTTCAAAAGTTTATGAAGGCAAATGGGATACACCACATCGCTTCAGCACCATATCATCCATCCACCAATGGATTAGCTGAAAGATTTGTGCAGACAATGAAACAAGCTTTGAAATCGGCAAGGGGACAATCATCCATTCAAAAGCGTCTGGACACCTTCTTACTATCCTACAGAAACACACCTCATGCTATGACCAAGGCATCCCCAGCCTTTCTAATGATGGGACGACAGCTGCGCACTTGCTTTGATCTGCTGAAACCTTCTGAACCCCGACAAATTGTGCAACATCAGCAGCAAGATCAAGTCATCAGGCGTGCACCCAGAGCAAAAGACCGAACCTTTAGCCCAGGACAGCCAGTTTTGGCTCGGAATTATAATTCTGGAGCTAAATGGGTCCCTGCCACTGTCATCGCTCAAACAGGACCTGCTTCCTACACAGTCCAGACTGCAGAGGATCTCACCTGGCGGTGACATGTAGATCAGCTGCTGCCAGGTCATACCAGTCCTCAGGACACATCTTCAGTTGAGTTGCCTGACTTCACCCCCTCCGGCGAGACACCGAATCGAGAGTCACCAGTTCCTGACTTTTCCCCTCCATTACTGCCAGTGTCAGAGATACCCCTCTGCTCGGCACAAGCTGATACCCCATCCTCACCCATTCGCCCTACGAACCCTAAGCTCAGTGTCAGGCCTTCGCCCAAGACACTTTCGAGTGCAACAACACCAGAAGTCCGCTGTAATCCACCTAGAGACAGAAGGCCTCCTCGTCGGCTGGATCTTTAGCTAGGGCGAACCCACGGTTACGGGGCAAAATAATCCCCGGGTTTTAGCCGGGAATGGAGGCAGTCTACCCTCCTTCTCTAGTTTAGTGTTTGTTTTATTTAGGGGACATTCTTATTAAGGGGGGAGGGATATGTTGTGTATTTGGTTGTCGTGGTAACAGAACCTTGTGTTGCTACGGCAACTGAGTTAGATTATTAGGGGATAGCCAGCCAGCTTTGGCTGGCTGTTGGTTAGTTCTGAGTGTGGAAATAAATGGCTGCTACAAGGTTTACAGCTCTCTGTGTCTCCAGTGATTTCTTCCTAAAACTGTTGCCCCCAAGGATATAACACGGGCTACTTCCGGACTCCCCCTCGTAAGGTACCTGGGTTTGGCTGGCGTCGTCGGCGGTTTCCAGCACCATCGGTTCCTCCAGGTAACTAGCGAGGGGTAGGCGCGGTTGCTCCTCGGTGTAGCTGGCGAGGGGTAGGCGCGGCTGCTCCTCGGGGTAGCTGGCGAGGGGTAGGCGCAGCTGGCCCGGCCAGTCCTCCGGTCGGCCATGGCCTGCCGGCGTTCCCCAACCTGGAGCTAGGCCACAGGCATCTGGCCTCTCTGGCAGCTGGCTTTCAACTGAGCTTTGCAGCGGAGCTTTTCTACTTCCTGTCCTGCACCGTGACCTCTGGGGGGCGGGCGCAGGACCCACTGGCTCCGCCCACAGCGGAGCTAGGGGAGGCTCGTCCCTCAGCGGGGCATCCCACCGCCTCGCTATACGCCCCCCAAGGCTGGATCCTGTCCATCGGGGCCAGACCCGTCCAACTCTCCCAGGCGCGACAAGAAGTCAGCATTCGCGTGGTCCTTACCAGCCCTATGGTGGACAGTGTAAGCATAGGGCTGTAGTGCCAGGTACCAACGCGTTAGCCTCATATTATTATTTTTCATTCTGGCCAACCTCTGACTAGTATGAATGGGGCCCCCAGGATCTGGTACCACAAGGCGTCACAGGCCCATTTTATTGCCAGGGCCTCCTTCTCCATCACCGTGTAGTTTCTTTCTCGTAGAAACAGTTTCTGACTGAGGTATACGACCGGGTGTTCCTCTCCATCCACCTCCTGAGACATGACTGCCCCTAGGCCTACCTCCGCGGCATCCATCTGGAGGATGAACTCTCGGTTAAAGTCGGGGCTGTATAGGATGGGCTCACGGCAGGCTGTTTTGAGGGCCTGGAAGGCACGGTCACACTCCACGGTCCACTCCACATGTCGGGGGCTGGCTTTGGTCAAGAGTCCCGTTAGCGGGGCTGCGATGGAGGCGAAATCAGGGATGAATCGTCGGTAGTAGCCCGCCAGTCCGAGGAACTGACGGACTTGGCTCTTTGTGGTGGGTGGTGGGCATGCCGCTAGGGCCTGAACCTTTCCCATGAGAAGTCTCACTTGTCCCCTCCCGATAGTGTACCCAAAGTAGGTGGTCTCCTGCCACCCAATACGGCATTTTTTTGGATTGGCCGTTAATCCCGCTGCCCGCAGGGACCTCAGGATGGCCGCTACCCGTTCCAGGTGGTTCTCCCAATGGCAGCTGTAAATAACGACGTCATCCAGGTATGCGGCCGCGGACTCTCGATGAGGTTGAAGAAGGCGGTCCATCAGCCGATGGAACGTTGCCGGGGCACCATGGAGCCCGAAGGGCATTCAAGTGAACTGGTAGAGGCCCGTGGGGGTGGCAAATGCGGTCTTTTCCTGAGAGGCGGGGTCGAGGGGGGATCTGCCAGTATCCATTGCTCAGATCGAGGGTAGTGAGAAAGCAGGCCTTGCCTAAGCGGTCCAGCAGTTCATCGAACCGGGGCATTGGGTACGCGTCGAATTTCAAAATGGAATTGACAAGGCGGAAATCAATACAGAAACGCTGGCCTCCCATCCGGCTTGGGAACCAGGACTACCTGGCTGCGCCATTCGCTTTGCGATGGTTCGATAACCCCCAGCTCCAACATCGTCCGGACTTCCTCCTCTACAACCTGCTGCATACGATGTGGCAAGGGCCTGTTTGATTCCCGGATCACCACCCCTGGCTTCGTCTGGATGGTATGGTAAACGAGGGTCGTGTAACCCAGCTGCAGCCACCGCTTGCACAGGTCTCTCAGCTCCTGGGCCACCAGCCGGGGTTGGGCACCCGGGGTGTAGGACAGACTCCGGAACCTCTGCCGGAAGGTTTCCTGGCTGATGTCTAAGGCATCTAGAATCGCCGCCTTTACCCAGGCATAGTACCGAGCTTCCTCCGCGGATAGCCCCCGGTACACAGTTTGGGCCATCCCCATCAAATACGGGGCCAGAAGGGTGGCCCACTGGTCCGGTGTCCACTCTGCAATGTGTGCCACCCTTTCAAAAGTCACCAAAAAGGCTTCGGGGTCATCCTGCGGCTCCATCTTAGTCAGTTGCACGGGCGGTGTGGGGCGGGGGGACCCGGCCATGTCTCCCGGCTGTGGCTCCGTGGGGCGAGGCAGGGCCGTCGCCAGCTGCTGCAAGCATTGCTGCTGGAACTCTCGGTTCTGCACGGTCAGGTCCCGAATCAGCTGCTGCTGCTGTGCCCCCAGCTGCTGGACGAGCTGCTGTTGCTGTTGGAGCTGGGCGGCCTGTTGTCGCTCCTGATTCACCGCCAGGAGCGTAAAAAGTTTGGATAAATCCATGTCTCCAGTGGTGGACCGTTCCCCCCCAGACCCTTTCTCACAGGGGTCAAGGGCTCGTCCCCACATCCTGGGCAAGAGTCCCCACTTCTGGTACCACGTGTAGAAGGGCTCGGCCGAGGCTCGTCCCTCAGCGGGGCTGTGGGGTATCCCACCACCTCGCAATAGTTCACTCTCGGCCCGAGCCCTGGGTCAGGGTGGGGCAGCAAACACACAGTCAGGAGCTCAGGCTTCTGAGCGTCTGGTGCGAACGGGAGATGGCCACTCGTGAGTGGAGTGGCAAGGGGGACGCAGGCCCACCCGCTCCACTGCGTCCCAGTCCGGGGACCTAGCAGCGGGAGAAAACTCGCTGCTGTGTCAGTGGAGATCCCGACCGCAACACACTGACATTGGTTCTGGTCCTGCTGTGGCCAGGCCAGGGTCGGCTGCCCCCGGGCTACTTCCGGACTCCCCTTCATAAGGTACCTGGGTTTGGCTGGCATCCTCTGCGGTTTCCAGCACCATCGGTTCCTCCGGGTAACTAGAGAAGTGTAGGGTCGGCTGCTTCTCGGGGTAGCTGGCGAGGGGTAGGCTCGGCTGGCCCTGCCAGTCCTCGGGTCGTCCGCAGCCTGCCGACGTTCCCCAACCCGGAGCTAGGCCACAGGCATCTGGCCTCTCCGGCAGCTGGCTTTCAACTGAGTTTTGTAGCGGGGCTTTTCTACTTCCTGTCCTGCGCCATGACCTCTGGGGGGCAGGCGCAGGACCCAGTGGCTCCGCCCACATTGGTGCTAGGGGAGGCTCGTCCGTCAGCGGGGCTGTGGGTTATCCCACTGCCTCACTACGGTAACATGTGGCACGTGGCCCCGTGACATTTCTGCAGTATTAACTCCTTTGTCTTGACAGCCATTCTATGATGGACATATTCCGTTCACACAGCCTGGCTTGCCCACTGTCCACTGCATTTTTTAATCTCTTTGTGTACCATGATAGGGGCTCAGACACAAATTCTCCTGCCTTTCTGGAGAAAGCTCTCAATTCAGGCATGTGTTTGAGGTTTTGGTGAAGAAAGGGTGCACCGCAACCATGCCTGCCATCGGCCCCTTCCTCTGGAATTTCGTTGGGTTGGACCCCACTCCCTTGTGAAGCTTCCCAAATGCAAAGTGTTATCTTTTACAAGCGTAGCAGGAACAACATTTTTAATGGAGTGCTTTGGATCGGTAAGATCCCCTCGGTTACCCCACTCTCTGTTCCCAAAAGGGCAGCTGGGAGAACTGTCCCCTCCAGGAGATCTGACCCCCAGTCTTCCCTTAAAACCTGACCCACAGGTGAGGGGTCTGGCATTTAAATGCAGATCCTTCACCGTTCTCCTGAGGAAAAGCCTCCCTACAAAAGGTGGGCAGACCCTCCTGTCCCCCCTCACCTTCCATCTGGACTTTCCTCTCTGGGCTCCCCTCTGATGCAGACACCCCTGTGTCCCCCAAAAGGGAAGGTGACCCTGATCCAGCTGTGGGCTCAGAGTTACCAGCTATGACAGACCCTTCCCTGGCCAGCACAATCCCCCCCTTTCACTCAGGTTGGGCTTGCTTCCAGGTACAGTGCCCTTGGGGTCTCTTCCCACCACAGTGGTCACCAGCTTCCATCTCTGGAATACATGTCTCTGTGCACCCCATGGCAGGACCTGTCCCATGCTGACCTGCAACTTCCTGGCAGTCAGCAACTGGGACGGCCTCCCTGTTACAAGGAGGAACATTCCCCCTCCTCCAAGGAGATGATCACAGGACAGGAGCTGGCTCTATCCAGCCCTTCCTGCAGGGACCTGCCTTGAGCCCCAGGGCTGTAGGAACTGGTTACGACTATCATTGCTGCTACCGAGGAATTAAAGAAACACTCTCCTATTCCCCCAGCAGCACTTGTGACTTTACCCTCCCCTCTGGGATTTTCAGGACAAGATTCCTTCTTGCTGCTAACAAATCCTAGGACAGATTCTGCCACATCAAAAAAATCATTCCCCAGTAGAAGCGGTGCAAAAATGTGTGCCACTGCTGCAACAGTCAGTTCAGCCTGCAAATCACCAGTTTCCATGTGTTCCTTAGCTAAAGGTGCAAAGACTTTGTAACCTCCCACCAGTTCTAATTCTGCCATTTTTCCTGGTAACAAATCCTTCTCCTGGATCAGGTCCCTCCTGACCACAGAAATTTCTGTACAAGTGTCTCTCCATGCTTGGAGCACTTTGCCATGAAACTTAAAAGCATGCATATGCTCACTGCTTGGCTGTGTAGAAGCAACCTTTACAAATCCTGTGTGGAAAGAGGCAGTGGCCCGGGATACCGCTGTGATCTGAGAAGCAGCAGCTTCATGTGTTACCTGTTGCCTGTTCCCACTTAGCCTCGGACATTTAGTCCTCAGTTGCTCAGTGGACTTACAATGATAGCACCTCTTGGGCTCCTCTGCTTGTACAGGAGACTTGGGAGAAGTGATTTCCCTCTGCCAGTGGTTTATGTTTAATTGCAGCTTGTGACTGCTCGTAAGAGTCTGCAAACTCAGCTAATTCCCCCACTGCGTCCACCTTTTTCTCCCACAAATACTGTTTTACATCACCGCTGCACATATTCAGGAACCGTTCCTGAGTAACCAAATCACACATTACTTCAAAGCTTGTAATGCCTTTTCCCCTCACCCAGTTGTCTAACGAATCTCTCATTTCATTTAAATAGGCCACATTTCTTAATCCAGATCCCCTCTTAAGACTCCTGAATTTAACCCTGTAGGTTGCAGATGTAATCTGAAACTGTTTCAAAACCAGTTCCTTAAATTTACCATAGTTTGAAGAATCAGCAATAGGCATCTTATTGTATATGTCCAGAGCTCTCCCAGTCAATTTTGTAACTCAAGTAGTCATTTTTGATCTTCAGGAATCACATGGAGAGTGCACAGTCTCTCAAAGGTGATGAAATATTCAGCAATATCACTGGATTCATCATACTGCGGCCAGAATTGTTCCCATTCGTGGATTTTGGGGGAAGCAGAGCCAGCTGCTGAAGGGTTCTGTCTCTTCCACTCCATTACAGCCAATTCATGCTTCTGGGTCTCAATTTGGGCCTCTCTTTCTCTGTCTTTTAACTCCAGGGCTAGCTGCCTCTCTCTTTCCTTCTCCTCCTGAGCATGTTGTGTCTCCCTTTCCTTCTCCTCCTGGGCAGCTTTCTGTGCCTCAATTTCTTTGTCTTTTAAGTCCATTGTTCTTTTGTGAGCAGCTTCCTCCCTGGCTGCCTCTGCTTCTTTTTAGCCTCATTTGAAACTCGCGGGCCTTTGCCTTCTCTTCCGCTTCCATTCTGGCCAGCTCTAGTTTTGTAGCTGCCTCACTGGTAGTCATTTTCCTGCTTTTTTGTGCTTATTTCACTTACCAGAAATAAACAAACAGAAAATAATAAACCAATAACCACTTTCTTTGTTCTCCAGCCACCACACTCAAAACTCACTTAAAATCACTACCAGTATCTCTAAGCAATCAGCTGTGCACAGATCCTGCCGACTACGCCACTGTGATGGGTTCGGTCACAGAGACCCCCTTGGGACTGTCTCCTGATGTGCTGAGACTACCTCTGAGCCCGTTTTCTCTGCCAGTTTGGGCCTCCAGAACCCTGCCTTCTTGAGTCAGACACGCTACCCTGCTGCAACACAGACCCAGGATCTGAACCACACCCCCAAAGCTGCAGACTTAACTAAAAACAGATTAAGAAGCGCTCCTGTCTCCAGCACCCAGGCATCCAGCTACCAATGGGATCCAAACCCCAAATAAATCTGTTTTACTCTGTATAAAGTTTATACAGGATAAACTCATATATTGTCTGCCCTCTGTAACACTGATAGAGACATATGCACAGCTGTTTGCTCCCCCAGGTATTAATCACTTACTCTGGGTTAATTAGTAAACAAAGGTGATTTCATTAAGTATAAAAATAGGATTTAAGTGGTTTCAAGTAATAACAGACAGAATAAAGTAAGTTACCAAGCAAAATAAAAAAAATATGCAAGGCTAACTTAATACACTAAGGATCTAGTTACACATACTAACTTCTCACCCTAGATGTTATCTCAGGTACAATCCTTTTGAGGCTAACATTGTAGTTTATGGCCTGGGTCCAGCAATCACCCAGAAACCGCAGTTACAGTTCTTTTTTTCCAGTTTCTTTCAGGCATCTCTTTGGGGCGGAGAGGCTGTCTCTTGAGCCAGCTGAAGACAAAAATGGAGAGGCTTCCAGGGCCTTTTATATTCTCGCTCTTGTGGACGGAAACCCCTTTGTTCTTTTGTGCAAAATTACAACTACAAGATGGAGTTTGTAGCTACCTGGGCAAACCACATGTCCATGAATGATTCAGCTTTTTGCAGGCTGACGCCATTTTTTACATATTAGGTTGAACCTTGCCAGGAAAGCTCAGATGTGGATTGACGTCTCTCCAAGTTCATTGTTAGTTAAGTAATCCCAAGACTTGAATTGTCCCTTCACAATATGTTGGCGAAACCTCCTTACAGCAAACACTTCAAATACAAGCATAGAGCCAACACTCCTAACTTCAGATATAAAAATGATACATGCCTACAAATAGGATGAATATATTCAGTAGATCATAACCTTTGCAAAGATATGTTACATGGCATATCTAGCACAAAATACATTCCAGTTATGTCATATTTACACTCATAAGCATATTTCCATAAACATATAGAGGACAACGTCACAGTCTCATAAAACCACTTGATTCCAGGAATGAGAAGGAACAATTAGACCATGTCTACACTTATGTGTGGTGAAGACGCTCTCCTGCCAGCATAAAATACCCACTCCCGTGAGCAACATAAGCTGTGTCAGGAGGAAAAACTCTCCCGCTGACGTAGCGCCGTGCACTCTAGCGCTTATGTCAGTGTAACGTATGTCACTCGGGGGGTGGAATATTCACACCCTTGAGCGACATACGTTTTGCTGACATAGGCAGTAGTGTAGACATAGCTTACATATTAATTCCATATGGTAATAAGCAACACCATTAGGGGAGTTCTACCACTTCAATTATATCAACACAAAGTGTCTTGGTGACTTAGGAACCTACTTCCCATTTTCAAATGTGTGCTGCAGGCCAACGACCACTGGGGTTGTGACCTGTTTCCTGCGGCCTGACCTCGCTCAGCCTCTCTTGAGTCTCAAAAACCTGGGACTGCTGCAGAATGAAAAAGTGAGTATGAAAGTCTGGGCTACAACAGGATGTGGTGGAGGAAAGTATGAAAGTCTGGGCTAAAGCAGGATGTGGTGGAGCAATGATTAAGAGGGAATGAGGGTGTGATGGGGGAAGGAGGAATGGGAGGGACTAGGGGAGGAGAAGGAAGAAATTGGCTCTCACTGCAATCACGTTATCGGGCTTGGAACAGTGTGGTGTGCAGTGCCCAGCCCAGCATACAGTATAAATACAGTGCTCAGCCTTGCCATCTCTCACTGAGCGTGCCAGACCAGAAACAACTCCGCTCCAGAGAGAGTAAAGAAGCAAAGATGAAGGTGTCGTACGTGGCCGCTTTCCTCATAGGGCTCCTCTCCCTGGCGAGCACCAGAGCAGCTCCATTGGTGAGATGATGTACTTATTATTTCTATTACAGTAGCACTTAGAGGGTCCATCTGAAATCAGGACCCCGTTTTGCTGGGCGCTGCCCTGACACAGGAGAGACAGTCCCTGCCCACACTCTGGTGAGGATTTACTGTGCCGGGTGTTCAACAGACACATAACGAGGGACAGACCTGGACCCAACTGGAATCAGGGCCCCTTATGCCAGGTACTGCACAGACACACAATGAGGGCAGCTCTGCAAAACTGGCCCTTGTAGGAGGCAGGATAAAAGACTAGAGGGGCCAGTTCCTCTGTTTCAGCCCCGGCAGGACATCAGGCTACACTTGCCCATCGGTCTCATCTAGAGCAGCAGTTCTTAAGTTACTGCATGACCTGACTTCTGGTAGCCTGGTGGGGGGCTGAACAGGTTTCCAGGATTGGGTAGAATGATGTTAGGAGCAGGGCCAAGCTGTTGTAAATGGCCCGTAGAACTACTGGAGTCAATGAGCCAGGTCCCCCAGATGATGTAAATTGTCTGTAGCTCCATTTGGTCAATGGATAGTCAGGAGGGGGCCTCTAGAAATTACCGTAATACACATAATAAATACCCCTCATCTTACAGGGCTCTGGTAGCTTCAATAACGACAAAGTGGGTGATAGCAGCTTTAATGACAACAGCATAAATATTATGTGATTCCCTCCTCAGGTCATGTGGCTTTATACATACCACGTCAATAAACCCTGCTCCAGCTGGTTTCCTGTCTGGTAAAGGTTACCAAGCAAGGAGCATTTCCCGCAGTTTTTCCATGTTACAAAGGAAGTTTAGAAATGCCACCTGCTGCAGGGGGCTTACGAAAATCTCCACAGGACTATGGCAGGTTGACCACCTTTGCCACAATTCCCCTGCATTGCTATAAATACGCCACAAGTGGATTTCCAATATCACCCAGAAGACACAGCTGCTTGGAGCAACTTCAGAAGGTCCCCATCCCATGTGAACTCAAAGTAGGTTAAAGGAGGCTTATGGGAGAAGGATTCATTTCTCTGCCCCAGCTGAGGCAGGGATATTAAGATAGACTGGCCCATTGTTCTGATCATGTGTGTCAATTCTTTAATTACTCAGTGATGCAACCCCTGATACCCTGGTGGGGAGCTGAACAGTATGTTTTGCTAACTTTTCCTTCTATTGGAGCAGAAAAATCAGTTCTGGTCAGCGGTGGCTATCAGCAGTCACCTTTCCTATTGGACTATCCTGCTTTGCCTCAAAAGTATTCTGTATCGCTGCTCACTAACAGTCCAACCCTTTGCTGGCGAATCTCTCTACCCAAATGCCATCCTAAACCTTTTTTTCCCCATCAGTCCAGGCTTGTATAACAAATTTATGGCCTTGGAATGTCGGAGCTTTACCAAGGATTATCTCTTGGTTTCCACCAGTGGATGAGAATGAAGTTGGTGCATAACCCCAGTTCATGTAAATTTGCTGTAGTTTCATAGGAATCAGCGAGGCCAGATTCCCACTGGGGTAAATTGTCCAGAGAAGCACTGGAATCAATACACCACATGCCCAGATGTATAAATCATCGTTACACAATAAACATTACCCAACTTGCAGGGCTCCTGTAGCATAAAGACCGGCGATGTGGGCCATGGCAGCTTTAACGAAAACAGCGTAAGTACGAGAGATTACCTCTCCATGCTATGTAGCTTCACACACATCAGTGAATGGACCGCGTTTCAGCTAGTTTGATGTCTGGTAACGTTTGCCTTCGAGGAGCATTGGCTGCATTTGCCCATGTTGCGAAAGCAGCATGGAAAGTCCTCCCACTCCACAGGGCTTATGAAAATCTCCAGAGGCTTATAGCAGGTTGACCTCCCTCTCCCACAGTACCTGGGGTAATAATGAGGCATGCCAGACCAGGCTTTTTGATATCACTCAGAAGGCACTTCTGCTGGGAGCAACCTCAGAGGGTCTCCAGGTGAACACACATTTGGGAGACTTATATGAGATTGCCAGGGTTGATGGGAGGCTGTCCTCTGCACAATTCCTTTGGGCACCCATGAAATATCTTGAAAGGGGGTCGATGACCTTACCCAGAATGCATTGCACCTGGTAGCTATTCCAAGAGTTTTGGGATACATGTCCATCCAAACTGGAGGCCTCCTGAGAATTTCCCATGGCTTCATGGGAGGATGATCTCTTCTTCTACAAGTCCACTGGACACGCATGAAGTGTCCCACAGTTCCTTTGGGTACCCACTAAATATCTCACAGGAGATACTTCCGAAATGACACAGAATGCACTGCTCTTGGCAACAGTCATAGGAACTCACTGTAAATTGTATCCTATCAAGGATATCTAGGCTGACTCCATCGCTATCAGATTAATTTTGCCGCATGTCATCTGAGAGGGAATAACAGAAGAAATCCCCAAGTTCTTGTCTCCCAGCCCAGCTCCCTTTTTACCGGAACACACTGGCTCCCATTTTCCAACCAGCAGGCGTTTGAGTCCAGTTCCTTTCAGGACATCATTTTCATTTCACTGCTCCCAGAGAAAGAGCAGCAACAAATAATTAATGTTTTAGTGACTTGCTTTTTTCCTGTAGGTTGATGGAGGATCTGGAGGGGGCGTTTCTGTGAGTATTCAGAATTTACTCTCCTTTGGAGCTTTTACATTAGCTTGGGACCTTTAAATCAGATTAAACATAGGAAGCCCATTGGCCTCCGAAGGTGGGCTCAGAGGTTAGGCTAGCTGAGAGATCCTGGGGAGTCCAAAGACAAGAAGCACAATCTCTTTAATTTACCACAGAAATAGTTAAGAGGTGACTTGATTCTGGTATACACGTAACTGCAGGGGGAAGAGATTTCTGATGGCAGATGGCTCTTTAATCAAACAAAGGAAGACGAGATCCAATCATCTAAAGCCAAAGCTAGAGAAATTGAATCAAGAGGGAAGGTGAAAACTTTTAGCAGTATTAATTAACCATTGGAACAATTAACCCAAGATGTGGTGGAGTCTCTGGCTATGTATATGCCAGAGACCTTACAGCGGCACGGATGTTCCAATGCAGCTCTGCCACTGTAAGATCTCTCGTGTAGCCGCTCTATGCCGACGGGAGAGAGCTCTCCCATCCATGTAATTAAACCACCCCCAACGAGCGGCGGGAGAAGCTCTCCCACCAACATAGCGCTGTGCACACTGCTGTTTGTGCTGGCGAAACGTATGTCACTCAGGAGGTATTTTTTTCACACCACTGAGCCACATCAATTTTGCTGATGTAAATGGTAGTGTAGATACGGCCTTAATGACTGAAAGTATTTAAATCTTGATGGGATATCTTCAGAAAAGGAGATTCTGTGCTCTGTGTCATTTAGGAGGTCAGTCTAGAAAAAAAAATCTAATAATTCTAAGCAGCTCGAATTCTTATCCTGAGCAGTAGGGAAATTGCCAAACTCTGGAGATTAATCCCAGCACTGAGAAAGAAGGGCAGTGTGAACGTTGCCCATCACAGAGCTGTCTGGAGACATTTCTACACTACAGACTTCTGCTGGCAAAGTGGTGTCGGTCTGGGGACTGAAGATATTTGATCGCAGACTGACATGGCTGTGCTGGCAAATTGCCCTTGTGGAGACACATTCATAGCAGCAAAACCGTGCATTTGCCATAGAGATTATTTCACTCGGAGTCAGCTAGAATAAGCTACACTGACAAAAGTGCAGTAGTACTCTGGAATCGCCATACTGACACGACGCTGGTATCTATGACTCCAACTGGCAGGGGTGTGCGCATGGGGGGGCAATCAGGGTCACAGTTTCCCTCCCCCCCAATAATCATTGGGGGCAGAAATCTTCTCTGGCCCTGGGAGGGTCTTGCTGCCCCCCCTCCCTGCACCCGGCCCCAGCCCCAGCAGGAACTTGATATTCCCTGTCTCCGTGGCCCGGTGCCAGAAAAGTTTTGTGACCCCAATGATTATTGGGGGGGAGGGCTGTGACCCTGATTGCTCCCCCATGCACACAGCCCTGCCAGTTGGAGTCCCATTTAACAGTGACCAATAAGAATAAATAAAGGAAGGCAAAGAGAAGAAAGAAAGGCACAGAGAGGGAAAGCAACTCATCTAAAGTCACCAGGAAAGTCAGCAGCAGAGCCCAGAACAGATCCCCGAGCTCTTGTCTCTCAGCCCAGCTCCCTTTTTACCAGACCACACTGGCTCCCATTTCCCAACCAGCAGCCGTTTGAGTCCAGTTCCTTTCAGGACATCATTTTCACTTCACTGCTCCCAGAGAAAGAGCAGCAACGAGTAATTAATGTTTTAGTAATTTGCTTTTTTCCTGTAGGTTGATAGACGATTTGGACAGAGCGTGTCTGTGAGTATTCAGAATTTACTCTCCTTTGAAGCTTTTACATTAGCCTTAATTCAGATTAAACATAGGAAGGCCACTGGGCTCCAGACGTGGGCTCAGAGGTTAGGCTAGCTGAGAGAGGCCAGGGAGTCCAAGCTCTCCTATCAACATAGCTCTGTGCACGCTACTGTTTCTGCTGGCGAAACTTATGTCACTCACAGTGGTATATTTTTCACACCCCTGAGCAACATAAGTTTTGCCAGCGTAAATGGTAATGTAGATATGTCCTTAATGACGGAAAGTCTTTAAATCTCGATGGGATATCTTTAGGAAAGTTATGCTCGTAATAGAACAGAAGTTATGGGCTAGACGCAGGAATCATTGGGTGAGATTCGCCCTGTGTCATTCAGGAGGTCAGTCTAGAAAAAAATTCAAATTGAGCCCTGCTGCTGGTGCTCTCCAAAGACACTTGACTCTGAGTGTCTGTAAAGTGATTCTGGTGCATTTAGCTGCGACCGATCAGACTAAATGAAGGAAGGCAAAGAGAAGAAAGAAAGGCACAGAGAGGGGAAGGGACTCACCTAAAGTCACCAGGAAAGTCAGCAGCAGAGCCCAGAACAGATCCCCGAGCTCTTCTCTCCCAGCCCAGCTCCCTTTTTACCAGACCACACTGGCTCCCTTTCCCACCCGGCAGATGTTTTGAGTCCAGTTCCTTTCAGGACATCATTTTCATTTCACTGCTCCCAGAGAAAGAGCAGCAACAAGGAATTGATGTTTTAGTAACTTGCTTTTTTCCTGTAGGTTGATGGAGGACTTAAAGGGGGCGTGTCTGTGAGTATTCAGAATTTACTCTCCTTTGGAGCTTTTACATTAGCCAGATTAAACATAGGAAGCCCATTGGCCTCCAGAGGTGGGTCAGAGGTTAGGCTAACTGAGAGAGCCCGGGGAGTGCAAACACAAGCAGTGCAATCTAATTTACCACAGAGACAGTTAAGAGGTGACTTGATCCTGGTATACACGTAACTGCAGGGGAAAGAGATTTCTGATGGGAGATGGCTCTTTAATCAAACAAAGGAAGACAAGATCCAATAATCTAAAACTGAAACTAGACAAATTGAATCAAGAAAGAAGGTGCTAGTTTTTAACAGTATTAAATAACCATTGGAACGATTAACCTAGGATGTGGTGGAGTCTCTGGCTATGTCTACACTAGAGACCTTACAGGGGCACAGCTGTGCCAATGCAGCTGTGCCACTGTAAGATCTCTCGTGTAGCCGCTCTATGCCGACGGGAGAGATCTGTCTTGTTGATGTAATTATAGCACCCCCAATGAGCGGCGGTAGAGATGTCGGCCGGAGAAGCTCTCTCACCAACATACTGCTGTGCACACTGCTGCTTATGCTGGCGAAATGTCTGTCACTCGGGGGGGAGGGGGTATTTATTTTACACTCCCGAAGAGACATAAGTTTTTATGACATAAGTGGAAGTGTAGACATGGCCTTAATTGCTGAAAATCTTTAAATCTAGATGGGATCTTTTTAAAAATAATGCACTAAATAAAACAGAAGTTATGGGCTAGATGCAG
>NW_020664844.1:323429-323996 GCF_002925995.2 Terrapene triunguis | reverse complement strand
TATGTAAGCTATGTCTACACTACTGCCTATGTCAGCAAAACGTATGTCGCTCAAGGGTGTGAATATTCCACCCCCCGAGTGACATAAGTTACACTGACATAAGCGCTAGAGTACACGGCGCTACGTCAGTGGGAGAGTTTTTCCTCCTGACACAGCTTATGCTGCTCACGGGAGTGGGTTTTTTATGCTGGCAGGAGAGCGTCTTCACCACACATAAGTGTAGACATGGCCTAATTGTTCCTTCTCACTCCTGAAATCAAGTGGTTTTATGAGACTGCGACATTGTCCTCTAATTCAAGTCTTGGGATTACTTAACTAACAATGAACTTGGAGAGACGTCTATCCACATCTGAGCTTTCCTGGCAACTTTCAACCTAATATGTAAACAATGGCCTTTCCGCCCAAAAGAGATGCCTGAAAGAAACTGGAAAAAAAAGGACTGTAACTATGGGGTCTGGGTGATTGCTGGACCAAGGTCATAAACTACAATGTTAGCCTCAAAAGGATTGTACCTGAGATAACATCTAGGGTGAGAAGTTAGTATGTGTAACTAGATCCTTAGTGTAT
>NW_020664844.1:305141-323419 GCF_002925995.2 Terrapene triunguis | reverse complement strand
AAGAAGGAATCTTGTCCTGAAAATCCCAGAGGGGAGGGTAAAGTCACAAGTGCTGCTGGGGGAATAGGAGAGTGTTTCTTTAATTCCTCGGTAGCAGCAGGGATGGTCGTAACCAGTTCCTACAGCCCTGGGGCTCAAGGCAGGTCCCTGCAGGAAGGGCTGGATAGAGCCAGCTCCTGTCCTGTGATCATCTCCTTGGAGGAGGGGGAATGTTCCTCCTTGTAACAGGGAGGCCGTCCCAGCTGCTGACTGCCAGGAAGTTGCAGGTCAGCATGGGACAGGTCCTGCCATGGGGTGCACAGAGACATGTATCCCAGAGATGGAAGTTAGTGACCACTGTGGTGGGAAGAGACCCCAAGGGCACTGTACCTGGAAGCAAGCTCAACCTGAGTGAAAGGCGGGGATTGTGCTGGCCAGTGAAGGGTCTGTCATAGCTGGTAGCTGTAAAACCACAGCTGGATCACGGTCACCTTCCCTTTTGGGGGACACAGGGGTGTCTGCATCAGAGGGGAGCCCAGAGAGAAAAGTCCAGATGGAAGGTGGGGGGGACAGGAGGGTCTGCCCACCTTTTGTAGGGAGGCTTTTCCTCAGGAGGACGGTGAAGGATCTGCATTTAAATGCCAGACCCCTCACCTGTGGGTCAGGTTTTAAGGGAAGACTGGGGGTCAGATCTCCTGGAGGGGAGAGTTCTCTCAGCTGATCTTTTGGGAACAGAGAGTGGGGTAACCGAGGGGATCTTACCGATCCAAAGCACGCCATTAAAAATGTTGTTCCTGCTACGCTTGTAAAAGATAACACTGTCTCTTCAGGGCTGAGGAAAGAAAAACTTTGCATTTGGGAAGATTCACAAGGGAGTGGTGTCCAACCCAAAGAAATTCCAGAGGGAGGGTCCGAGGACAGGCATGGTTGCCTCCTTTCCTCACCAAAACCTCAAACACATGCCTGAATTGAGAGCCTTCTCCAGAAAGGCAGGAGAATCTGTGTCTAAGCCCCTATCATGGTACACAAAGGGATTAAAATATATAGTGGACAGTGGGCAAGCCAGGCTGTGTGAACGGAATCTGTCCCTCATAAAATGGCTGTCAAGACAAAGGAGTTAATACTGTAGAAAGGTCGCGGGGTCACGTGCCACGTTACCCATCCCCTGGCTCAGGCCCAGCTCCCATCCAGCTCTCCCTGGGGCTCCCACAGCCGCGCCCCCCCGCCCCGGGGCAACAAGCAACGGGTCACCACAACTCCCCACTGCCCTTCCCTGTCATTCAGCGGGCAGCCAGCAGGGGCAGGGACAGCTCTGCTCAGAGCACGTCTATCTCGGGGGCTGCAGAGGAGGCAGCAGAAGCAGTGGGCAGGCGGCGCCAAGTGCCTCAGTGTAGATCTGGTACAATGACCCAGGAGACTGGACTGTACCGGATCCCCTTGCCCCTGGGCATCTGCTGAGGGTGAAGAAGGGGCGAGCAGGGCCCCATTCGCTCAGGATATGTCCGTGGGAGGCCGGGAAATCCTCGGTGAGAAGGGAGCAGAACGTGCGTCACCCACAGGCTGCGTGCGGATCTGGGTTCCCTTCATGGCCGGGTCACCTGCTGAGTCACCTGCGGAGTTCCCTGGAACTGAGCGAGAGGGAGGGACAGAACCGAGCTGTGTAACGTGTCAAGGGATTTCGCTCCTACCCCCCTGAGAGCTCTGAGGAACTGCACCCGGACACTCTGCACCTTCTGTGTCCAGGCAGGTATCAAACCGCCCCCTTTGGGGAATGCGGGACATTGCTCTTGGAAAGGAGACAGTCTCACTGCTCCCATAGGTGATGTTTCTGGGCTGCTGCAGCTCCCAGGGTGTGAGATGCCCCTTCCCGCTCGGCTGCTGTGCAGGGGAGGTATAAACTGGGGAAGTCTCTCCCCAGCCTCCCAGGCCCCCAAACCCCTCACCATGCCCGGAATCCCCCTGACAGCACTGGCTGTGATGTTCCTAGGCTTGCAGCTCTACAGCACCCTGGGCCTACAGGCTCTGACCTCCAGGGCAGCGTGCCAGGTGGACAGCCCCAGAGACACGGACGCCATGACCTTCCCTCTCGTGGCAAATTTCAGCAATTTCAGGTTCTGTCCCAAATGGGAACCAAGCCGGGTTTAGAGGTAGCGACTTCTCCCGGCAGTGGAATCACCGTTCCCCACACAGCTCTGGCAGCCGGGCCTGCTCCTGATCACAGCTGGGGTTAGACACCGGGAGAGTCAGGCACTGGCAGAGCCAGGGATACGTTTGGACCCTGCAGTGCTGGCAGGGGGCTGGACTGGTGTCCGGCATCGGCAGTGCTAAGGAAGAGCGTTAGGGCAAGAGCAAGAGGCACCGTGAGCACCTGGCCCTGGCACCCACCATTGAGCAATGGCTAGACCCAGTCTCCAGAAACTCGTCCTGGATTCCAATGACCTGGTCCCTGCAGTCCGGTCTGTGCCAGGCTCTCATGGGTGGGCGGGTGGGAGCCAAAGGCTGCAGCACACTGGCTCTGGCAAGCTCCAGCCTCTCCTGCCCTTTGTCCCCGTCCGTCTGACCTCGCACCTGGGCAGGGCAGGGAGACCGCACTGACCTCGCCGATCACAGAGCTTCTGGCGCTGAGCAGAGAGCGGGCGTCTGCCCTCAGCCCACGGAGGGGCCCCTCACTCTCACAGACCCCATCTGTCCTATCTGGGCAACCAGGGGAGGGGAACCTGGATATCTGAGTCTGGGGCTGTGTCTGCTCCCACTTTGTGCACCGTTAATGACAAGAGGAGAGAGGGTTTCTGTGTCTGGGGGGAAGCGGGAATTCTCTACAATGTTTTTCTGTATGAGATGCCTGGCAGGGACTGACAGGTCTAGGGCTGCTACCCAGCGGGTGCCAAAGGGTTAAACAGCTGGCTGTGGGGCAGAGCAGGAGACTGAGGGGTCTGTGTCACTGTCTGGGGTGGGAGGAACGGGTTGTTAAAGGACTGGCAGAAACCTCAGCCCCCACCCATCTCACTTACCGCCTCAATAATACACAGATCTTATTAGCCACTGAACACCCCAATCACCTCTCACTGAGACACAGAGCCCCCAGGCACCCCACCCCAAACACCCCTCACTGGGACACAGACCACCCCCAAGCACCCATACCCCAAGCACTCTTTTACTGAAAAAACGATCATCGCATTCACCAACCCCTCTAGTGGAGCTATTGCTGCAGGCTGGCTGCAGATGGAGGCCTCAGTTCATGCTCCGCTCATGCTTTTGAGGTTGTCTCAGCAGTCCTGAGGGGGAGGCAGGGGGGTTACGATCCCCTGGTGGGACCCCAGGTTGGGACCCTGTGAGTCAGCCCAGTGGGGACCAACCTCCCTAGGCTGACACCCAACGATATTACTGCAGAAAGGTCACGGGGCCACATGCCGCATGTTACCCAGCCCCTGGCTGAGGCCCAGCTCCCATCCAGCTCTCCCTGGGGCTCACACAGCCCCCCCGGGCAGCAAGCAATGGGTCACCACAACTCCCCACTGCTCTTCCCTGCCATGCAGCGGGCAGCCAGCGGGGGCGGGGCAGGGACAGTCCTGCTCAGAGCAGGCCTAGCTCGGGGGCTGCAGAGGAGGCAGGCGGTGCCAAGTGCCTTGGTGTGCATCTGGACAATGACCCGGGAGACACCGCGAGTCCATGGGGCAGAGTAGCCCCCAGGTCCTGGACTGTACCGGAGCCCCCTGCCCCTGGGCATCTGCTGAGGGTGCAGAAGGGCCGAGTAGGGTCCCATTCGCTCAGGACATGTCCGTGGGAGGCCATGAAATCCTCGGTGTGAAGGGGGCAGAACTTGCGTCACCCACAGGCTGCGTGCGGATCTGGGTTCCCTTCATGGCCGGGTCACCTGCTGAGTCACCTGCAGAGTTCCCTGGAACCGAGAGAGAGGAAGGGACAGAACCGAGCTGTGTAACATGCCAAGGGATTTCGCTCCTACGCCCCTGAGAGCTCTGAGGAACTGCACCTGGACTCTAACTCATCCATGTCCAGGCAGTTATCAAACCGCTCCCTTCTGGGGAATGCGGGACATTGCGCTTGGAAAGGAGATGGTCTCACTGCTCCCATACGCGACGTTTCCGGGCTGCTGCAGCTCCCGGGGTGCAAGATGCCCCTTCCCTCTCGGCTGCTGTGCAGGGGAGGTATAAACTGGGGGTGGCAGATTATTGCTTAAAATCGCCCCCCCTTTTTTTTTTTAAAAAAAACCCACAAATTGCTTTGTTGATTGCAGGCAAAACAGAGGAATTACCCCCATGCTTTCCTGTGTTTTTGTTTTATAGGCAGGCCAGCTTTCACTGGCTTCTACTTCTTAAGGGTTTAGGGGAAATTATTCCATTGTTTAGTTATTAAATGTTTGAGGTGGGGTACCTCAGTTTTTATTAAAGTTTAATATTAAAGATATTATGAGCTATATTATACCACTTCTCCACCAAAAATGTTATGCTTATAAGAAGCACACAGGATCTTTTTCTGGGGAAAAGACAATACACTGCGTTTAGTGAAGATACAACAATTAGCATATGCATTCAATCACACCACACACAGTGTCCCACCAGTCGAAACTGTAGTTACCAGTTCAGAGTCTGGATCAACCTAGTGGCCAGCTAGGTTGATCACGGGTAGGGAGGAGCCGGGTTCTGTCGGTCGCGACACGATGCTCCGGGGAAGTCTTGGCAGGATGAACCCAAAGTTTCATGGCAAGGCCCCCTGTTTATATAGTGAATTTTTTTATTGGGATTAATGAGTTTTGCACCGTTATGCTGTAATCAATGGTTTTTTTGACGAGTGCTTGTTTTTTGGGTTTTTTTAATTATTCTTTATTTTGTTTTTTTATTACTTTTTTAGAGAGTTGTTTTATGCTGGTTTTGATTACAGTTATTTTGTTTTCATTGATAGGTACCTGTTTTATTTTTAGAGTTCTTAATTTGCCTTTTCTGACATTTTAGTAGGGGCATGTTGCAGCCTCCTGGCGCCCTTGCGTTTGTCTCCGGTTCCTTCCTTGTACATCTGGTTCAGCGACGGCCTTGACAGTTATTTTCAACACACGTTCCTTATTCACACACAAAGCAGAATTAATTTACACAGAACATTTTGAACAGGAACATCAAGTTGCAATGCAAAAGAAAAACAATCATGGCATTCTTTTACTTACTTTAAAATGCTAAACCTGCAACAAAGTGGTGACCCTCAAAGGTCTGTTCCTGCCTTAAAATTAGCTCAAATACAGAATTATACAAAATACAAACATGAACTCCTCCTACTACACAATCACACCTCACTGAGACACAGATCATTCAGCAACCCCAACCCAATCACCCCTCACTGACACACAACCCCCCCCACCCCGGTTACCTCCCACCCCAATCACCCGTCACTGGGACAAAGATTCCCTAGACAACCCCCTCCCGAATCACCTCTCACTGAGAAAGAGACGCCCCCAGCCACACCCCACCCCAATAACACCTTACTCAGAGAACCCCCCCGAAACCACCTGCCACCTCAATCACCCCTCACTGAGACACAGACCCCCCCAGCCACCCCAATCACCCTTTTACTGCAAAACAGATCATCCCATTCACCAACCCCTCTGAGAAATATACCTCCCAACCGGGCCCTGCCCTGTCACACAGTGAGAGGCAGTCCCTGCCCCAGCTGAGATCAGGCCCCGTTGTGCTAGGTGCTGTACAGACACCCCCCATATCTCTCCTCCCACATCCAGCACCTCCTCCTCACTCTGCCTCTGTCTGTTATGGCCCCTGAGCTCACGGAGTTGCTAGCTCAGGTGATGGCAGCTCTCACTCCCCCAGACAGTCTCTCTCGGGGTGTTCACACAGGCAGCGGGACAGGGGTGCTGTGCCCTGTAACACGCCTCGCTACAGGTCTGGGCAGCGCCTGCAGCTGGGGGCTCGGGGGGATGGAGCAGCAGGAGGCTGAACGGCCTGAGCTGATGGAGCAGGCATGAGGCCTGCAAAAGGAGATGGCTCCAGTCCTTGGTGTGAAGGGGGCAGAACGTGCATCACCCACAGGCTGCGTGCGGATCTGGGTTCCCTTCATGTCCGAGTCACCTGCTGAATCATCTGCCGAGTTCCCTGGAACTGAGCGAGAGGGAGGGACAGAACCCAGCTGTGTAAAGTGCCAAGAGAGCTTACCCTAATCCCCCCTGAGAGCTCTGAGGAACTGCACCCGGACACTCTAACCCATCCGTGTCCAGGCAGCTACCAAACCGCTCCCTTCTGGGGAATGCAGAACATTGTGCTCCCATAGGTGCTGTTTCTGGGCTGCTGCAGCTCCTGGGGTGCGAGATGCCCCTTCCCGCTCTGCTGCTGTGCAGGTTCTTGTCTGGGGTAGAGCCGACTCTCTCCTCCTGCCATTGTCACGGCTCCTCTCCAGCCCTCGGCAGTCTCTGGGGACGATAATCTCACCCAGTGTCTCTCAGCCCTTTCCGTCCCAGCGTCCCCTGCCATCCAGCTGGGACCTGCAGGCTGGGCACCTAACGACCCCAGTGTCCTGGCAGGCGCTTGTCTGCAGGGAATGGTGCTGCCTGGGGAACGGGCTGAACTCTGTGGCCGGGTGTGACGTTATTGACATAAACTGGGACCATATAGATCATTGTTGCAACCAAGGTCCTGTAGTGGCACCCAAATCTTGTATAAAGGGGGTCAAATGGGGTGTCTAAGACAAGGTTATGGTTTACTGGTTATGATTATGCTGTCTATATGTGTGTATCAGTTTTGTAGTTGAAGTTATGAATATTGGCTCTATACTGTCTGTATGGCAAACTTATGCTATGCTTCTGGGTGACATCCCAGACAAACTGGGATTAGCTCTGCCTAGCCTGCTTGATGGCCCATTAAGGACCATCAGCTATACAATGGACCCATTGAGAGAAGGCAAAAATGCCTTCAGACTCAGCAAAGTATGCAGGGACTGGCCCATGTGACTCCAGGCTCCATTTTGCTGTAATTTTCCACAGTAAGAACAAAGAGGTGTTCTTACACCTGGAAAAGACTATATAAGGCTGATGCCTCATCTCCATCTTGTCTTCAATCCTGCTTCTTACCTCTGGACGAACTTTGCTACAAGCTGAAGCTTTGAACAAAGGACTGAGGACCCATCCCAGCGGGGGATGTATTCCAGAGACTTGATTTGAACCTGCAGTTTATTCTATCGCTGCTGCAAGCCTGAACCAAGAACTTTGCCATTACTGTATGTAATTGATTCCATTTAACCAATTCTAACTCTCATCTCTATCTTTTTCCTTTTATGAATAAACCTTTAGAGTTTAGATTCTAAAGGATTGGCAACAGCGTGATTTGTGGGTAAGATCTGATTTGTATATTGACCTGGGTCTGGGGCTTGGTCCTTTGGGATCACGAGAACCTTTTTCTTTTACTGGGGTCTTGGTTT
The DNA here is from genome assembly GCF_002925995.2 of Terrapene triunguis. Taxonomy (NCBI): domain Eukaryota; kingdom Metazoa; phylum Chordata; order Testudines; family Emydidae; genus Terrapene; species Terrapene triunguis. The sequence goes on along the minus strand of NW_020664844.1, from coordinate 316,009 downwards.
TCATAACCATTTGTCCTCATAACGAGTGGCACTGGTGGTAATACTGGGAAACTGGAGTGTCTAAGGAGATTGCTTGTAAGACTTGCCGTTAGCCAGTGGGGTGAGACCGAAGTCCTCTTAGTCTGGCTGGTTTGGTTTGCCTTAGAGGTGGAGAAAACCCCAGCCTTGGGCTGTAACTGCCCTGTTTGAGCAATTTGTCCTGAGTTGGCACTCTCAGTTGGGTTCCGCCAGAACCGCATCGTCACACCGGGGAACAACACCCACCTCTCAGAGCACAGACTGGCAGAGCCCCCAGCCTGGGCTGAGATCCATGGGCCAGGGCTCGTGGAGTTATTGCTGCAGGTTGGGCGCAGATGGAGGCCTCAGTTCATTACACAGTTCTGTTCTTTCCCTCCCTCTCGCTCAGTTCCAGGGAACTCTGCAGGTGACTCAGCAGGTGACCCGGCCATGAAGGGAACCCAGATCCACACGCAGCCTGTGTATGATGCACATTCTGCCCCCTTCACACTGAGGATTTCACGGCCTCCCACGGACATATCCTGAGTGAATGGGACCCTGCTCGCCCCTTCTGCACCCTCAGCAGATGCCCAGGGGCAAGGGGATCCGGTACAGTCCAGGCCCTGGGGGCTACTCTGCCCCATGGACTCGTGGTGTCTCCCGGGTCATTGTCCCAGACGCACACTGAGGCACTTGGCAGCACCTGCCGACCCCTCCTACTGCCTCCTCTGCAGCCCCCGAGCTAGACGTGCTCTGAGCAGGGCTGTCCCTGCCCTTGCCCCTGCTGGCTGCCCGCTGCATGGCAGGGAAGGGCAGTGGGGAGTTGTGGTGACCCGTTCCTTGCTGCCCGGGGGAGCCATGGGAGCCCCAGAGAGAGCTGAATGGGAGCTGGGCCTGAGCCAGGGGATGGGTAACATGTGGCACGTGGCCTCGCGACCTTTCTGCAGTAATATCGCTGGGTGTCAGCCTAGGAAGGTCGGACCCCCTGGGCTGACTCACAGGGTCCCAACCTGGGGCCCCACCAGGGGATCATAACCCCCCTGCCTCCCCCTCAGGGCTGCTGAGAGAACCTCGAAAGCGTGAGCGGAGCATGAACTGAGGCCTCCATCTGTGGCCAGCCTGCAGCAATAGCTCCACTAGGCCTGGCCCATGGATCTCAGCCCAGGCTGGGGGCTCTGCCAGTCTGTGCTCTGCAAGTTGGGAGTTGTTCCCCAGCCACAGAGTTCAGCCCTTTCCCCAGGCAGCACCATTCTCTGCAGACAAGCGCCTGCCAGGACACCGGGATCGTTGGCCGCCGAGCCTGCAGGTCCCAGCTGGATGGCAGGGGGGACACTGGGACGGAAAGGGCTGAGAGACACTGGGTGAGATTATCGTCCCCAGAGACTGCCGGGGACTGGAGAGGAGCCATGACAATGAGGGGAGGAGATGGTCGGTTCTACCCGAGGCAAGAGCCAGCCAAGACGAGGGGCTGATATTCCCCCATGCTGAGAACCCGGCGCCCCAGGGAAAGCGAGTGGGAGCTGCAGACATGTTTATCTAGCCCTACAGGGAGCAGAGTGGACATGAGCGGGGCAAGCACACGGAGGAAAGTGTCATAACAACCTCCCTGTGTCCATCCCTGCAGCCCCCGGGAATGGGCCGTGGGCCATCTGAGGGGAAGCCCTGAGTCACAGGCCAGGCCCTGCGTGATGTGACAGGGGGATTCAGGAGGTGCAGCTGAGCCCTTCTCCCAGCCCCTTGGTGGAATGGCTCCGGTCTGGCTCGACTCCCTTCGATCCCCTTATACCTGCTCTCGTCCCCCTGAACCCGGCCCTCAGGCGCTAAGTGACTCCGCTGCCTGCTGTGGCGCTGGCCGATGGAGCAGGAGCAGATGAGCCCATCGTGACGCTGACCCAAGCTGGCCGGTTGGAGTGGGGACAATCAATGGGACACAATAATTCCGTATTTATACAAAATATATCGGAAGGACAGAACAGGTTGTGCGGGGGGAGAGGGCGGGGAGTGGCACTATATGTGAAAGAAAATGTAGAATCAAATGAAGTAAAAATCTTAAATGAATCCACATGTTCCACAGAATCTCTATGGATAGTAATTCCATGCTCTAATAAGAATATACCAGTAGGGATGTATTATCAGCCACCTGACCAGGACAGTGATAGTGATGATGAAATGCTAAGGGAGATTAGAGAGACTATCAATATAAAGATCTCAATAATAGTGGGGGATTTCAATTATCCCCATATTGACTGGGTACCTGTCACCTCAGGACGAAATGCAGAGACAAAATGTCTCGATACTTTAAATGACTGCTTCTTGGAGCAGCTGGTACAGGAACCCACAAGGGGAGAGGCAACTCTCGATTTAGTCCTGAGTGGAGCGCAGGAGCTGGTCCAAGAGGTAACTATAACAGGACCGCTTGGAAATAGTGACCATAATATAATAACAAATAACATTCCCATGGTGGGAAGAACACCTCAACAGCCCAACACTGTGGCATTTAATTTCAGAAAGGGGAACTATGCAAAAATGAGGCGGTTAAACAGAAATTAAAAAGGTACAGTGACTAGAGAGAAATCCCTGCAAGCTGCATGGACACTTTTCAAAGACACCATAATAGAGGCCCAACTTCAATGTATGCCCCAAATTAAAAAAACACAGTAAAAGAACTAAAAAAGAGCCACCGTGGCTTAACAACCATGTAAAAGAAGCAGTGAGAGACAAAAAGGCATCTTTTAAAAAGTGGAAGTCAAATCCTAGTGAGGTAAATAGAAAGGAGCATAAACACTACCAAATTAAGTGTAAAATGTAATAAGAAATGCCAAAAAGGAGTTTGAAGAACTGCTAGCTAAAAACTCCAAAGGTAATAACAAAATGTTTTTTAAGTACATCAGAAGCAGGAAGCCTGCTAAACAAACAGTGAGGCCCCTGGAGGATCGAGATCCAAAAGGAGCACTTAAAGATGATTAAGTCATTGTGGAGAAACTAAATGAATTCTTTACTTTAGTCTTCATGGCTGAGGATGTGAGGGGGATTGCCAAACCTGAGCCATCCTTTGTAGGTGACAAATCTGAGGAATTGTCACAGATTGAAGTGTCACCAGAGGAGGTTTTGGAATTAATTGATAAACTTAACAGTAACAAGTCACCGGGACCAGATGGCATTCACCCAAGAGTTCTGAAAGAACTCAAATGTGAAATTTTATTGCAGAACTATTAACTATGGCTTGTAACCTGTCCTTTAAATTGGCTTCTGTACCCAATGACTGGAAGATAGCTAATGTAATGCCAATATTTAAAAAGGGCTCTAGAGGTGATCCCGGCAATTATAGACCAGTAAGTCTAATGTCAGTACCAGGCAAATACACATAGAAGAACATAACTTGTTGGGCAAAAGTCAACATGGTTTCTGTAAAGGGAAATCATGTCTTACTAATCTATTAGAGTTCTTTGAAGGGGTCAACAAACATGTGGACAAGGGGGATCCAGTGGACATAGTGTATTTAGATTTCCAGAAAGCCTTTGACAAGGTCCCTCACCAAAGGCTCTTACGTAAATTAAGTTGTCATGGGATAAGAGGGAAGATCCTTTCATGGACTGAGAACTGGTTAAAAGACAGGGAACAAAGGGTAGGAATAAATGGTAAATTCTCAGAATGGAGAGGGGTAACTAGTGGTGTTCCCCAAGGGTCAGTCCTAGGACCAATCCTATTCAACATATTCATAAATGATCTGGAGAAAGGGGTAAACAGTGAGGTGGCAAAGTTTGCGGACGATACTAAACTGCTCAAGATAGTTAAGACCAAAGCAGACTGTGAAGAACTTCAAAAAGATCTCACAACACTAAGTGATTGGGCAACAAAATGGCAAATGAAATTTAATGTGGATAAACGTAAAGTAATGTACATTGGAAAAAATAACCCCAACTTTACATACAATATGATGGGGGCTAATTTAGCTACAACTAATTGGATAGTTCTCTGAAGACATCCATGCAGTGCGCAGCGGCAGTCAAAAAAGCAAACAGGATGTTAGGAATCATTCAAAAAGGGATACAGAATAAGACGGAGAATATATTATTGCCCTTATACAAATCCATGGTATGCCCACATCTTGAATACTGCGTACAGATGTGGTCTCCTCATCTCAAAAAAGATATACAGGCATTAGAAAAAGTTTAGAAAAGGGCAACTAAAATGATTAGGGGTTTGGAACAGATCCCATATGAGGAGAGATTAAAGAGGCTAGGACTCTTCAGCTTGGGAAAGAGGAGACTATGGGGGGATATGATTGAGGTATAAATCATGAGTGGCGTGGAGAAATTGAATAAGGAAAAGTTATTTACTTGTTCCCATAATACAAGAACTAGGGGTCACCAAATGAAATTAATAGGCAGCAGGTTTAAAACAAATAAAAGGAAGTTCTTCTTCACACAGCGCACAGTCAACTTGTGGAACTCCTTGCCTGAGGAGGTTGTGAAGGCTAGGACTATAACAGTGTTTAAAAGAGAACTGGATAAATTCATGGAGGTTAAGTCCATTAATGGCTATTAGCCAGGATGGGTAAGGAATGGTGTCCCTAGCCTCTGTTTGTCAGAGGGTGGAGATGGGTGTCACACTGAAGGGGGTTCCTCCCAAGGTCCATACAGAGCCGATAGAGCACGAGTCCTGTGAGTCCGTGACAGGCTGCCCTAGAGCCCAGACCCTGCGTGCCCTGGGGTCCGTGACTCTGAGGCTGTCCACCTGGCACACTGCCCTGCTGCCTCCTCTGCAGCCCCCGAGCTAGATGTGCTCTGAGCAGGCTGTCCCTGGGCGAGATTATCGTCCCCAGAGACTGCCGAGGGCTGGAGAGGAGCTGTGACGATGGCGAGAGGAGAGGGTCGGTTCTACCCGAGGAAGAGCTGGCCAAGGCAAGGGGCTGATGTTCCCCCACACTGAGAACCCGGCGCCCCAGGGAAAGCAAGGTGCTGAAAAGGCACCCGGGAGCAGGGCCGTCCCTAGCCATTCGGGTGCCCTATGCAGCCCCCCCATGGGGCTCCAGGCCTGCCCCCCTTTCTCTGGGAGGCAGGAGCTGTGGGAGGCCACGTTTGGGGGCCCCACAGGCCCAGAGTGGCCCGAGGTATTAGTGGGTGATCGGGAGCAGCCCGCTCCACTTCCCTTGCCCCGGCCGTATAACTCAGGGAAGGGGGCTTGGGGGAAGGGATCCCCCCCCCCCCCGGCAGCGGCAGGAAGTGGAGCAGCCCGGCCCCAGCCTGCTCTACTCCGCCAGCTCCCAGCTGTTGCGCTCCGCTTCCCAACACCGGTGAGAGCTGAGGGCGGTCCTTTCTGTTACCCGAAATTGGGCCAGCTAGTAAGCTTAGGGAGGACTAATGACCCACCAGAGTTTGGCAAAAAGCAGCATGTTTATTATACTGAGAACTAAGCTCAAAAGAAAGGGTCAGGGGCTGTCACTCACACTCGCATACTCACGCTCCCAGGACATACACGGCACTGGAGATGTCAGGATCCTTTAAGGTAAGTGTCCCACAGCGCAGCGATGGATGGTGCGATGAAGGTAAGTCTTCCCGAGGCACGATGGAATGCAACGCAGCGAACCACTGGCCAGGCGGTCCGGGCAAAGGGCCTTTATGGGAGGTACAAGCTTGTGAGTGCACCCCTGAGCACATGGCCCCTTCCCTTTTTAAGGACCTGCTCCTTATGGTCTGCGTCTAGAGATGACTTGGCCGCGTCTGGTTGGTCACACGTCACCTTGGGCAGTGTTCATGCAGTGTCCATGCATTGGGTGTGTCAAGGCTGCTTCCCCACTCTGAACTTTAGGGTACAAATGTGGGTGCCTGCATGAAAACTTCTAAGCTTAACTACCAGCTTAGATCTGCTCCACTGCCACCGTTCCCAAAGCTAATTCCCTTCCCTGGGAAGCCTTGAGAAACTCTTCACCAATTCCCTGGTGAATACAGATCCAAACCCCTTGGATCTTAAAACAAGGAGAAATTAACCATCCCCCCTCCTTCCTCCCACCAACTCCTGGTGGATCAAGATCCAACCCCCTTGGATCTAAAAACAAGGAAAAATCTATCAGGTTCTTAAAAAGAAGGCTTTTAATTAAAGAAAAAGGTAAAAATCATCTCTGTAAAATCAGGATGGAAAATAACTTTACAGGGTAATCAAACTTAAAGAGCTCAGAGGACCCCCCTTTAGCCTTAGGTTCAAAGTACAGCAAACAGAGATAAACACTCTAGTAAAAGGTACATTTACAAGTTGAGAAAACAAAGGTAAACTAACACGCCTTGCCTGGCTGTTTACTTACTAGTTTGAAATATGAGAGACTTGTTCAGAAAGATGTGGAGAGCCTGGATTGATGTCTGGTCCCTCTTAGTCCCAAGAGTGAACAACCCCCAAAACAAAGAGCACAAACAAAAGCCTTCCCCCCTCCCAAGATTTGAAAGTATCTTGTCCCCTTATTGGTCCTTTGGGTCAGGTGTCAGCCAGGTTACCTGAGCTTCTTAACCCTTTACAGGTAAAAGGATTTTGGAGTCTCTGGCCAGGAGGGGTTTTATAGTACTGTACACAGGAGAGCTGTTACCCTTCCCTTTATAGTTATGATAGGGTGTGTGAGTGCTGCCTAATTAGAGTCCCAGACACCTCATCTACCTGGGAGCTCTTCTGATCTTCCAGCTGCTCAAGCAGCCCTTTCAGCCCACAAGCATTCCAGGAGGGAGGGGGAGGGGAAAGCCACTTCACAAGTATTCAAAGAGGGAGAGGAGACAGAAGGGGGGAAGTGTAACAGACCTTTTGAGCATACAGGTTATACATAGCATACAGATCACTGGTGCTCCTACAACACTCCGCCCCTTGATCTATGATCATTACAGTAGTTGTTGTCGTTGTAGGGCAGAGGTGAACTGTTGCAAACAAACCAAACAGTTATAACCAGGTGAATATAACTAAAACCATTACAATTGACTAAACACCAGATATAACACAAACGCAAATGCAAATAATCATAATAATTGGGAATACAATAAAACCATCACCATTTCAATAATTGGGTACATTGACAAAGAAAATGAGGTCCAAGTTTGATGCTGCAATAGCCATCAAACAACAAGAGTCAACCCTAACCCTTAAGTAAACACAACAAATAAGATTTGTAGGAGTACCACAGTTGTCGTGCAAGGTTAAACTGATTTGGAAGATACATAGTGACAGAGAACTTGACTAAATTGCTGATACTTAAACTAACATTTAGTTCAAAGAACAGGAGTACTTGTGGCACCTTAGAGACTAACAAATTTATTTGAGCATAAGCTTTCCTGGGCTACAGCCCACTTCATCGGATGCATAGACTGGAACATACGGCAAGAAGATATTTATACATACAGGGAACATGAAAAGGTGGGAGTAGCCAGACCAACTGTAAGAGGCCAATCAATTGAGATGAGCTATCATCAGCAGGAGAAAAAAAACTTTTTAAATGATAATCAAGATGGCCCATAGAAGGTGTGAGGATACTGAACATGGGGAAATAGATTCAATGAGTGTAATGACCCAACCATTCCCAGTCTCTGTTCAAACCTAAGTTAATGGTATCTAATTTGCATATTAATTCAAATTCAGCAGTCTCTCTTTGGAGTCTGTTTTTGAAGCTTTTTTGTTGCAAAATTGCCACCTTCAAGTCTGTCACTGAGTGGTTAGAGAGGCTGAAGTGTTCTCCTACTGGTTTTTGAATGTTATGATTCCTGATGTCAAATTTGTGACCATTTATTCCAAAGAAGTGGGATGTAGCCCACGAAAGCTTATGCCCAAATACATTTGTTAGTCTCTAAGGTGCCACAAGTACTCCTCGTTCTTTTCGCTGATACAGACTAACACGGCTACCACTCTGAAACAAAAGAAACAGTTACACCTTATGTAAAAATTGATATGGCTAATGTTATAGAAATTAAATTATGGAAGGAATGTGCATTTTCCTCCGAACATGTGCAGTGTATATTGTAAAAGGGGTAAAAGAAATGCAAAAACATACCATACTACTTAATTAAAATCCTATTAGGGCTCCAAAGGAGGTTGTGTTTTCTTTTTCAGATCGCTGTGCATTTTGGAAGCAGAAGTTAAAAGTAATCAGAACTCTGGTGAAAGTTGATTGTGTCCCTTTTAAGACAGAGTCTCTGAGCTGCTGATGGATTTGGATCCAAAAGTAAGCCAGAAAGCGTCTGTGTTAATGCAAATAACCTAACTGATAAAGGTAGAAGCCATTGAAACCTGGCCTGCCTATAGAACAAACACAGGAAAATATGGTGGTAATTCCTCTGTTTTGCCTGCAATCAGCAAGGACGGGTTAGATCACAGAAACCCCCTGGGGAGCTGCCACCCAATGTACCAAGACTACCTCTGCTCCTGTTTTCCCTGCCAGCTCAGGACTTCAGCACCCTGTCTTGCTGAGCCAGACACACCCATCTGCTCCAACACAGACCCAGGGTCTGAATTACTTGTCCCAAAGCTGCAGATTTCCCTGAAAACAGCTCACAGAAGTGTGCTTGTCTTTAGCACTCAGATGCCCAACTCCCAATGGGGTCTAAACCCAGATAAATCCATTTTACCCTGTATAAAGCTTATACAGGGTAAACTCATAAATTGTTCGCCCTCTATAACACTGATAGAGAGATATGCACAGTTGTTTGCTCCCCCAGGTATTAATACATACTCTGAGTAAATTACTAAGTAGAAAGTGATTTTATTAAATACAGAAAGTAGGATTTCAGTGGTTCTAAGTAGTAACAGACAGAACAAAGTAAGTCACCAAACAAAATAAAATGCGCAAATCTATGTCTAATCAAACTGAATACAGATAATCTCACCCTCAGAGATGCTTCAGTAAGCTTTTTCTCAGGCTGGACACCTTCCAGGCCTGGGCACAATTCTTTCCCCTGGTACAGCTCTTGTTCCAGCTCAGGTGATAGCTAGGGGATTCTTCATGATGGCACCTCTCCTTCCTTGTTCTCTTCCACCCCTTTATATATCTTTTGCATAAGGCGGGAACCCTTTGTCCCTCTGGGTTTCCCCCCACTGGAAAAGCACCAGGTTAAAGATGAATTTCAGGTCAGGTGACATGATTACATGTCACTGCAAGACTTCATTACCCACTTGCCAGCACACACATATACAGGAAGACTCACAGGTAAACACAGCCATCTGCAGACAATGGTCCTGGTTAATGGGAGTCATCAAGATTCCAAACCACTATTAATGGCCCACACTTTGCATAATTACAATAGGCCCTCAGAGTTATAGTTTATATTTCTAGTTTCAGATACAAGAGTGGTACATTTATACAAATAGGATGATCACACTCAGCAGATTATAAGCTTTGTAACGATACCTTACAAGAGACCTTTTGCATGAAGCATATTCCAGTTACATTATATTCACTTCTTATTATGTTTTTATAAAACCATATAGACTGCACAACGTCACAGCCTAACTGATAAAGGTAGAAGCCATTGAAACCTGGCCTGCCTATAGAACAAACACAGGAAAATATGGGGGTAATTCCTCTGTTTTGCCTGCAATCAGCAAGGGTATTTGTAAAAGAAAGGAATATTTTAAGTGTAACCCTTCTGCCCGTCTGAGTTGGCAGCAACAAGGGCCGGGTTCAGTACCTAGGGGTTCCGTTTCAATAACGCAATGCAAAACCAGCTCGAGTCCCCACTCAGTGACCTGGGACAATTACATACCACCCCCTGGGCGCCTCTAAGAGGCAATACTTCCCCTCTCGCAAGCATGGAGTCTGAGTGTAGCAAAATCCTTTTAATAAAGGAGGGAAATAATGCAGCATTATGTTGGGGAAACACCACAAACAGGATTCATAACACAAACCATGAGCAAAAGACCCCCCACCCCAAGTAAGTTTGGCAGTGTCCTTTTCCCCTCAGGGTCTTAAGTCCAGCAACCCAAAAAATCACCCAAAGTCCCAAAAGTCCAACACCCCAAAAGTCTCTTGAGTCCAGCAACCCAAAAATCACCCAAAAGTCCAACCACTCTAACGTCTCTGTTCCTGGTCAGTGCAGCCCCAGAGTTCAAAAGTTTATCTGCAGAGTTTTACCTCCCAGCCTGGGGGGAGGGGGGAGCAGACAGCAGTGTTAAGGGGCACCTTACACAGTACAACGCCGACTGCCCAGCCTCTCCATGGGGTTCTGCTGCAGCCTTCACCGCAAGCTACTCCACCAGCCATCCCATGAGCCCCTCCAGCCATTCCATTAACTGCTCTGCTCCACCAGCTGCTCAGCAACATAGCTTCAAGTTCCCCCACAGCACTCAGTGATCTCAGCTTTTAATAATTTTAGCTCTTTAATGGTGTTATCTTAGTACTGGTACACCATTGGCCCAAAATGAATTCAGCTCAGCAGTCTATAACTAGACTCCTAATAGAATTAAAATTAGCTCTAATATTCCACAATAGAGAGAAGGTACAATTGATACTTCAGACCTTCAAACCCCCCCCCCCAGCATCAGGTAAAAATACTTGTCCCCAGCCTCTTTCAAGTCATTGGGTTTTGGAACCCATGTCCCTTGTCTAGCAAGTGCTATTTAGTTGATGGCGAGTCCCTCTGTCATAAAACAGTTTCGTTGTCCTTGATTCACATAATTAAGGTAACAACACTTTATTCTTCCTGCCCCAATAACAGAGAAACTGGGGATACCACAGCAGCCAAAGTGACCATTTGGGCTCATGCTAGGCGGGGTGGGTGTGCCTATGCAAAGATCAGCCCCTGAAGTTCTTTTCCACAACTCACAACAATTCACCACCAGATGTCAGGGTAGAGCTCATCCTGACTCTACTTACATAAACAATAATCTGCCACCCCCAAAAGGGTAGA
>NW_020664844.1:291553-305131 GCF_002925995.2 Terrapene triunguis | reverse complement strand
TTTTTTTTTTAGCGTAAACATTATTTATTCATTTATTTATTTAATAGACCAGAGGTGGACAAACAATGGGCCGTGGGCCGCTTATGGCCCGTGGGACTGGCCTGGCCGGCCCTTGAGCTCCCAGCCGGGGAGGCTAGCCCCCGGCCCCTCCCCTGCTGTCCCCACTCCCTCGCAGCCACAGCACCACGCGGGCAGCACGACTTGCGCCCGCCAACCTCCCAGGTTTTCCAATAAGCCAGTCCTGCCGCTCTGAGTGGCATGGTAAGGGGGCAGGGAGAGGGGGGAGGAGGGGTTGGATAAGGGGCAGGAGGGCCCAGGGAGCAGTCAAGGGACAGGGAGCGGTTGGATGGGGCGGAGGTTCTGGGGGAGCGGTCAGGAGACAGGGAGCAGTGGGGGTTGGATATGGGGTGGGGTCCCGGGAGGGGGCGGTCAGGGGACAAGGAGAAGGGGGGATTGAATAGGGGGTGAGATCCCAGGAGAGGGCGATCAGGGTCAAGGAGCAGGGGGAGTTGGATAGGGGGTGGGGTCCTGGGGAGGGCGGGGGATCCCAGGAGGGGGCGATCAGGGGACAAGAAGCAGGAGGGGTTGGATGGGGGTGGAGTCCTGGGAGGGGGCAGTGAGGGGACAAGGAGCAGGGGGTTTAAATCACGAATTGAATTTATTAAAAGGAGGGATGGATGATGGTAAAGGAGAGCTGGGGGAAGTGAGGGTTTCTCAAAAGTTAAAAAGGGGCCGTGATGCCAAAAAGTTTGGGAACCAATGACATAGAACAAGGTGACTGGGACTCTTCCATTGTGTTACCCGACTTACCATTGAGAGGTGTTATCTCAAGCAAATGTCTTAAGCTCTCTGCACTTGCAGTCAGTGGCCCTCTGAGAGGGGCCCTCACTTTGCAGTCTGTGCTGGCCCCACTGCACCAGCATGGCACTAAGGGGCGCTGTGCTGCAGGGGGCGGGATAGGGTGGGGGCTCTTCCCTGGAAGTCAGGCCTGGCTCCAATGCCCCAGAGCGGTGCTAGGGGGCGCTGTGGTGCAGGGAGCGGGGTCGGGCACAGCCCCACAGGGAATGGGTGACAAGCACATGGCACAGGAGAATAAAGAGACAAACTCCATGTCCAGGCAGACACTTTATTGGGGCTGAGCAGAAGGGTTAGCGTCCGCCCTCCCCGAACCCAGTCACTCGGTGCCAGGTGATTTCGGCCCCAGGCTGGCTTGGATCTGCTCCCAGGCAGGACTGGGGAGTCTTGCAGCGCCCGCAGGGTGACTGGCAAAGGGGGTCATGAGGAGCAGCAGAACCCAAAGCCACCATTCCCAGGACAGCAGTTATAGCAGAAGCGACAAACGAAATCCTGAGCCTTCTGGAAGAGATGGAGAGACTAGAGTGAGGCCTGCCCTTATCTGACCCCCGACTACCTTCTCCCAAGCCGCTTTCCCCTCCCAGAGCTGGGGAAACAATGCAGGAGTCCTGATTCCCAGCCCCCCTCTGTGCTAACCACTAGACCCCACTATTATTCCCATGTGGTATTGGAGGCACTTTTTGATCTGGGAGGGGAATGGGGTCTAGTGGTTAGACCGGAGTGGGTGGGAGCAGAGGAAGGACAAGGCTGGGAATCAGGACTCCTGGGTTCTATTCCTGACTCCCAGCAATGCGTGAGCACTAAAGGGTTATGTTCTCTGCAGGATATCAGAGTTCATGGACCAACCACTACTGCCCTTTGCTGGGCAGGAGTGATACTTGTTGGCGGGATATTATTGAGATTAACCCGTACGATAGTGTCGGTGTTAAACCGTAGAACTCATTGCCGCAGGATATGTTAGGGTTAACCCATGGGACTCCCTGCCACAGGGTTTCCTGGGGTTAGCCTATAGGACTCCCTACCACTGGATATTAATTCAGTCAACGTTGGGGACATTTTAGACATAAATCTGTTGAACTTCCTGCCACAGGATATTATTGGGGTTGGCCCATGGCACACAGCATACCCCTCCCCTCCCCCCATCAGTCCCAGCAGTGACACAAGCGAAGCCACCTCCCACTACTCACCGCTTCTCTCTTCACCATCACCTTGGACTCGCCTCGTCCTTCCTCCGAGTGCTGGGACTCCGAGCCCTGTCAGAGCGGGAGAGCAGGGAGTCACATATGCCCCACGTGTTAGTTTCACCAGCAGTTACAACTCCGGAGGGATCACGGGGAATCTAACGCCCGTCTCTAAAGCACTTCCTAAGTGGACTGCTGGGCTCTGTCCCCAGCTCTAGCAGGGGAGCGGGGTCTAGTGCTCAGAGCAGGGGCGCTGGAAGTCAGGACTCCTGGGTTGTATCCCCGGCTCTGTGAGGGGAGGGAAATCCACTGCATTAGAGCAGCGGGGCCAGAGTGTCTGAGAGACAGGACTGCTGAATTCCGTTCCCAGCTCTGCTGTTGCTTTACTGTGTGACCAGGAGAAACTCACTTCCCCAGTCAGTGCCTCAGTTTCCCCTCCCACCCTTTACTGCATTGGAATCTCTTTGGGGCAGGGTCAGCCTCTCGCTGTGTGTCTGGGCAGCGCCTGGCACACCGGGAATTGTACAGGGTTCCCCACTTACCCCAGCCAGGGACGCTCCACGGATTCCCTCGGCACAAAGGAGGGACACGAACAGGAGCAGGACAGCCAGCATCTGGACTCTCATCTTCTCTTGGGGTTGGGTCTTCTCTGCACAGCCGAGTGGAGCTGGGAGCTACAGGGGCCTGTATTTATTCACTAGCTCAGAGCCCTCCTGGCCAGTGGAGTCAGTGATTGGCAGGGGAGGAGAGATTCCAGTATGGATGGGGCTGGATGAACAGCTGTTTACCTATGATCCACGTCCTGATGGGAAAAGATTCTTGTGGTTACAAAATATGGGACACTTTTACCAAAATACTTCTGAGTTTAACCAGGTGATAACACCCTCTGCCAGTCAGTCCTGATTCTCAGCCCCCTGCTCTGACCTGCTCGACCCCCCAAAGTGGGGTAGAATGAGGCTTGCCAATTTTGATTGGACGTATTCCTGGAGGTTTCATCACATGACATAATCTTTCATTAAAGAAAGAAAGAATGGAGATATCCCATCTCCTAGAACTGGAAGGGACCTTGAAAGGTCATCGAGTCCAGCCCCCTGCCTTCACTAGCAGGACCAACTACTGATTTTGCCCCAGATCCCCAAGTGGCCCCCTCAAGGATTGAACTCACAACCCTGGGTTTAGCAGACCAATGCTCAAACCACTGAGCTATCCCTCCCCCGCAGCTTAATCTTCAATTCCAGGAGACATCCTGGAGGGTTGGCAACCCTAGAGAACCCTGGAGTCCTGGCTCCCAGCCCCCCTGCTCTGACCCATTACACCCCCCTTCCCTCCCAGACCTGGTGCTGGAACCCAGGTGTCCTGACTCAATTCCCTTTAACACCCTTTCACACCACTCCACAGTCTGGCTGTCTTGTTTGCCGGACACAGGCCAATATTTTCAAAATTGGCCAGAGATTTTCACTGACTCCATGTTCAGCTGGATCAGCTAGGAAAAGATTCCCGGAGGTGCTGCTCTCCCAGACTCCAGTGCTGTGGGGACTTGTCATTCGTTATATTACAGAGGTGCCCGGATAGACCCCAACAGATCAGGGTCCCGTTGGGCCGGGCGCTGCCCAGACACAGAGAGAGACAGTCCCTGCCCCAGCTGAGGAAACATTTTGAAACAAACAAATTCACTTCATTCCCCTATGGGACCCTGATCTGTTGGGATCTCCTGGAATTGAAGATTAAGCTTTAATGAAAGATTATGTCATGTGATGAGACCTCCAGGAATACCTACAGGACAGGCCCAACAAGGACAATAACAGAACACCACTGGCCATCACATACAGCCCCCAGCTAAAACCTCTCCAGCGCATTATCCACGATCTACAACCTATCCTGGAAAATGATCCTTCACTCTCACAGACCCTGGGAGGCAGGCCAGTCCTCGCTTACAGACAACCCCCCAACCTGAAGCAAATACTCACCAGCAACTACACTCCACACCACAGAAACACCAACCCAGGAACCAATCCCTGTAGCAAACCTCGTTGCCTACTCTGTCCCCATATCTACTCTGGCGACACCATCAGAGGACCCAACCACATCAGCCACACCATCAAGGGCTCATTCACCTGCACATCCACTAATGTTATATATGCCATCATGTGCCAGCAATGCCTCTCTGCCATGTACATTGGCCAAACCGGACAGTCCCTCCGCAAAAGAATAAATGGACACAAATCGGACATCAGGAATGGTAACATACATAAGCCAGTAAGTGAACACTTCAATCTCCCTGGTCATTCTATTACAGATTTAAAAG
Source organism: Terrapene triunguis (assembly GCF_002925995.2). Classification (NCBI taxonomy): domain Eukaryota; kingdom Metazoa; phylum Chordata; order Testudines; family Emydidae; genus Terrapene; species Terrapene triunguis. The sequence continues at coordinate 300,790 of NW_020664844.1, read as the reverse complement.
TCACTATCATTGAACAAAAAAACTTCAGAAACAGACTTCAAAGAGAAACAGCAGAACTAAAATTCATTTGCAAATTTAACACCATTAATCTGGGCTTGAATAGGGACTGGGAGTGGCTTGCTCATTACAGAAGCAGCTTTGCCTCTCCTGGAATTGATACCTCCTCATCTGTTATTGGGAGTGGACTACATCCACCCTGATTGAATTGGCCCCGTCAACACTGGTTCTCCACTTGCGAAGTAACTCCCTGCTCCCCATGTGTCAGTATATAATGGCTGCATCTGTAACTTTCACTCTATGCGTCTGAAGAAGTGAGGTTTTTACCCACAAAAGCTTATGCCCAAATAAATCTGTTAGTCTTTAAGATGCCACCAGACTCCTTGTTGTTTTTCTAACCCTCTACACACACACACACACACACACACACACACACACACACACAAGGATTGTGGAAGAGGCGCTGCTTCCTCCCTGCTTTGACTCCCTGCAATGATCATTAACCGGCATCACTATCACCTCCCAGTCTGACCAGTGCACACCACCCCCAGGAACAGCCCTGTGCTGGCAGCCCTGGACTCCCCAGCCTCCTGCAGTGCCACAGCACCCCCTGGTGGTCAAGAGTGTTAATGCAGCCTCGTCACTTTCACCAGCTTTCCTGGCTACTGACATCTTAACTCGCAAAGATCCTGAAATTGCAGAATTCCCCTGTCCCAATCCCTGCAGCAGCTGGAGCAGAGCCTGCGCCCCCTCGAGAGGAGACAGTCCCTGCTCCTGAGCCAGCCAGGCCCCTACTCCCTCCTCTAATCTTTGGGGTGTGAGGCCCTTTGGCATTTCCCAGGCAGCTTTCGAAAGGATCGGGGACAGGAGTCTCTTATCAGCTGCACGCCCAGGCTGAGCGCCCCCAGCAGGGCTATCGTCACAAGGTCGAGGCCAGCGATCAGGGAGGGGGGCTCCTGGCTCTGCAGGGCTAGAAGGGGAAAGCCAGGGGCAGGTGGATGCTCCCTCACTGCCGGGGGGGGGGGAAAGCGATGAGGGAGTCGCTCTGCTCCTTGGGGCAATCCTGCATATGGGAACACGCAACCCCCCTGCTCCCAGGGCAGGATTCCATCTCTCCCCTCATGGTACCAGCCCCTACAGGAACCTCAGCCCAGCCCTAGGTCCTTCTGTTGTAATCAGCCAGTTAGCTGCAGAAACACGGCTAGAATTATCCCTTCCTCTGGGAATCATACAATACCAGGGTTGGAAGGGACCTCAGGAGGTCACCTAGTCCAACCCCCTGCTCAAAGCAGGATCAATCCCCAGACAAATTTCTGCCCCAGATCCCTAAATGGCCCCCTCAAGGATTGAACTCACAACCCTGGGTTTAGGAGGCCAATGCTCAAACCACTGAGCTATCCCTCCCAAGCTGCCTGGTTAGTTGGGAAAGGGCACAGACTGTCTCTCGCCATGTGTCTGGGCAGCGCCTGGCACAACGGGGGATTTCTAGTTGTTATTGTAATACAAAGAAGCCTCACTCTTGGCAATCCCAGCGCTAGGGAACAGGGACGGGAGGTTGGGGGTTATTCTGTTTAGAGAAATAGAGGGTCGCACACTGTGTTGTTTTTGCAGGGTGTGCACCCCCACTCCCTGGGTGCCCACCTTGATTTTTGGGCTCCCTGCAACCCCCCACCTCCTCCCTCAAGCCAGGGGCTCTGTGTGCCTCCCTCCTCTCCTCCCCCATGCCAAGGACTCTGTGTCAGAACCGATAAAATCGAACCCCTCCAAGGGTACTTGGAGGCTACGACAGGGGTTTATAACCGACCAGGGGCACGTTATGCTGTGACAGAACAGAGCACGGGACGGATTCTATTCTGAGAACACGACACAGTTGAAATCTTCCATTCTTTGTGTTCGTAAACTCCATCAGGGCAGCTGCTGCTCGGCCCTGATCGGACACCCGGCCTCTCCTGTCGCTCGGAGCGGCTGCACTCTGGTCTCAGGCGCTAGCTCCGCGCTCGGGTGGGGACGGCTCTCTGAGCGGGGCACCCCCCTCTGCCCGGAGTGTCTCCTGCTCCTGTTGGGGTGAACCAGTGGTTCTGACACAAATACCCTGTGACCTGGAAATTCTCACTTTCAAACATGGAATCAGATCCAATCGGGTCTACAATGCTGCTCATCCACCGGGAGTGCGTCTAGGCCCCGGTCAGAGTGGGCGAGCGTGAGATCCCAGGGCTGGGCAAGCAAGGGGCTGCGGGGGGGGGAGGGAAGTGAGGGGCTCTGGCAGAGCTGGGGCTCTGGGTCCAGATTAAGGGGCAGCAGCAGAGCTGGGAGTGGGGGAAGCTCAGTTCTGAGCTAGCAGGGGGCTGCGGGTCGGGAGTGAGGGGCTCCACCAGAGCTGGTGGGGGGTGAGGAACCCAGGGGAGCCCTGTGCCGTATGTCTCTACTTTGATGCCTGTCAAAGACCTCACAGGATGTGATCAGCCCCCGCCGCAGACAGCACAGCAGGGCAGGGGGCGTGTGGGTTCAGCCGCGCAAACGGGGGTCCTGCCTTAGAGGGGACGTGCAGCCCCCAGCTCTGCGGCTCTTCCAGGCACTGACAATCCCGGCCACTGTAACCAGACGGGGTCACACCGCGAGTAGGGCTTGTCCCGCTCGTTCTAGGCCAGCACACGAGGGGTCCTGAACCCAGGAGTCCTGACTCCCAGCCCCACCCCCACTAGATCCCACTCCCCTCCCAGAGCTGGGGCTAGTCCAGACTCCCAGCCCCTCCCCGACACCCCGTGTGGGGCATTCCCAGATTTGCGGCCCCATAGCCGGGATCTCGGTCTGTTACTGGAACATGCCTGGTTAACGATTAACCCCTGAACCCGCCTGGGAGCCAGGCATGGGCCAGGGGGCTGGATCTTTGCTCTCTGCCCCTCACCTGCTCCCCGCAGGGTGTCGGAGAAGTGGGGTGACCTGGCCTTTGAATGTAGGGGTGTCTGGGGATCTGGGCTGTTTTTAATCCAAAGCTCAAGGGGCGAATGCCCCCCCAGGCTGGGCTGACAGGGGAATGGGGAACACCCTTTAAGACACTCCATGCTCTGGCCTTCTTGTTTGCCGGACACAGGGCAACATTTTCAGACGTTCGTCGCAGATTTTGACGGACTCCATGTTTAGCTGGATCAGCTTGGAAAAGATTCCCGGAGGTGCTGCTCCCCCAGACTCCAGTGCTGTGGGGACTTGTCGTTAGTTATATTACAGAGGTGCCCGGATAGACCCCAACAGATCAGGTGCCCATTGTGCTAGGCTCTGCACAGACACAGCCCGAGACAGTCGCTCTTTCAGACACGTCTCCTCACAGGGATCGGATCCCGTCAGGTCGGCAGAGCAAATGCTGCTCATCCCCCAGGAGTGTCGTCTAGGTCCTGATTGTTGTGGCCGCGACATCCCCCCTGGGGAGGTGGCAGCTCAGAGACGGCTGCAGTCAGGGAAGGGTCTAGGTGCTGCTGGCCCTTGTCTGGGCCCCGTCCTCTCCCCTGCCCCCATCTCATGCTCACATTGAAGGGGCTGTGCTGAGCTCGCTATCTCTGAGCGAATCTAGGCCGCCCGGCGCTGTGACAGCTCAGCCCGGGGTCTGGCTGATAAACAGCCCCAGCCCGCAGCCCCACGGTGCGATTCCCCGGCCCCGTCGGCCCGGAGCTCGGCCACAGACTGACACAGTTATTGAAATGCTGAGCAGCGTCTTCGCCTGCAGTGCAGGGCCGGCGCAGGGCCTTGGAGCGCGCAGCAGTGACTGAGCTCAGGGCCACCAGACAGCCATGCCCAGAGTTCAAGGGCTGTTTCTGTGTCTTAGGGGGTTAACCCACGGAACTCCCTGCCACTGGGTACTAGAGGGGTTAGCACGTAGGACTTCGTTCCAGTGAGTATTACCGGGGTTAAGCTGTGGGACTCCTTCCCACTACATTTTGATGCTGTTAAATCGCAGGACTATCTTTCCTTGGGTATTAGTGGTGTTAACCTGTGAGACTCCATGTCATATGCACTGGTGCTGTTAACCGGTGGGATCCTCTTCCACTGGGTATTAGTGGGTTAACTCATGTGACTCCCTGCCACTGGATATTAGTGGGGTTAATCTGTAGAACTCCCTGCTGCTGGGTATCAGTGGGGTTAACCCCCAAACTTCCTGTCACTGGATTGTAGCAGGGTTAACTCGTGGGACTCCCTGCCCCTGGGAGTTAGTTGGGGTACCCCACAACTCTGACTAATGCCATGTTCAGAGGTGATATCACAGCCTGCTCCCCAATCCCATCAGCACAGCCCGGGGGTGGAATTCGCCTCTTTAGCTTTGGATTCAAAACGTCCCAGATCCCTAGACACCCCTAAATTCAAAGGCCAGATTGCCCCACTTCTCAGACACCCTGCAGGGAGGAAGTGAGGGGCAGAGAGCAAAGATCCAGCACCCTGGCCAATGCCTGGCTCCCAGGTGGGTTCAGGGGTTAATCGTTAACCAGGCATGTTCCAGTAACAGGCCAAGATCCCAGCTCTGGGGCTGCAAATCTGGGAATGTCCCATACGGGGTGCCAGGGAGGGGCTGGGAGTCTGGACTAGCCCCAGCTCTGGGAGGGGAGTGGGATCTAGTGGGGGTGGGGCTGGGAGTAAGGACTCCTGGGTTCTCTACCCCTGAGTTCAGGACCCCTTGTGTGCTGGCCTAGAACGAGCGGGACAAGCCCTACTCGCGGTGTGACCCCGTCTGGTTACAGCGGCCGGGATTGTCAGCGCCTGGCAGAGCCGCAGAGCTGGGGGCTGCACGTCCCCTCTAAGGCAGGACCCCGGTTTATGCGGCCAAGCCCACACGCCCCCTGCCCTGCTGTGCTGTCTGCGGCGGGGGCTGATCACATCCTGTTAGGGTGTAAATCCAGCGCCCGCAGCTCCACTTTATTAGCTCAGGTCTCTGACAGCCTGCGAGGTAGAGACATTCGACATGGGCTCCTCTACGCTCCCCGCCCCACCAGCTCTGCCGGAGCCCCTCACTCCCGACCTGCAGCCCCCTGCTAGCTCAGCCCTGGGATCTCGCGGTCGGCCACTCCAACCGGGACCTAGACAACACAGCCCATTTGCTCTGCCGATCCACCTGGATCCGATCCCTGCGAGGAGACTATGTCATGGGAAATTTGTGTCAAAGTGCCCCACTGGTTCACCGCCACACAGAACAGGAGACACTCCGGGCAGAGGGGGGGTTCCCCGCTCGAGAGCCGTCCCCACCCGAGCGCGGAGTGAGCTAGCGCCTGAGACCAGAGTGCAGCCGCTCCGAGCGACAGGAGAGGCCGGGTGTCTGATCTGCACCGAGCAGCAGCTGCCCTGATGGAGTTTAGGAGCAAAATTAAATAAAACGAATGGACGATTTCAGCTACTGTGTTGTGTTCTCAGAATAGAATCCGTCCCGTGCTCTGCTCTGTCACATGGTGACATGCCCGGAGCCATTTATAAGCACCTGTTGTAGCCTGTGAGGAGTCTTGGAAGAATTAGATGTTTGATAACGAGCTCTTCAATCTCTCAGAGAAGGTGTAACATGATGCAATGGCTGGAAGATGAAGCTAGATACATTCAGACGGGAAAGGCGCAGATTTTTAACAGTGAGGATAACGATTCACTGGAATAGCTTACCAAGGGGGATGGGGATGGGACGTCTTTCTAAAAGATCCGCTCTAGGGATTATTTGAGGGCCGTTCTCAGGCCCGTGTGACATGAGAGTTCAGATGAGATGATCACAATGGTCCCTTCTGCCTTGGGATCTCAGAGTCTAGTGCATATTATGCCCCACAGCTACTGCCATGATCTGAAATAGCCGACAGAGCTGAGATAAAACAAACGGGGAAAATACACACACAAAAGAAAACCCAAGTCCAATGGACATTTCAAAAATTTCACTGAAATGAAGTGAATTTGTTTGTTTCAAAATGTTTCCTCAGCTGGGGCAGGGACTGTCTCTCTCTGTGTCTGGGCAGCGCCCGGCCCAAGGGGACCCTGAGCTGTTGGGGTCTATCCGGGCACCTCTGTAATATAACTAACGACAAGTCCCCACAGAACTGGAGTCTGGGAGAGCAGCACCTCCGGGAATCTTTTCCAAGCTGATACAGCTGAACATGGAGTCAGTCAAAATCTCTGGCCAATTTTGAAAATATTGGCCTGTGTCCTCCAAACAAGACAGCCAGACTGTGGAGTGGTGTGAAAGGGTGTTAAAGGGAATTGGAGTCTAGTCATCCTGGTTCCAGCACCAGGGCTGGGAGGGAAGTGGGGTGTAATAGTTCAGAGCAGGGGGGCTGGGAGCCGGTACTCCTGGGTTCTCTAGGGATCCCAACCCTCCAGGATGTCTCCTGGAATTGAAGATTAAGCTTTAATGAAAGATTATGTTATGTGATGAGACCTGCAGGAATACATTCAACCAAAATTGGCAATCCTTGTTCTACCCCGCTTTGGGGGGTCGAGCAGGTCAGAGCAGGGGGCTGAGAATCAGGACTGACTGGCAGAGGGTGTTGTCACCTGGTTAGAGATGGAAGCATTTTGGTAAAAAAGTCCCATATTTTGTAACCACAAGAGTCTTTTCCCATAAGGACATGGATCATAGGTAAACAGCTGTTCATCCAGCCCCGGGCTTACTGGAATCTCCCCTCCCCTGCCAATCACTGGATCCACTGGCCAGGAGGGCTCTGAGCTAGTGAATAAATACAGGCCCCTGTAGCTCCCAGCTCCACTGAGCTGCGCAGAGAAGACCCAACCCCAAGAGAAGATGAGAGTCCAGATGCTGGCTGTCCTGCTCCTGTTCGTGTCCCTCCTTTGCGCTGAGGGAATCCGCGGAGCGTCCCTGGCTGGGGTGAGCGGGGGGCCCTGTTCCATTCCTGGTGTGCCAGGCGCTGCCCAGACACACAGCGAGAGGCTGACCCTGCCCCAAAGAGATTCCGATGCAGTAATGGGTGGGAGGGGAAACTGAGTCACTACTTGGGGAAGTGAGTTGCTCCTGGTCACACAGTAAGGCAGAAGCAGAGCTGGGAACGGAATTCAGCAGTCCTGTCTCTCAGACCCTCTGCCCCCCGCTGCTCTAATGCAGTGGATTTCCCTCCCCTCACAGAGCCGGGGATACAACCCAGGAATCCTGACTTCCAGCGCCCCTGCTCTGAGCACTAGACCCCACTCCCCTGCTAGAGCTGGGGACAGAGCCCAGCAGTCCACGTAGGACGTGCTTCAGAGACGGGCGTTAGATTCCCCATGATCCCTCCGGAGTCACGACTGCTGGTGAAACAAACACGTGGGGCATATGTGACTCCCTGCTCTCCCTCTCTGACAGGGCTCGGAGTCCCAGCACTCGGAGGAAGGACGAGGCGAGTCCAAGGTGATGGTGAAGAGAGAAGCGGTGAGTAGCGGGAGGTGGCTTTGCTTGTGTCACTGCTGGGACTGAAGGTGGGAGATGAGGGGTATGCTGTGTGCCATGGGCCAACCCCAATAATATCCTGTGGCAGGAAGTTCAACAGATTTATGTCTAAAATGTCCCCTATATTGACTGAATTAATATCCAGTGGTAGGGAGTCCTATAGGCTAACCCCAGGAAACCCTGTGGCAGGGAGTCCCGTAGGTTAACCCTAACATATCCTGCGGCAAAGAGTTCCACGGTTTAACACCGACACTATCGTATGGGTTAATCTCAATAATATCCCACCAACAAGTATCTCTCCTGCCCAGCAGAGGGCAGCAGTGGTTGATCCATGAACTCTGATGTCCTGCGGAGAACATAACCCTTTATAGTACCTCATTGCTGGGAGTCAGGAATAGAACCCAGGAGTCCTGATTCCCAGCCTTGTCCTTCCTCTGCTCCCCCAACCCCAGATCTAACCACTAGACCCCACTTCCCTCCCAGAAGCCTTTAAAAATTTAAATTCTTCTATAGGGATCAAAAAGTGTCTCTAACACCACATGGGAGTAACAGGTTGGGGAAAAGCTGGGAGGGGACTGGGAGCCAGGACTCCTGGGTTGTGTCCCCAGTTCTGGGAGGGGAGTGGGGTCTAGTGGTTAGCGCAGGGAGGCTGGGAGCTAGGACTCCTGGGTTGCATCCCCAGCTCTGGGAGGGGAAAGCGCCTTGGGAGAAGGTAGTCGGGGGTCAGATAAGGGCAGGCCTCACTCTAGTCTCTCCATCTCTTCCAGAAGGCTCAGGATTTCGTTTGTCGCTTCTGCTATAACTGCTGTCCTGGGAATGGTGGCTTTGGGTTCTGCTGCTCCTCATGATCCCCTTTGCCGGCCACCCTGTGGGCGCCACGACACTCCCCAGCCCTACCTGGGAGCAGATCCAAGCCAGCTTGGGGCCGAAATCGCCTGGCACCGAGTGACTGGATTTGAGTAGGGCGGACGCTAACCCTCCTGCTCAGCCCCAATAAAGTGTCTGCCTAGATGTGGAGTTTGTGTCTTTATTTCACGTGCCATGTGCTTGTAACCCATTCCCTGTGGGGCTGTGCCCGACCCCGCTCCCTATAGCACAGCGCCCCCTAGCACCGCTCTGGGGCATTGGAGCCAGCTCTGACTGCCAGGGTAGAGCCCCCGTCCCGCCCCCTGCAGCACAGCGCCCCCTAGCACCGCTCTGGGGCACTGGGGCCAGCACTGACTGCCAGGGTAGAGCCCCCATCCCGCCCCCTGCAGCACAGTACCCCCTAGTGCCACGCTGGGGCACTGGAGCCAGCCCTGACTGCCAGGGGAGACCCCCCCCCCACCTTGCCCCCTGCAGCACAGCGCCCCCTAGTGCCACCCTGGTGCAGTGGGCCAGCACTGACTCCAAACTGAGGGCCCGTCTCACAGGGCCACTGACTGCAAGTGCAGAGAGCTTAAAACATTTGCTTGAGATAACGCCTCTCAATGGTAATTCTGGTAACACAATGGAAGAGTCCCAGTCACCCTCGTTCTGTGCCCTACACCCCACTCCCCTCACAGAGCCGGGGAGAGAACCCAAGAGTCCTGACTCCCAGCCCCGCCTTCCCTCCGCTCTAACCCACTACACCCCACTGCTTCCCACTACAAGGATTGTGGAAGAGACGCTGCTTCCTCCCTGCTCTCCCTGCAATGACCAATAACCGGCATCACTATCACCTCCCTGTCTGGAGGTTGGAGGTGAGCCAGTGCTCTGAGGTTGTCGATTGTTTATCTATCTGTCCCACCTGTGCCCAGACCGTGGCCCCTCCCTCCTGCTCTGCCCCTCTCAGCCTCTTCTCCTGAGTCCCCACCCCTATTCTGCCTCTT
>NW_020664844.1:281145-291543 GCF_002925995.2 Terrapene triunguis | reverse complement strand
TCTGGATAGAATCAGATCTGCTCTTGCGTGTGTGTTTGAGCAGGGGGGAGCTGGGAGCCAGGACTCCTGGGTTCTATCCCCAGCTCTGGGAGGGGAGTGGGGTCTGGTGGGTTAGAGGAGGGGGGTTCTGGGAGCCAGGACTCCTGGGTTCTATCCCCGGCTCTGGGAGGGGAGTGGGGGTCTGGTGGGTTAGAGGAGGGGGGTTCTGGGAGCCAGGACTCCTGGGTTCTATCCCCAGCTCTAGGAGGGGACCCCATGGCATCCTGAATGAATTCCTGAAGTCAGTATCATGCAGTACTGCCACCTGGTGGACAAATGCATTCATTACACACACGGGCTACCTGAGCCCTAATGCTCAGCTCGGGTTTCTTCGGCCCAGCAGGTTGGGGAGTCGAGTAAGTTCTGTCGCTTCTGCTGCAAGATCCACCAGTGGGGCTGTGGGGGCTGCTGCAAGCCTCGAACAGGCCCCCGGGGACCCTCTGGGATCGTCTCTGCGTCCCCGCCTTCCTAGGGGGGTGGATGCCTTTGCAACTCCGGCTGAACGGGAGCAGGGGTCTGGAGATGCTCTGACGGATGGCTGCTGCCTGCTGTGATGCTGGGTGGGTGGGGGGGCGTCTGTCTGTAACCAACTCCAATACATTTATAGTGGTTAAAAGAATTTCTCTTATATGCAAGGGACTGGCTGGCTCAGGGGGTGGGGAATGGGACACGAGGCCTTTCCCCTCTAGCGGGGCACCGGCTCCCAGGGTGGGGGACTGGCTGGCTCAGGGGAACAGGGAATGGGACATGGGGCCTTTGCCTTCTAGACAATGGCAGCTGCCATCCGGCCCCAGGGTGTGGGACTGGCTGGCTCGGGGGTGGGGGTGGGGAATGGGACCCCGGCCCCTTTTGGGCACCACTTTCTAACTCTTCGATTTAAGGGTCAGAGGATGTGCACTGGCTCTGGGAACAAGGGTGAATGTCACCGTGTAAGAACAGGAACTCTCGGTAGCAGGACAGCTGGGTGGAGAAGATGCAAATCTTCTTCTAAGACTTGTTCCGTTCCCAAGCCCGTTTCAGTTTCACTCTCTTGCATTTCTGTGACCACTGGGCTTTGCTACCCTGCACGACTGGGAGGGGGAATTCTCAGCTCGCTCGTACAGACCCTGGTACCATTAAAGAGTCTGCCAGCAAGCCCCACTCCTAGTGAAGAGTGAACCCACCACTGACTCACAGAGGGGGGCAAGTACGCGCCTAAATTCACAGAGCAATTGTGGTCAATTGTGGTCTAGTGGTTAGAGCAATGGAGTCCAGGCAGGACTCCTGGGTTCTATCCCCAGTTCTGGGAGGGGAGTGGGGTCTAGAGGAGTGGAGGGGCTGGGAGCCAGGACTCCTGGGTTTTTGCCCCAGCTCTGTCACTGACCTGTTTTGTGATCTGGGGCAAGGAGACGTCCCTGCTTTGTGCCTCAGTTTCCCTCTCGTGCAACATGAAAAAACCATATGCAGTACCCGGAAAGAGTTATTCACACTGGGTTAATCCAACATTTGGCCTTAATCTATTGTCAGTTCCCTGGAACGCTCTGAACAACCTAACAGGTGCTATACCTCCGTAAGGAGAATTTTATCTCTCCCAAACTTCCTACACCTTTAGTCAACACAATTTCAACACATAAGATTTAGGGCTGGTGGAAATTGCAATAATTACACAGAGGTCAATACTGATTTACATATGACTAGGGCTCCGAGGGCCTATGGTAACACAAATAATAATAATAAACACCAGTGGCGCTACGGCCGATTGACATCAGCTGGGGGTCTGGCCCCATTGACTCCAATGGAGCAACAGCCAGGATGTGGTTCGATAAATCCGGGTTGGTGCCACTAAGTTATTTGCTTTGTGTTCGAAGGAAATTGCCTTTAGGTCGAAGGGAGAGGTGTGGCTCCATCCATCTGTACGGAGTCGGAAATGTTGACAGGTTTCTCTTTTTGGTTGTTCCTCAGAACTGAGGGCAGGTTATTCTGTCTGTGAATGGTGAACCGAGGTTATCACAAACATCTCATTCCTCAACTGGTACAAGTTCCATGGAATGGCTTTATCAGGAGTGTCTGGCTGGCAGGTGGCCTGGCCACGACGCAGGATGTTTAAGTTTGCGACAGGCCGTTTCCTAACACCTCCTCAGCTCTGAAGGACTTGTGGAAAAATGAGGGCAGTGACACCAATGGGTCCCAGAGGGATTTGGTGCATAACCTGGCTGCCATCCAATGTCCAGAAACACATGGGCTCAGGTCTTCAAAGGTATTTTAGGCTCCTAACTTCCACTGATTTCAATCTGCAGTGTTGTTGTAGCCGGGTTGGTCCCAGAGGGACAAGGAGGAGGAACTTTGACCAACTTCTCTTGGTGAGAGAGACAAGCTTTCAAGCGACACAGAGCTCTTCTTCAGGGCCGGGAAAAGTACTCAGAGTGTCACAGCTAAATACAAGGCGGAACAGATTGTTTGGCACAAGGAGTTAACGCATCATTCAAGGCCCTGCCCCGGTTTCAGAGCCCAAGCTCCAGCCCACGCTAGAATGTCTACATGGCTATTAGCCCCCTAGCACTAGCCCCCCAAGTCTGCAGCTCCAGGCTCGTGCTCCGCCGTGACACAGTAGGCCTGGGCGAAAAATCCACACTGATTTCAATTTCTTCCTCAAAGCCCACCTTTCCCGGAACACATATAGGAAGCTGCAACCCGACGACAGCTGAGCAGACAGCAGAGCTATGCTAAGAATTGTGCACAACCTATCCAGGTTATTTGTCCCCTTGTCTCTTCCACTCCTCCCCGGGGCTGTATCTTCGTCCCGCCCACCCATCACAGATAATTGTTTTATATCTGTCAGCGCTTCGGGGCAAGTGCTGTGGTTTATTATATCATCTCTCCTCTGTCATGCATGTCAGTTCCCTGGGAGATGAGAAATCAGTCCGGCTATTGGTTGGTTGCAGTTGTTTATTTGCGCTTAAGGCTCTTTGTTTTCAGTTTGTACTGATGCTTAGAGAAAAATTCCTGGGTTTTACAAAAGCTGTGACCTGGTGTTTGCCGATTTCCACCTGAATTTTGGACTGCTCCAGTACATGAAAATACTGATGATGTTCAGCAAATCCAGTACACGATGTCCGGTCAATGTGCTGATGTTAATAATAAGTTAGGCTACGTGTACCTGCGGGAGTGTCTATTAAAGAAGGCGCAGTGGGCAATACACGTGGGTACGCGTGTGCCTATGTGTACAGACTGTTAATGTCCAGTTCATTACGTAAACCACGGCATTAAACTGCTTTACTTTCTTGGAAACCTTTTCTCTATTTGTTGCTGTTCTCCCGTCTCCCAGTCCTAACCCTGGTATTTACCCACAAAACTGCAAAGATGATTTTTTTGCACTGATTTTTCACCTGTTTTTTCATAACCGCAGATATATTCTCAGGACATTTTCAGTAAAATAATAACTGAAAACGAAGGGCCTTCGTTACGATATATACACTAGCCCTGGAACAGAGGAGACACAAACAGCATGCAGGCAGCCCCCCTCAGTAATCCCAGCCCATACACCAATGCTTGGTTTGCAAGGAGCAACCCTGCCCCAAGAACTGACTCTGGTTAGAGAGATTAAGGCAGGGAGCAAACTCTTTACTGCTTGCTACAGCTCCCTCCTGAAGTAAATCCCATCACAAAACGAACGACAACGCAGAATGACTAAGGAAAAGGACTCGGAAGACGACGTGTGACAGCGCCACCTGGTGGCTCCTGACGTAATATGTTTGCGCAGTGCCTATCACAGTGGGGTGGGTCCTTGTGACAGATGGGAGACCTTGGAAGCATGTAAAGATGTGCCAGACGCTCTGGGTCCCTGGGTTATTGATAGCCTTTTGTACCGGGATATGTTCTATGTGACTGGGTGTTCCTGGCTCAATGGGTGGGTTTCCTGTGGAAAATGGAATCAGTAACTGCACTCTGCCAATGCTGGTTATGCTGATCCCCCTGGCCCAAACTGGATTGGTCCTGCTTTGAGCAGGGGGTTGGACTAAATGACCTCCTGAGGTCCCTTCCAACCCTGATATTCTATGATTTTATAACGGGGCAGCCGGAACTGACTCAGGGCCCTCGTTTGATCCTCCAGCTGATGTAAGATTTTCACCAAGAGGGCAATGTCCTACTGGAAGGTTTGGAAACCGGTCAGGGCCTCCTGTGGAGTTGCCAACATCATCACACCTGCACAATCTACTGAGGACTCCGGCGCCAGCCGAGTGACCACAGTCGGTGTCGTTCTACCGGGGGGCAGTGGGTAGGGAAGTTCTGTTCCGGCTCAACCCTGCGAATCCGGGACTCTGGGACAGCCCCGCAGGCAGCGGCAGGTAGAGTCAGGGGTCCTGCCATTCCCAGGTCGACGGAGACGCTGAGAGCACGTTGTGCTGGGCTGTTTTCGTCCATCCCGATGCCCTGGCCGAAGAGTGCACCACACCAACTTTGAATATAGTGAGCAGCTGAAGGAAGGCCAGATCTCTGGGAAATCACCACATCGAACAGGTACCAGACCTTGAGTTTGGCCTGCACCACTGGGCTGCAGGACGGTTGCGCCTTCCTCAGGGACTTGATCCCTTTGTGGCAGAAGGACCTGTGCCTGGCCGGCTCTGGGGCGGGCGAGCTCTCTGACAAGAGCTGTGTCGTACCCAGCACCGTTCAGGGCTGACACGCTCCACCCGCAAGGTCTGCTTGGACTTCCTATATTATACGGGATATCCCTTATTGACATAACAAATTGCCTGTCCCATACTAAATCCACGCAGGATGCCTGTTATCCTGGAGTTCAGCCAGGGTTGCCTCCTGGCCGGTTTTACAGCCTGGCCGATTGCTGGTGGAAACGTGCTGTTGAGTTTTTCTCTGGGACCAGCTCAGGGAACGCTGGTCCCCGTGGAAAACCCCCTGGGACATAAGCTGCGTGTGTGCACAGCCTGGCAGGGATGCCGCGCACATCCGGCTGGGAGCACGGCCGGCATGGTACCCCGGGCCCTGCTCTGAGTGCAGGACTCGTCTCCCGAGCCAGCAAAGAGAGGTGAGGAGCGGGGTGGTGCTTGGAAAACTGTCCCGTATGATTGACATATGGTGTTGGCAGCCCTAGAGCTGGGGGCACCTGGCGAGCCGGCATGCGTGCTGATCTAGTCTCTCTATAACGCTTTTCTCCTGAATCAATGCCCTGTGCCCTGGGAGAGCCGGCTGGTCACTGCGAGCCCATCCGTAAGCCCTGGCAGAGAGAAGCCCGCTGTTGCTGGACTAAAGTCAGACCGGACACAGACAGGCGACTGCCGGAGCTCGGCAGGTGGGAAGGGGAAGAAGGGAGTTGGCAGAGGCAGAGTGTGTACATGTGGGGCGGGGGGGAGGGAGGGCAGGGGGTTAGGAGGGGAGGGGCGGAGAGCTACCAGCCTGTAATCCGGCTGACTCATGCGGTGGAGGGCACTTAGGCTCCGTATCAGGGTATAAATACAGCAGCTCAACCCACCAGACTCACTTCTCTGGTTTCCAGCTGTCGAGGGACGGTCACTGGGCAGAAGGAGCCATGCAGCTGAGCAGCCTGGCCAGGGTTCTCCTCCTCTCCCTCCTGCTCCTGGAGAGGGCTAGAGCCGCACCGTTGGGGGTAAGGCTGGCATTTCTTCTGAGAACAAACTCCCCTCACCCGTCCCCATGGAATCAGCGTTAGACAGACGGCTATTCCACAGCACTGACAGCTCTTTGGGGCAGGGCCTGTCTCTGGCTGTGTCTGGCCAGCGCCGGGCACGACGGGGCCCTGATCTCAGCTGGGGCAGGGCCTGTCCCTGTCCATGGGTCTGGGCAGTGTGCCACACAATAGGGCCTCTATCTTGGTCAGGGACTGTACAGCACCTGGCACAATGAGGCCTTGATCCTCAACTGGGGTTTCTAGGCACAGCCATAATCCCTACAATTAAATAATAATCTCCATGCAAAAAATCCTACAAATTACACAGTAAACCCACAAAAGCCAGGGGGCAGATAAATAGATAAAACCTGGATGGCTGGAGGGACGGAGGGAGGGAGGGATAAACAGTGGGTTGAATGGATAGATAGTGAAAGTCAATGGAGCGATGCCAGTTTACAACAGCTGCAGATCTGCCCCATTGTTGCTCTCCTAGCAGCATTCACTGGCCTGCATTAGGGCATGTTTTGCTCTCACAGCAGAGGAAATCAGGAGAAAGTCCATTGTAATTTGTGGAATTACACCTGGTTCCCATGGTGGGGTACTGAGAGCTGAGGTACTAGCTCCTCTTCCGCACCTTTTCTAAAATAGACGCTCTAGCTCAACCACCAGATATGGGCTGGACGCAGGGATCCCTGGGGGTGGGTCTCTGGCCGGTCTGATGCAGAATGGCAGAGTGAATGATCAGTGGCCTTAGGCTCTATGACTCTATGACATGGGAGGAAGGGGGCACAAAGAACTAACCCTTGGCTTTTTCTAACAGGGTTGGCCGTATGGATCTGATTACTATTATAACCCCCAGGTAAGTCTCAGACATTCTGTCGGACAGGAGAGCCTCTTATATGCCTCATAATGAGAGATCGGACACGGGTCTTGGGCCTTTCATGTGGAAAATGGAGGGGACCGGTTAAATGAAAGACCCCTGGTGCATCACACCCACAGAAGAACCTAGATAGATGGATGGCCAGGCTCATGAAGGTCTCTAGTCTACCTCCCTGATAGATCAGGGACCCCCATTATGCGTCCATTTTGGCAGGGCCAACCTAAAAGCAAGTGGTTTCTGCAGTCTTTGGAGCCGAGCCCCACCACCAACCGGCTGCCGAGTGCTTCACAATAACGGCCAGCTAGGAGCTGTCAGGGGCGGTTACACAAGGGTTAGGCTCAGCTGATGTGTTCATCCCACTGTACAGGGGGCAGGTGCTGGGTAGAACTAAAAGCATGTGTCTGTGTCACAGGTTTTCAAATACATGTGTGAGGAGATAGCTAGATATGCAGGTGCGTGGATGGATGGATGGATGGATAAGTACATATGGGGCTAGATAGATAAGTACGTATGCAGATTCATGGAGGATAGGTCCATCAATGGATATTAGCCAGGATGGGCAGGGATGGTGTCCCTAGCCTCTGTTTGCCAGCAGCTGGGAATGGGCAACGGGGGATGGCTCACTTGATGGTTACCAGTTCTGTTCATTCCCTCTGGGGCACCTGGCATTGGCCACTGTCGGCAGACAGGACACTGGGCTAGATGGACCTTTGGTCTGACCCAGTCTGGCCATTCTTATGATTTTACAAGTTGCACATCTGACCTCCCGCATGATGCAGGCCACAAAAGCTGACCCACCCACTCCTGGAATAATTCTCTCCCTTGACTCAGATGTTGAAGTCCCCAAATCATGATTTAAAGACTTCAAGTCGCAGAGAATCCTCCAGCAAGCGACCCCTGCCCCATGCTGCGGAGGAAGGCGAAAAACCTCCAGGGCCTCTGCCAATCTACCCTGGAGGAAAATTCCTTCCCGACCCCAAATATGGCGATCAGCTGAACCCCGAGCATGCGGGCAAGATTCTCCAGCCAGACCCTCCGGAAAAAAAGTTCTCTGTAGTAACTTTTAATATCCCATCATTGACCATTGTTACTAATTACCAGCGATGGCACGTTATTGTTCTATTGACTAAAATCACGTTATCCCATCAAACCATCCCCTCCATAAACTTATCAAGCTTAATCTTAAAGCCAGAGAGGTCTTTCGCCCCCACTGTTTCCCTCGGAAGGCTGTTCCAGAACGTCACCCCTCTGATGGTTAGAAACCTTCGTCTAATTTCAAGCCTAAACTTCCCGACGGCCAGTTTATATCCATTTGTTCTCGTGTCCACATTAGTACTGAGCTGAAATAATTCCTCTCCCTCCCTGGTATTTATCCCTCTGATATATTTGTCCCTAAAATCCAGCCCATGAGTTTGTCCCGGTTCCCTAACTTGTTGTTCTGTTCCTTCCCTATCTTTGTGTTGGATACTAGCATTCCAGGCACTAGTCCATGAAGATACTTCCCTGGCTTGTATGAATATATCTAGATTTTGGCAAGCTTCCTGTCTGCTTATGCCAAGCGCTTACTTCAGCAAAAACGCAAGGAGTTATGGGATACTTAGCCAAAGGGAACAGTGTTATAGTGTAGGCCCGTTTAGCCTGTATCACTGTTACAATATTTGTGCTGAATGTTACTGCTACTTAACACATACTAATATATATTGACGGTGCAGTGTGTGTGTGTATATATATATATATGCTAGCCAGCAGATATTAGTCAACAGATGGATGACTAGTGATTTTGGGGCCCCAATTTGGGGTCCCAGCGGGGTCTGATTTTCAGAGGCAGGGGGCTCAGCGCTTCCTGAAAATTAAAGTGTCTCTACTCACTTCTGCAAATCTTCAGCCCTTTGCTCACATCCCATCGTCTCCCAAATGCTCTAACTCCTGGTTTTCCTAACAGAACATGGCACTGGGGCAAGCAGGCCTTTGGCAGCCGGTAAGTACTAAACGCTGCTTTCTTTGGAGAGTAGCTTCAATTTACGGGCTAGAGCCCAGCTGGAGTCAATGGGACCAGACCCGAGCTGGGGTCAATCGTCCATAGGTCAGTTGGAGTCAATGGGCCAGATGCTCACTGAAGAATAGTACAGATGTTTCCATCTCAGCCCATCAAAAAGGCGGCAGCCCCTGGGGAGACAGAAAACTCTCAAGGGTGAACAATTGAAAAGTGCTTAGTGATTTTGAACCCCTCCGCGTTTGGGTGTACGGCTTTGAAAACCTTCGAGGGCCCTGCTTTTCAGACAGCGCCGAGCACTTGCCTGCTGAAAATCAGGGCTCTTCAAGGTGTCTACAGCTGCACTCCCAGCAACGGAGGCACTCAAACATTAGTCGCTTTTGTGAGCAAAATCTTGGCCCACAATCCTGATTCTCATTTGCCATGCAGCAGTGCCCAGATGTCCCTGGTGCTGCACAGACACTGACACAATGGAGCCTGGGGGACCATTGGGCCAGGCACTGCATAGGCACATGGTGAAAGTCAGCCTCTGCCCCATCGGAGTTCAGCAGCCCATAGTGCGGGCCAGGCACACACTGACCTTCTCCCCTCACTGACCCACCTTACCCCGAATTCTGTTTGTTTCTGCCTGTCCGTTACTCCCTGTTCTATCTCCTCCATTTCCTGTGTCATGGGCCCCAGTTCTTCCGACCTCACATCCTGCCTTTCCGCATCACCCTAACACCACAGAACAGTTGCCATTAGAGAACCAGGACTTCATCTTCACTGCATAAGGAGCTCTCCAATTTTAGGGCTATCCCACAAAATTTGGAACCGATGCCATCAGTGGGGCGACATGGTGGGTGGGTGGAGGGGTCCATCTGACAGGAAAGAGCCCACAGAATGACAACCTCTAGCAGCTGGATTCCAGCTGTGACTGCAAGGGGATCCCCAGTGGGGTAAAACAGACAGCCAGGTAATCAGAGCGCAAGGGACATCTCAGCTGGAGTCTCTAGGTCCGAATCCCCATGGCCCAAATATCCGCTGTCTCTTGTCTGACTCCCCTGTTCCCTTGACTGACCTGGCAATACGGGGTTGGGGAAGGTCAGTGCTGGGAAATGCAGGTCTGGCTGGAAGGGGAAGTCGGGCAGTGCTGAGGGAAATGGGTGGTAAGGGGCTCAGACACAAGGGGGTTGGAGGCCACTCTAAGAACCTGGGAGATACGTTCCCAGCAGGCTCCGCTGTCAGCCCCTGGGAAGGGGGGCGGGGGTTCTTCCTGGACACAGAGAGGAGAATAGAGGTAAGGTGCCGGAGAGCAACAGTGAAAAATCAGAACACTTTTTTGGGGGGGGGGGGGGGGGGAGTACAGTGGCCTATAGAAGACAAAGCCCCTAATATTGGGACAGTGCCAATAATATCAGGACGTCTGGTCACCCTAAATGGAGAGAAATAACCACCAATTATTTCTTGCAGGGCGGACAACCAAACCCAAGAGGCCTGGTGAGTTATGGGCTGGATGTTATTTAATATCATCTGAGGGTCCCCCAGGCAGGGAGATGAGATCCGAACCAAGCGCCCCAGTGTGGCGATGGGCGTCCGTGTCTCTCATGCTGGGTGGGCAGAGGGCCCATAGAACAGGGAAGAGCCCACCCAGTGTCCCGCTCTGCCAGCGGGATTCCAGCGGTGACGGCAAAGGGCTCCCCAGTGGGGTAACACGGGCAGTCCCGGTGATCAGTGCACAAGGGGGATCACAGCTGCCAGGTTCCCCACAGAATCAGGACTTCACCGCTGGGACTCCAGGCCCTTTCCCAGTGGGCTCCTCCTACCCCCCACTCTGTATGAATGGGCCACCGGAGACTCTGCCCCACCTCGTGTCTGGCTTGG
>NW_020664844.1:248752-251145 GCF_002925995.2 Terrapene triunguis | reverse complement strand
GCCCACATTTCAAGGGCTGCTTCTGTGTCTTAGGGGGTTAACCCATGGGACTCCCTGCCACTGGGTACTAGAGGGGTTAGCACATGGGACTCTCTTCCAGTGGCCATTACCAGGGTTAACCTGCGGGACTCCCTGCCACTAGGTATTGGTGGTGTTAAACCACAGGACTCTTCAGCTGGCTATTTGTGTTATAGACCTGGAAGACTCCATGCCATAACATATTGGGTATTAGTGGGTTACTCACGTGACTCCCTTCCACTGGTTATTAGTGGGGTTAACCTGCGGGACTCCCTGCAACTAGGTATTGGTGCTGTTAACAGGTAGGACCCTCTTCCACTGGGTATTAGTAGGTTAACTCATGTGACTCCATGCCCCTGGATTTTAGTAGGGTTAACCTATAGGACTCCCTGCCACTGGCTATTAGTGGGGTTAACCTCGGAACTTCCTGTCACTGGATATTAGCAGGGTTAACTCGTGGGACTCCCTGCCCCTGGGAATTAGTTGAGTTACCCCATGAGTCTCACTAATGCCATGTACAGAGGTGATATCACAGCCCTGCTCCCCAATCCCCTGCCAGCACTGCTGGGGGGGCCTTTGCCCCTTTAGCTGTGGATTAAAAATGACCCAGATCACCAGACACCTCTAAATTCAAAGGCCAGGTGGCCCTACTTCTCCGACACCCTGCGGGGAGCAGGTGAGGGGCAGAGAGCAAAAATCCAGCCCCCTGGCCCATGCCTGGCTCCCAGGAAGGTTCAGGGGTTAATCGTTAAACAGGCATGTTCCAGTAACAGGCCGAGATCCCGGCTCTGGGGCTGCAAATCTGGGAATGCCCCACACGGGGGAGCCGGGTAGGGATGGGGTGGGGAGTGGGATCTAGGGGGGTGGGGCTGGGAGTCAGGACTCCTGGGTTCTCTACCTCTGGCTTCAGGACCTCTTGTAGTTGCTGGCCTAGAACGAGCGGGGCAAGCCCTACTCACCGTGTGACCCCGTCTGGTTACAGTGGCCGGGATTGTCAGCGCCTGGAAGAGCCGCAGAGCTGGAGGCTGCACGTCCCCTCTAAGGCAGGACCCCGGTTTGCGCTGCCGAGCCCACACACCCCCTGCCCTGCTGTGCTGTCTGCGGCGGGGGCTGATCACATCCTGTCAGGGTGTAAATCCAGCGCTCGCAGCTCCGCTTTATTAGGTCAGGTCTCTGACAGCCTGCGAGGTAGGGAGATAAGGCCTGAGTTGCTCTGGGCTCCCCACCCCCCACCCACCTGCTCTGCCGGAGCCCCTCAGTCCCGACCCGCAGCCCCCTGCTAGCTCAGCACGAAGCTTCCCCCACACCCCTGACTGCTTCGCTTCAGCACCCAAGTTCATCTGAGTGCAGGGAGGCCGTTCTGGTGGCAGGAACAGGCCGGGGGGAGGAGTCCCAGAGGCAGGTGGGTTTTCGTGAACTGCCCCCGTAAGAATGCGAGAAATCCTGCAAACACACAAGAGAAGCACCTGAGTAAGGAACAGATCCCAGGAGTCCTGACTGTCCTGACCCCTTACTCTAACCACTAGACCCCACTCCCCTCTCAGAGCCAGGTATTGAACCCAGGAGTCCCGGCTCCCAGCTCCCCTGCTCTAATCACTAGACCCCACTCCCCTCCCTGAGCTAGGGATAGAACCCAGGAGTCCTGACCCCCCATCTCTGCTGTGACCAGCAGGCCCTGCTCTCCCAAGCTAGGACAGGGGTCCTGGCTCCCAAGCCGCGGCTGTCAGCCCCGTTTCCCTGGCCGTGGGGCTAGCCCAGCACGTGACGCTCAGCGGGGAGTTCCTCTGCCTGGCGGGGCCACCACGCTCCAGTCCCCTGCCGGCTACGAGCGAAGACCATGAGGCTGGAGCTGGGCTGCCTGGTGCTGTGGGTCCAGCTCTTCCCCTGGGGTCCAGGTTCCTTCACAGGTCAGTGACCTTCCTTCTCGGGGTGGGGGAGAACTGCATCCCCCCATCCGGGGGTGGGGGAACAGGAGCTGTGTGTCTGCCATAGACCCCCGTGTGATCAGCGCAGAGGGGCTGGCAGCCAGGACGCCTGGGTTCTAGCCTCAGCTCTGGGCGGGGAGTGGAGTCTAGTGGTTAGAGCTGGGGGGCTGAGAGCCAGGACTCCTGGGTTCTAGCCCCAGATCTGGGAGAGGAGTGGGAGGTAGGGCGGGGGGTCAGGACCCCTGTGTTTCTCTTTCTGAATGTCTCTTTCTTTACTGACTTTAATTTTTTTTATTAATTTATTTTTTTAATTTTTATTTTATTAATTTAATTACTGAATAATTCTTCTGAAATGTTTATTTCTCCTACTCTGGACTGTCTGCACACAGAAGTTGTCCCACTGTAACGAATCTCTGTCCCATTAGAGCGAGTCAGCCCGTCATGTGGACA
>NW_020664844.1:244853-248742 GCF_002925995.2 Terrapene triunguis | reverse complement strand
GGGCAGGGTCTGTCTCTCGCTGTGTCTGGGCAGCTGTGTCTGGGGAATTTCTAGTTGTTATTGTGATACAAAGGACCCTGGGTATGAAGTGCCAGGGACGGCTGGCTGGGAATCCTAGCAGGTCGTGCTCTGTGTTGCTTCTGCAGGTTGAACGCATTGCACCCCCCAAGGTGCCCCTTCCCCCTCTATTTCTGGACTCCCTGAACCCCCCCCAACTCCTCCCTCACGCCAAGGGCTCTGGCTGCCCCCTTCTCCCCTCCCCCCATGTTAGGGTCCCCCACTCTTTCCCCATAGCCCCCCTCACCCACTATTGTCTCCCATTCTCCTGCCCCATAGCGGGCGCTCTGTGTGCATCCCCATACCCCTCTGCTGCCCCATTCTCTCAAGCCCTGCTTTGCCCCCTGCCCCCATACCAGTGAACCCCGTTCTCTCCCCGTGCCAGAGGCTCTGTGTGCCCCCCTTCCTCCCTCCCCCCCATGCCAGGGGCCCCCGTTCTCTCCCCTGCCAGGGGCTCCGTGTGCCCCCCGTTCCTCCCTGTCCCCCATGCTCAGGTCCCCATGTTCTCGCCCCTGCCAGGGGCTCCGTGTGCCTGCCTGGGATCACTCGGGGTGTCTGTCTGTGCACTTTACGCATCCTGGAGAACGTGATGAAACCACTGCAGCAGCGGGGCCCGTGGGCCGGGACGCAGCCCTGGGCTGACCCGGCTCTACCCCCCGCTGGAAGACACTGCAGCCCAAACAAGCGAAGCCGTTCCCGTTCCGGCTTGGCGCTGGCCCAGCAGTGGGTACCCTAAGCAGGCTGCCTGAGCCAGGGGAGCTGGTTCTTGCAGGGGGCCGAAGCCGGGGTGGGGACAGTGGAAAATCCCCAAGCAGGAAAACAAAGTGATCCGGGGGCAGCACTCGCCTCCCACAGCTGCCGACCGCCTGGAGTGAGCCATTGCGGGGCCAGTTAACCCCTGGGGATCTAACCCTGGTACTGGGCCGCCCTGCCCCGTGTCTATACTGGCCCCAGCTCCCCGGGTCACTCGCTGCTTCCTTTGAGCGGGGGCTGTGTACTGATCGGGGGTGGGTGGGGCGTCAGGCTGCTGGGCAGGGGCACATTGATCGTCCGCTCCTGCTGCGGGGGGGCGGGACATGGGGTGTGTAAACTCCCATTTTCCCCCAGCCACTTAGGGGTTAAGAGTTTCGCTAGCTTGCACCTCCGCTGGGCCAGCAGCGGCTGGGGATAAGAAGGCAGCAGAATGCGGAAAGGCCCCCAGCCCCAGATCATGCTCTGGCATGGTGGGGAAACTGAGGCAGGGTGCGCGTGCAGGCGTGCGCTTGTTTTGGGGGGCGCTGACGTTGTTCTGAGGGCAGTTCCCCGGTCTGCACTAGACAAGCTGGTGGGATCGACGGCGCCGGTGAAAGCTGAGCCTGCTGGGGCTTGGAGCCCTTTGGCATACCCGGGTGGGCTGCACCGCGAGCTGGCACCCGACGTGCCCCCAGGGTGTCGGGAGGCCGAGGAAAGCTGCACAGGCTGGGGCCGAAGGAGACCCAGGGAAGCTTAAAAGCACATGGGCCAGGGTGAGGCACCCAAACACAGCCACTGGGGAGCAGCTGCTAGACTCTGGTACCTCCTGTTTGTCACATGCCAGGGGCCCCCAGTCTCCCCCATGCCAGGGGCTCTGTGTACCGCCTACTTCTTCCTCTGCCACGTTTGGGTTCCCCCTCCCCTCATGCCAGGGGCTCTATGCCCCCCATTTCCCTCTCCCCCATGTGAGGGGCTCTGTTTGTCGTCCCCCCGTTTTCCTTCCCTCCATGCCAGGGGCTCCGTGTGACCCCCATTCCCCCCTGCCCTCCCCCATAGCAGGATCCTTGATTCTCCCTCCATGCCAGGGGCTTCTCTATGCCCTCTTCTCCCTGCACTTTTCCATCCCTCGATGTTTGTGACCCATGGGGGGACGCTGGGCACAGCTGAGCTGGGGGTGGGGGTAGGCTGGCTGGCCACTCTGCAGTCAGTGCCAGAAGCCAGATGCGGGGGGGGGGGGGGGGGGGGGGGGGCCGGGGTTCCCCCCTTCGGGGTTTTGCATTCCCCCCCCCCCCCAAATCACCGCCGGAGCTGTGTAATCCACTGGCGTGTAGCCAGCGTGGCAATTAGCCCATTAGTGAGATCTGCGCCGTTCGGGTTTGAGTCTCGCTTTGCCTGCTCCCAATGGCCTCGTTACCTGGCTTGGCCTGACGCCAGCTTCCCTTGAACTAAACCGGATGAGAGTGAGACATGAGCACAAACATTTAATGTGTGTGGCGGGGGGGGGGGGAGTTTCTGTTCTTTCTGCGTAAGAGCCTAGCAGGCAGCTAAGAGCCCTTGGCACAGAAATCCCTGCTCCCAGCTCTAGGGAAGTGACACAATGGGGAAACTGAGGCATGATGTGGTTAAGTGACTCGCCCAAGGTTGCACGGAGACAGGGCTAGAACCCAGGAGTCCTGATTCCTAGCCCCTCCCCTTTGCTCTAACCCACTGGTTCTCAAACTTTTGTACCAGTGACCCCTTTCACATAGCAAATCTATGAGTGTGACCTATGAGTGCAATCCTCCCTTATAAATTAACCCCCCACACACATAACCTTGTGACCCCCTGAGGGGTCTAGACCCCAGTCCCTTCCCAGAGCGAAGGATAGAACCCAGGAGTCCCATGAGGAAAATGCACTAATATGCTGCAGTGAGTCCCACAGAAACACCCCACTAACATCTAGTGGCGGGGAGTTCCATAGGACCCTGCTGTAGCCCCTCCCCATGCTTGTGTCTCTGCACAGATGCCAACTTCACCGTGGTGCAGTCTCCGTCCGAGGTGGGCGTCATCCGGGGAGACAATGCCACCCTGAACTGCACCTTCTCTCGGGGCCTGTCCCCGGACAAGGGCGCCGTCTCCTGGTCCCGAGGCGGGCCGGGAGGAGAGGCCGCTGTGCCCCTGAGAGCCCGTTTCACGCTGGCCTATCCCGATACCTTCCTGCACAGAGGGGAAGGGACCCTGGCCATCACCAACGTCAGCCTGGAGGATGCTGGGAAATATGTCTGCCGGGTGCTGCTGTGGGGCACCGGGGAGGCACGAGGCAACGGGACCCAGCTGCATGTTTATGGTAAGGGTCCCTACCCCTGCCTGAGTCCTTCGGGGAAGGCTGCAGGGTTGAGAACTGCTCTGTGTGTGTGCTGCCCCCTGCTGGAGGGGATGAGAACTGCTCTGTGTGTGTGCTACCCCCTGCTGGAGGGGATGAGAACTGCTCTGTGTGTGTGCTGTCCCCTGCTGGAGGGGATGAGAACTGCTCTGTGTGTGTGCTGCCCCCTGCTGGAGGGAATGAGAACTGCTCTGTGTGTTTGCTGCCCCCTGCTGGAGGGATGAGAACTGCGCTGTGTGTCTGTGCTGCCCCCTGCTGGAGGGATGAGAGCTGCTCCAGGCATGTGAGATTAGAACCAGCCAGTCCCCCGCCCTGGGTCCAGGTTGGAGCTGGCACCCCCTACTGGGGAAAGGCCCTGTGTCCCAGTCCACTCTTGCAATGTCTTTATGACTCTTTCCCAAGATGTGTCAGTTTGATTATTTTTCTCCTGCTCTGTCGGTCTGTCTGTCTCCCCCTCCCCCATCTGTCTGTCCCATTCCACCCCAGCCCGACCCTCCCACCCAGTTGTTTTCCTCCAGTTCCACCCAAAGCCGGAGTCGAAATGGACTCTGGTTTGCAGAACCGCTGGTTTCTACCCCCCACCTGCCCGGCTCGCCTGGTACCAAGGGAGTGTCCATCTGCCCCCAACCCAGCCACTGCAGGAGTGTGGGGACCCGACCGGACCCCTCCAGGCTTCCATCACCCTGGACTTACCCTCATCGGGGCCCAGAGCCACCTACACCTGTCAGGTGGTGCACC
>NW_020664844.1:239527-244843 GCF_002925995.2 Terrapene triunguis | reverse complement strand
GCCCTAGGGCGGGGGACTGGGACACGGGGCCTTTCCCCTCTAGGGGGTGCCGTCGCTGTCTCTCACATGCACCCAAAGTAAGGCTCCCTGCGGTGGGTCTCTGGGGCGACTGAGGCAGGAGCCCCTCCCAAGGGGTTAGATGCCTGGGGCCAGACACAGAGATGGGAGGGTCCGTTGCAGACCTGCTGGACTCCTAGCCACGCTCACGCCCCCTTTCTTTGTGGTCCTTCCTTTTAGCCTGGCTGAGGCCCGGCCTAGGGCGACGCCGCCCGCTCCAGGGGGGTGAGGCCCTGTCACAGAAGGAACCGGTCCGGTCAGTGCTGGGATTCACCACCAGAGGGCGCCATTCCATGGGCTCCCCATCGCCAGGAGCTGCACCGGCTGCTTGGATTCAGGGGGGCTCGGGCAATAGAAGGAACTGAGACTCGGAGAGGGGGAAAGGACTTGGCCTGGGTCATGCAGATGGGGAGAGAACCCAGGAGTCCTGGCTCCCCTCCCCTCCCCCGCTCTAACCACCAGACCCCACTCCCCTCCCAGAGCTGAGCGAGAACCCAGGAGTCCGGGCTCCCAGCCCTCCCCCAGCTCTAACAACTAGACCCCACTCCCCTCCCCTCCCTGAGAGAGAACCCAGGAGTCCTGGCTGCCAGCCACTCCATGCCCGCTCTAACCACTAGACTCCACTCCCCGCCCTAAGCTGAGAGAGGACCCTGGAGTCCTGGCTTCCAGCCTCCCTGTGACTCACAGGGAGTCCAGGGTGAGAGGCTGAGGCTGAACGTCTGGGGGGTGGCAGGCGGGGGCTGGGGGGTCAGGGGGAGAGTGATGACTCAGGCAGAGTGGATGAGGGTGTCCCCTAGAGGTTCAGTTCCTCCTGCCCTCACCCCCATTGCCCCTGCTCTGGCACGCCCAGGCTGAGCTGTGCCCACCTCTGATCAGTGTCCGCGCTGTGGCTGGCACATTCCTGGCAGCCTTCGCATTCCCGCTGCAGCCAGGGCTCCTCCTTCCGCACTGCGGCCAGCCAGCAGTCCCTTGCCTGTGTGCTGCTTAGCATCCCGCCGCCTGACAGCCCCGGGAATCCCAGCGCGCACTGCTTCCCTGGCACGGTCTGCAGGAATCAGGACGTGAACCCTGGTGTCCTGGCCAAATGCCATCTCACAACCCCTTGCAGCATGGCTGTGCGGCTCTTCCCCAGCTGCCCCGCCCCAGAGGTGGCTGCATCTTGGCGCCGGGCACACCCTCTCTGTTGTGGTGGCTGTTAAACATATAAGGGGATAACAGCCTACTACTCCTGCCAGCTGATGAGGTGAGTCCTTTAGCCCTCCATAATGGGATAACAGCCTACTACTGCAGCCTTCCTCCAGTGGCTCACGCAGCAGAGCGCTGTGGGGCCTGTACTGATGTCTAAACTGTTCCGCCCTCTTCTGCTCCAGTGGAGATGGTGGCGGCTGTTAATAAAGCCCTTATCAGATGAAACAAGCCGAACACAGCCCTGCTTCCCTTGTGCCCTCCCAGCAGTCAGGTTTCAGTGCCACGCTCTTATCTAAACCCTCGAGGTTGCCTGGTTCTCCAGATAAATTAATTTCCAAACAGCCCTTACCGCGGAAATCAGAGGTTGTGCCACTTCCTCTCAGCTGGGAGGAGACATAAATGGCCAGAACCCCAGCTGGTGACGAATCAGCGTCGATGTGGCTGATTGGCACCAGAGACCTGTCCCCATTGACCCCAATGGGACTACGGCCCTGTGACGAAGTTGGGGATTTTTGTAGTGTTTTACATGAATAGCGTGTGCGCGCCTCAGTTTCCCGGTGTGCTGCATGTTTGGCAAAGTGGTGGGAGAGGGTTTGTTGTTGCAGAGGACCAGGTGTGACCTCGCCTAGCGGCCGGGACCCCCGGACAATGGCCTGGAGATGGGGAACCCTAACAGCTGGTGACCTGGAGACTAAGAGACCCACCCCAGTGGGAGGACAAAGGGCTGAGGAGAGAGGACCCCAACCAGTTCCAGCCAGAGGGGAACAAAGGACTGAAGAGAGAGGGCCCCAGCGACCTGTTTACCTGGGACGGAGGACAAAGGACAGGGGTCTCTGGGTTGGATGGAGAGAGCAGGCAGAGCTCACCTGGATGCAGGAGACACTTAGATGTATGGTGCTGATGGAGGCCAGGCCTGAGGACCGAAGAGTTTCCTGTGCTGTGTTCAGATGCTCAAAAAACCCTCCTGTTTTACGATGGCTGAGAGTCGCTCTGGTCTAGAGAATAGGGTGACATTATTCCTTCTGGGAGTGGAGGCCCTGGGGGTCCAGAGCGAGTGGACTCCCTGAGGGGGCCCACGGCGAGAGACAGATGTGCTAGGACTCAGAGAGGTGCAGTTCCAGGCGGCGGAGGGGCTTAACCCCCGAGAGAGAGTGCACCCCTGAGAAGGGCTGTCGCACTGAAGGGGGTTCCCCCCCAGGGACCGTACGGGGCCAAGAATGGGCACAACCTCGGAGTCTGTGACAGGCCCATTGACCCCAGCTGGGGGTCTGGCCCTCAAGCTATAGCATCTTTCTGCCTAAAGCAGTTGAGTCCACTTTACAAATGGCATGGAAATGGTGTGATCTAGTGATTAGTGGAGAGGGGGCTGGCAGCCAGGACTCCTGGGTTCCATTCCTGTGTCAATGTGGGCAAGTCCTGTACATGCTCTGTGCCTCAGTTTCCCCTCTGTATACTAACAAGATTTCCCGTATATTGCGGAGCTGCCAGTCATCGCTTGTTTCAAAGTCCTTTCGCACTCAGGGTGGAGGGTTTATTCCTGTCTCCCAGCCAGGTACATGGAGTGCTTTGCAAACATTAGCTAATTAAATGTTATTATTGTTCCAGGGGCTGGATCAATATAATTCTCCACGTTGTACAGGGGGGAGAAAAATGAGGCATAGATATGGGATAAGATACAGGCGAGCAAGGGCAGAGCTAGGAAGAGAACCCAGGTGACCTGACTCCCAGCCCCCGTTCTAACCACTAGACCCTGCACCTCTCCCAGAGCTGGGATAGAACCCAGGAGTCCTGATTCCCAGCCCCTCCTCATGCTAACCGGTCCCGTTTGTAGGTGGACCATTATCTCTCTCTGCCCCATTCACACACTCCATTATCTCCTCGATAACCAGACCATGTCACATTCTCCAGGATAGAAACCAGTGGCCCCTGATTGACTCCAAGCCTCTTGCTTCAATGCCCTGCGTCGGCCACTTTAATTAACTTCTCCTTGCCATGATTACAGAGCCTAATGAGGCACCTTTGGCTGGACACCTACTTACAGATGGGGACAAATCCGGGGGTAGCAGCAAAATGGATGATCAAAGTTTGAGATGAGGCCACCAGTGGGATGCATTTCCACGAGAGTCCACCAGGGGGTGGTGGAGGTGCCTGAGGCGTTGCAGTACCCAGCGACTCCGCCAGAGGGAGGCGTTGCAGTCTCACACTGCACAAACCCATGCCACACACTGCCAGCAGGACGCCTCCTACTGCCGCGATCCATGAGAGCCAGCGCTCTCTGTCGCCCCCTCTTGCTGTGGAGGTGCACTGCGGGCGGACACCCACCGCAGCACTGCCTTGCGGCAGGAGGCAGAGGTGTGTGTTTTGGTACTGAGGTGGAGGATTTGAGTCCCAGCAGAGGATCTGTGAGAGGAAGGCCGTGTTGCTAATAATCGCAACAGGAAGGCACCCGATTTGTCCCGGGATGATGATGTCCCAGTAGCCAGCTCTTCGTCCCTAAATCCCACAATGCTTTACAGGTCAGTGTCATTATCCCCACTGTACAGCAGGGGAAACTGAGGCACAGAGTGAGGAAGTGACTTGCATGGGGTCACGCAGCAGGCCACGAGATCTGGGCTCTGTCTGCTCAGCCTCGCAGGGCAGGGATTCCTTCGACACAGTGAACGGCAGAGACCTTTGATGCAGAAGGGACTGGGGTTTGGGGCCTAGAAATGGCTCAGCGGCGGGTTCCAGTCCTGACCTGAGCGTGTCATGAGGTTGGGGCTTTCCAGCTTGGTCCTGGCCCCAGAGAGGGGATCCTGAGCAGTGGGGGAGGGAGGGCAGCGCTGAGAAGATGTGGATTTGGGAAGAGGACCCAGGAGTCCTGACTCCCAGCCCCATGCTCCAACCCACTGGACCCCAGCACCAGGGATAGAACCCAGGAGTCCTGCCCCACAGTCGAGTCCGTCTCTGGGGGCCGAGGGTGGGTGACTGCTGGCATCACAGCTTGGAGCAGCAAACCTGGCCGCCCCCAAGGCCTCTGCATTGCTCCTGGGGTGGTCCCGGTGTCAGTTTCTCCGTTCGGCGGTAGAAGACCTTCCTGGCCAAGGGGGGCAGGGAGCAGACGCCCCAGAGCCGGGCCAGGAACCTGCGGCAGGAGTGCTGGACGGCGGAGGAGGAGAAGTAGAAGATGACGGGATCCAGGCTGGCGTTGAAGGTGCTCAAGAGCAGAGCCTTGTCCCGCCAGGACGGGCTGGCCCGCTGGACGAAGCCCACCACGTGGGAGACGTTGTAGGGCGTGAAGCAGACGATGAAGACGGCCAGGGTGGCTGCCACCAAGCCCACGGCCCGCTGCTTCTTCCCCCGGCGGATGTGGGGCGAGGAGACCACCACCCACATGAAGCCGCAGTAGCAGAAGGAGGTGAGCAAGGAGGGAACCAGGAAGAGGACGATGCCCAGCTCCAGGCGCACGGGGAGCAGCACCCGCAGCTGGCCGGGGGTGAAGTCATCGTAGCAGAGGTCCTTGGAGGAGGCGCTGGTGGCGTTGGCCGGCCCGCCGCCTGGCTGCAGCTCGGTCACGTAGACGATGCTGCAGTGGGCCAAGGAGCAGAACCACAGGCCCAGGCTGGCCAGGGCGGCGTAGGCGGGGCGGCGGCGCAGCTTGTAGCGGATGGGGTAGGCCGCGGCCAGGTAGCGCTCCACGCTGACGGCCGTCAGGAAGAGGGTGCTGGAGTAGATGGTGCTGAAGTAGAAGAGGCCGCTGAGGGGGCAGAGGAAGGCGGGCAGCGGCCAGCGCCCAGCCCGGGCCTCGGCCACCTTGAAGGGCAGGAAGGCCAGGAAGCAGAGGTCGGAGAGGGTGAGGTTGAGCAGGAGGATGCAGTTGGGGGTGGCCTTGCACCGCAGCTTGCGGATGAGGGCGTGCAGGGCCAGCAGGTTGGTGGGGAAGCCGGTCAGGATGGTCAGCAGGTAGATGGAGAGGTACAGGGCGCGCTCCTCGGGCTGCGGGGCCATGCTGGGGAGAGAGCGGCGACAGGGTCAGCGTGGGACATGGGGCCTTTCCCCTCTAGGGGGCGCTGGCTCAGTGGGGGCAGGGAA
>NW_020664844.1:232610-239517 GCF_002925995.2 Terrapene triunguis | reverse complement strand
AGTCAGGGCTGCCCCAATGCCCCAGAGCGGCGCTAGGGGGCGCTGTGAGGCAGGGCAGCCCAGGTCATGTGTGTACATTGCTTATCTGTGTTCTTTGAAGCTGGCGCATTTGCATGCCCCGGATTGGCCTGGCCAGCTCTCCTCTCCCTTATCTGTCAGACAGTCGAGCGCAGCGGGTGAGAACGTGGGAACCGCGGCAATGCAAGATCCCCCCAACCCTGCCTGCAAACTGTGGGCCAACAACCCCACACTTTCCCACGGCCCTTCCTCCGCTAGGAGACGACACGGCAGCTGAACGGAGCTCTGCCCATCGGAACGCCCCACGCCTCCCTCCCGAAGGGCTAGGGGAGAGGACGCGGGGCCCCCGCGGGCGCCTCTCTAGCTAGGAGAATAAACAGGCTAACCCGGCCCTTGGGAGCCAGGACTCCTGGGTTCTATTCCCAGCTCTGCCCTATACTCCCTGTGTAACCTTGAGCAAGTCACTTTGTGCCTCAGTTTCCCCCAGTCTATAAAAGGGAGGCAGGCCCTCCCTTCCTCTCTGCCTGAGCGGCAGGCCAAGTACCAAGATCAGCTCGTAACTGCATCATTAAGGTTGAACAAAACTCCTGTTTTAGCAACGGGGCCTCCAAAATGCCCTAAAACCCGCGGGTCAGAGGTGCCAATCTGGGGTCAGGCGGCCGGGTGGCGCCCTCATGGAATAAAGGACCTGCTGCTCCAGGTTCTCTCTCTCTTTGCTCTTATCAGGGGAAATAAATCTTCCCTCTTTTCACCCCAGCCCCCAATCTCTGCTCCTGGCCCCCCAGTGCCAAGCCCACCTGCTGCTACTCCAGAATGGCTCCGTTCTGAGCTGGCGTTTCCCTCGGAAATCAGCGGGGATCAAATAATACATTTGCTTTACCCTGGCTCCAGAAATGGGGCATGGGGCCTTTCCCCCCTAGGGGGCGCTGGTTCCGATCCATACCCAGGGTGGGGGACTGGCTGGCTCAGGGACTGGGACACGGGGCCTTTCCCCCCTAGAGGGCACTGTTTCTGATCTGGACCCAGGGCAGGGGACTGGCTAGCTCAGGAGGGTGGGGAATGAGACCTTTCCCCTCTAGGGGGCACCAGCTCCCATCTGGCCCCAGGGCAGGGGACTGGCTGGCTCGGGGCGGAGGGGATGTGGGGGGGCAGGGAATGGGACACTGGGCCTTTCCCCTCTAGAGGGCACCAACTCCACACTGTACCCACATAGCCTCATGCAACAACTCCCTGGCCACAGGCCGTCAGCAGAGCTCGAACCCTGGGCCTTTAAATCAATAGCACAGCCCACGTGAGCTAAGAGAGTCGCTCCGTTACCTGGCAGATATAGTAGGCTAGTATCCCCTTACGTCTTCCAGCCCTAGAGGAGGTTGCACTGTAGATCCAGGAACTGGCGGCCCCAGCCCAGCCGCTAATGGCGGGCACCTGCTTAGAGAACGACTTAGGGCATGTCTACACCCGGTGTGCAATCGCAGCGCAGACACACTCTAGTCACAGCCATTAGGAAGGTGACGAGATGCTCGGCTCAGGATGGGAGGTACACGCCCAGCCCTGGCAGGCCAGTGAGGGGCAGCGTGCAGGGGATCTGGGCACGGCTGAGGGTGTGTGGGGGGCCCAGGGCTGGGTTGCCAGGAGGCTGCGGGTTGGGATTGAGGGGCACCGGCAGAGCTAGGGTGCATGCAGAGCTAGCTAGCGAAAACAGCGGCTGGACAGGCTGATGGATGGCTCTAATGAGGGGAGATTAGCTGCTGGCGTGGGAGGGCTTTTTTCATCATCCTGATCAGGGGAATCTAAGTAGGAAACCCAATTTCCCTTCCCCTGAATGGGTGAGGGGTGAAGCGCTGGGGGCTCTGACGGCCTGGGAGAGCGGCTGGTCAGTGGAACAGGCTTCACGGCCGCTGGCGTCTGGTACGGACCACACAGGGGAACTTCACTTCCCACCCTCCTGAAGCACAGCTCCCAGCTCCCCCCCCCCCCCGTTCTGACCCCCTAGATCCCCACTCCCCTCCCAGAGCTGGGGAGAGAAGCCAGGAGTCCTGGCTCCCAGCTCCCCCACCACTGCTCTAACCACTAGGCCCCACTGGCTTTAAACTACCCGGAATAAATGCCAGCTAGTGCCCAGGGTTCTGGGCCGCAGTCACACCAGCCAGACCCTCTGCTCAGCTCAGCACCTCAGAGCCTAAATGTACCTGCACTGCCCTTCCCCCGCCCCCATGTGGACCTGGCCCAATGCCCCTCCCCTGGTGAGGGGACCCTGGGAAAATGGGGGTTACAGCCCCCCACAAACCACCAAACCCAGATCTGCTCTGCCCCAGCCTGCCCTGCGGTGATGGGGAAAAGCTTTCGGGTACTACTGAGGCAGCAGCTGATCAGATTTGGTGACAAGACACTGAGATGCAGCCACCTCTGGGGTGGGGCAGCCGGGGAACAGCCACACAGCAACGCCACACGGGTACGGCTCAATTGGATCAACATTGATACCTGGGCTCTGTGCCCAGCTCTAGGAGGGGAGTGGGGTCTAGTGGCTAGAACAGGGGGGTACTAGGAGCCAGGACTCCTGGGTTCTATCCATGGGTGTGGGGTTTAGTGGTTAGAGCAGCGGGGGCTGGGAGTCAAGACTCCTGGGTTCTCTCCCTGGCTCTGGGAGGGGAATGGGGTCTAGTGGTTAGAGCAGGGGGGGCTGGGAGCCAGGACTCCTGGGTTCTCTCCCTGGCTCTGGGAGGGGAGTGGGGTCTAGTGGTTAGAGCAGGGGGGGCTGGGAGCCAGGACTCCTGGGTTCTCTCCCTGGCTCTGGGAGGGAAGTGGGGTCTAGTGGTTAGAGCAGGGGGGGCTGGGAGTCAGTACTCCTGGGTTCTATCCCCAGCTCTATTGTATTGGACACAGCCGTAGTTGCCAAATATCTAAATAAAGCCACCAGTACAAGTGGGAGCCAGACTTCTCTCTGCCAGTCCCAGCCATTAGACCCCCCCCCCTGCACTCCCAGAGCTGGGGACAGAACCCCGGTGTCCTGGCGCCGCATATCTCTCTGTGGGTTTGGGCTGGATCTTCATTGTACTCAGGCGTCTCTAACGCCAGGGGTGTCTGATCTCTCAGCCCTTTGTCCCTCCCCAGTCACCCAGCGACTCCGCCCGGCGTCAGCGCTAATGGTGCGGGGATGGCCAACCTGCTGGTTGTGTGACGTTAAAGCCAAACAGCACTTCCCAATTTCCAGGAATGGATCTAAAGGCTGCTAGGGGCCAATGTGCAGAAAAATAAGAAAATCACAATAAACCTCCTTCCCTAAGCGCTTTGGAGAGCTGGAGTCTGGGGCAGAAAAGCAGCCGGTGTTTACACAACATGCTAAAGGCTGAAAGAAAGAAACAGATTTGCCACACCGCAAATCATTAACCCATGGGACTCCCCGCCACTGGGTGCTAGGAGGGTTAAGGATCCAGGCCCTGCTATGAGAGACAGTCCCTGACCCGGGGGAGATCAGGGCCCCGCTAGGCCAGGCAATGCCCAGGCACACGGCCAGAGACAGTCCTTAGTGAAGCAAACTCCTGCCCGGGGTGTGAAGTGCTGCTCTCTGAAAGGCAGGTGTGCACACACACACACACATATCATGGTCACACCAAAGGATCGGTGCACGCACACACAGACCCAGAACAGGGCTCAGCTCCTCCTGCAGGGGGCAGCAGAGATCCCCCCCGAGCAGCGATCTCAGGGGTCCCAGGATCACACACACACAAGGCACGGCACACCCTGATCTGTTTCAAGGTCGTTCTCCAGGAGGGCGGCTGACAGGCCCTTCAGCATCTGGAGTGCTCGGCCATGAGGGATGCTTGTCCCAGGGCCGGGAGTGCAGCCAGCTCATCACTAGAGCAAACCTGTCTCCCTGACAGAGACGGGTCCCCGTGGGATGCCGGGAGATGGGGTCGCGGGCAGGTTCATTGGCACGAACCGGAGCAGGACTTGTGGCTTCGTCCACTCCCGCTTCTGTACATCCTGGCTGGGGGCGGGGCAGATCTCACATCCCCCAGAGCTATAAGGATTGCCTGAAACCCCCTGTTCTCACCACTAGATCTCACAGCCCTCCCAGAGCTGGGGACAGAACCCAGGAGTCCTGGCTCCCAGCCCCCCTGCTCTAACCACTAGACACCACTCCCCTCCCAGAGCCAGGTATAGACCCCAGGAATCCTGGCTCTGTCCCCCCCACTCTAACCACTAGACCCCACTCCCCTCCCAGAGTTGGGGTAGAACCCAGGAGTCCTGGCTCCCAGCCCCCCTGCTCTAACCACTGGATCCCACTGCTCTCCCCAGCCCAGGGCCATGCTGACATGCATCTCTTGCCTACAGGGAGGTGTTTGTGTGACGCAGAGGGAACAAATCGATCCCATTAATGGTTCCTCAGCACGGGGCCCCGGGGTCACTGGCATGGACAGCAGTAAACAGGTGCAGCCCCGTGTTGCTGGGAAGCCAGAAAGTTTTCTGCAGTAGGTAAACAGACAATGTTCCAGCCCTAGCGAGCTGGAGCAGGGGACAGGCCACCTTCCACCTCTAGGGGGCGTCGGCTCCCATCCGGCCCCAGAGCGGGGGACTGGCTGGCTCTGGGGACAGGGCATGGGATATGGGGCCTTTCCCCTCTAGACCACACTCCCAATACCCAGCTGGGAATGGAAACCAGGAGTCCGAAAGAAAGATTGACTTGAAACATCCACCTTCCTGGGTTGGATCCCCAGTTCCGGGAGGAGGGTGGGGTCTAGTGGGTTAGAGCGGGGGGGTTGGGAGCCAGGACTCCTGGGTTCTATTCTGGGCACTGCCATCAGGACAATGAATTGCTTTACACCTGGAACCATGGAGCTCATATGAGACTGGAACATCTGCCTGTCTATCCATCCAGCCACGCACCCCCCCCAGGTAAACATATCTGGCCATCCTTCGCTCTGTCCCCCAGCGAGTTCCTTTAGCCCTTTCTATGCACCACCTTTCCTCTCTCTGCCCTCTGCTGTTTGCTCACAGGCCTCAGGCTGGGACGGGACATCACACTGAACTCACCAGGGAAAGTCAAATCTCAGCCGTTGATTAGATAGATAGATAGATAGAGTGGGTGTCTGGAGATAGATAGGGGATGTCTGGGGATAGATAGATGGGGGGTGTCTGGGAATGGATAGATAGATAGAGGGGGTGTCTGGGGATAGATAGGGGGTGTATGGGGATAGATAGTTTATGGAGAGGGATGGATAGATAGGTGGGGAGATGGAGGCATGCGGGGAGGTAGACGATTGAAGGGGCATGAAGGGATGGGGAGATGGAGGGGTGTAGCGGGATGGATGGATGGATGGATGGGGAGATGGAGGGGCGTGGGGGGGGATGGATGGATGCATGGGGAAGTGGGGAGATGGAGGCATGTGGGGGAATGAAGGGATGAGGAGATGGAGGGGTGTAGAGGGATGGATGGGGAAGCGGGGAGATGGAGGCATGTGGGGGAGATGGAGGGGTGTAGAGGGATGGGAGGGAGAGATGAAGGGGTGTGGGGGGGATGGATGGATGGAGGTTGGGGGGGATGGAAGGATGGAGACTTAGCAGGGTACAGGGGAAGGGGGTGCAGGTGGAGGGTTGGATGGGGAGGGACCGAGGGCAGTGCAAGGCTGTATGGGGCTGGGGGGGAGGATGGAGGGTGTAAGAGGACACAGAGAGGTGGATAGGTGGATGGCGGGGGCGGGGGGAGGGGATAGATGAAGGGGTTGGTGATGGGTGGAAGGGTGTGGGCTATAGTGGTGAATGGATATGGGGGGATGGACAGAGGGGTGGGTAGGGGACTAGATCAAGGAAGGGAGGGATGGGAGCTATGGGGGATGGACAGAAGGTGAGGTGGGGATGGATGGAGGAAGGGTTAGGGCTATGGGGGTACATGGGGGGCTGGTTTGGAGGTGGATTGGGGGGATCTCACACACACTCTACAAAGGACGGATTAATTGGAGGTGCTGGGGGGATGGATGGAGGGTGCATTGGGGCTGTGGGGTGCATGGGAGCTGGATTGGGGGATATGGGAGGATGGATGAAGGGAGAGGGGGTTGGGGCACATGGGGGTGGATTTGAGGGATCGATGGATGGGGTGCATGAAAGGATGGAGAGAGGGTGGGATGGATGATCTATGGGGGATGGATGGATATGGGGTACATTGGGGGACAGAGGAAGGGAAGAGGGGATGGGGGGATGGGGCGGATATGGATGGATGGAGGGGGATGGGGTAGGGGGCTATCGGTTGCAGGGGGTGGGGGATATGGTGTGGATGGAGGGACAGGGATCATGGGGGTGGATGGGGGCTATGCGGGGGGCTGGGGCCGTGGGGGCGCAGGGGGTGGGGGCCATGGGGGATGGATCTATG
The DNA here is from genome assembly GCF_002925995.2 of Terrapene triunguis. NCBI lineage: Eukaryota > Metazoa > Chordata > Testudines > Emydidae > Terrapene > Terrapene triunguis. Next base: position 233,132 of record NW_020664844.1, on the reverse strand, counting down.
GGGCACGCACAGATTTAAGGCCAGGGGGACACATCCCCCCCCCTTCCTAATCCCCAGCCGGGCACCTACCGCGCTGGAGAGTGGCCGGACTCCTGGGTCCCTCGGCTGGAGCGCTGCCTCCTGAGTCCCGTCCCGTCCCGTCTGCTTCGCTCCGCCGGCTGCAGTCCCCGCACCCCGCCCGCACCAGCTGGCGCCGCCCGGGGGCGGGGCCGGGAGCCGCGGGGCGGGGCTAAAGTGGGCAAGGACTGGGAGCTGCACCGGGATGGGGGGGGGGGGCGGACTGGGAGCTCGCCCTGGGGGGACTGAACCCTGGTGCAGTGGAGCTGGGGGGCAGAGATCCCGGCCACCCTCCAGCGCCGAGGGGGCTGGGAAAGGAGGAATCGCGCCCCCCCAGGGAGGGGGCAAGAGCCAGAGCGCTCAGGCTGCTGAAGGCTAACATTGGACAAAGACCAGGCAGTGGGGAGCCGCTGAGAGCAGAACCCAGGCGTCCTGGCTCCCAGCCCCCTGCTCTAACCACTAGAC
>NW_020664844.1:230085-232600 GCF_002925995.2 Terrapene triunguis | reverse complement strand
CCCCCCCTCCCCGAGCCAGGGAGAGAACCCAGGAGTCCTGGCTCCAAGATCCCCTTCTCGGGCCACAAAACAGCGCCCAGTATTCCAGAGCTGGCAAGGCAGCGGTCTGTGGGTCGGGACTGAGGGGCACCAGCGGAGCTAGCATGGGGGTGGGGGAGCCCGGGTCGGGGAGAGCAGGGGCTGCGGGTCAGGATTGAGGGGCACTGGCAGAGCCGGAGTCGAGGGGACCCCAGGGCTGGCAAGGCAGCGGTCTGTGGGTCGGGACTGAGGGGCACCAGCAGAGCTGGGTTGCAGGGGGGACCCCAGGGCTGGGGCTGCAGGTCGGGATTTCTCCCTAGCTATTGTTATTAATTCCGCATCCCTGCCCGCTGCAAGCCTCTCTCCGTGTTTACCAGTTTAATACCCTTTCTATTACGTTCAACGACTTCCCCAATAAACCTCTGCCCCGACGATGGATCTAACCTTTCATCTCTGCCCAGCTCGGCGCTTCCCCTTTTCCCTGGTCTCCCTGGAGGATTAACCACACAACAACAACACACAACTGAGTTAATGGCAGCTGGCCCGGACCTGACCGAACCCCGCCGTACCCTGCCCCCACTACGACTCAGAGTCATCGTTTGCATAGGCAAAGTGGGTGGTCAGACTGTACATTTCCAATTTCCAGTTTCCCTAATGCTTTCCTTCCTTAACAATCTCAGCACCGAGACTCGGCCACCTCCGGGGCAGGGAAGCGAGGGAGCAACCGCACGGGGATGGCTCGCCTGGTGCTGAGATGGGACCAGCGGGGGGGGGGGGGGGGGGCAGCTGGGGAACAGCCTCATAACGACACCCCCAACTATGCCCCCAGCACGGTGCCCCTGTGCCAGCCTTCCTCTGTAGCATGGGGCGCAGCTCACCTGCTGAGCTCACCTGCACACATCTCCCCCAACCAACCCCCTGCAGTGGCTGGGGGCACTGGTCTTGCAGGCGTCTGCTGTTCTCTGCCTGGAGCAAGCGCCACCGTCTGGCCAGGCGCTGCAGGACGTTGCCCCGGCTGATCTAAGGGGCCCTGCGGGGCGGATCCGCTGGTGAGTCTGGTGCCAGGCTGGCACCGTACTGAGACACAGCTCAGACGCTGGCAGGTTCTCCCAGGGGCGGGCGGTGCTGGGGGCGGCTCAGTGTGGGTTTGATTTGCGCTGGGCCGGCGGCTGGCTCGGCCGGGACGTAAGCTGGTTACCCCCCGGGCCAGGGACCCTGGCAACTCCAGACACCTGCCCTGCATCGAGGCGTCTAGGACACGTGTCCTCACCAACCACGCCCAGTGGCCGGGTCCCGCTCTGTGTCTTGCCACGTGCAGCCTGCCGGCCGGTTTGTCCCCCTCACGCCCACTTGCAGGATCCTTTGGTAAGCGCCACCCTCACCCTTTGATTAGATATGGGGGGGGGACTGTTAGCGTTCTCACGGTGCCAGCCACACTCCAGCCCTCCTGCATGGGACAGGCCGGAGAACTGCCCCCAATAACGCCAGCGCCAATCCATAAAAACCCAGCCAACCCTGATCTAAACCCTGCGCTGACAGAGAAGGCCCCAGGCCCCTCAGGAAATTGTTCCAGTGATTAATGACACTCGCCGGGACAAACGTCTACACTACACAATCAAAGCGACCCAACGTCAGCACACGGCCGCTGCGGGAATGACATCGCTTGTGCGTGTCTACGCTTGGGTTCCCGTGTCGCCGGTGTGCGTCCGCATCACGAGCGCCAGCCCCGATTGTACCGTCACCACGGCCCCTGAAAGCCAGCAACAGGCAACGTGAGCAACGCAGCGTCTGCACTGACACCGCGTCGACCGCTCATCTGGTCTTTGTTCTCGAAACCAGCCTTCAACATCGCTCCCCCGGGGCTCCGTCTGGTGCATCATAATTGCTTCACACATCCGAGCCTGCCCTCCGTTCCCCTGCCGTCCGAACGACCGCCACAGCCTGTTAAAATCTCCATCCATCACCGTCTGCGTCTAGACATCGCAGGTCGGAGCTCTCCGCTCCCGCAGCCTTCACCACAGCGCCGAGGCCCAGGGAGGAGGGGAGACTCGCTGGGTCCCACGTGGCCGGATCGGGCCAAGGCAAAGGTCAGCCTCGCGGGGCCAGGCCAGGCAGTTACTGCCAGCCGCTGTGGTTGGGATTTTCCTGCTGTTAGTCACCCGGAGTTTGAATGCAGGGAAACGTTTGTCAAATATTTTCAGAACAGGAAATGTTCCCCCCCAAAGGTGCTTGTGTCTCAGAGGACAAATAGGGGGCAGGTTCTATACACAGATCAACCATCACAGGGTCATTTTTACTGGCTTTTTTGGCTGCAGCCGTCGGAGCAGCAGAATGTGAGGCTGCCATGTGCCGGCCTGGTCTGGCTCTGCGTCCTGCCACGTGCCGTGTGCCGGCCTGGTCCGGCTCTGCGTCCTGCCACGTGCAGCGTGCCAGCCAGGTCGTGCTCTGCATCCTGCCACGTGCCGTGTGCCGGCCTGGTCCTGCTCTGCGTCCTGCC
>NW_020664844.1:229826-230075 GCF_002925995.2 Terrapene triunguis | reverse complement strand
TCCTGCCACGTGCCGTGTGCCGGCCTGGTCCTGCTCTGCGTCCTGCCACGTGCCGTGTGCCGGCCTGGTCCTGCTCTGCGTCCTGCCACGTGCCGTGTGCTGGCCTGGTCCTGCTCTGCATCCTGCCACGTGCTGTGTGCCGGCCTTGTCCTGCTCTGCGTCCTGCCACATGCCATGTGCCAGCCTGGTCCCGCTCTGCATGCTGCCACGTGCCATGTGCCGGCCTGGTCCTGCTCTGCGTCCTGCCAC
>NW_020664844.1:229312-229726 GCF_002925995.2 Terrapene triunguis | reverse complement strand
GCATCCTGCCACGTGCCGTGCCAGCCGAGTCCTGCTCTGCGTCCTGCCACGTGCCTTGTGCCGGCCTGGTCCTGCTCTGCGTCCTGCCACGTGCAGTGTGCCAGCCAGGTCTTGCTCTGCGTCCTGCCATGTGCCGGCCTGGTCCTGCTCTGCGTCCTGCCACGTTCCGTGCCAGCCGAGTCCTGCTCTGCGTCCTGCCACGTGCCATGTGCCGGCCTGGTCCCGCTCTGCGACCTGCCACGTGCCGTGTGCCAGCTGAGTCCTGCTCTGCGTCCTGCCACGTGCCATGTGCCGGCCTGGTCCCGTTCTGCGTCCTGCCACGTGCCGTGTGCCGGCCTGGTCACGCTCTGCGTCCTGCCACGTGCCATGTGCCAGCCTGGTCACGCTCTGCGTCCTGCCACGTGCCGTGTGCCA
>NW_020664844.1:226034-229302 GCF_002925995.2 Terrapene triunguis | reverse complement strand
CTGCCACGTGCCGTGTGCCAGCCTGGTCACGCTCTGCGTCCTGCCACATACCATGTGCCAGCCTGGTCCCGGTCTGCGTCCTGCCACGTACAGCATACCGGCCGATTCATCCCCCTCGTGCCCACTTGCAGGATCTGTGGGCAAGTGCCACCCTTTCCCTTTGTTTAAATATTGGAGAGGGGGAAACTGTTACCATTGTTACAGCACTTTTTTTGTGTCACAGGACAAAATAAACCCTTCCAGTGGGGCTTGTTCGAGTGGGGGGACGGGGGGAGGATGGGGCCTGAACACAGCCAGCCACACTCCAGCCCTCCAGCCTGGCACAGGTCAGAGAACTGCCCCCAATAACCCCGGAGCCGACCTGGGAGAAACCCAGCCAACCCTGATCTAAACCCTGCGCTGATGGAGAAGGCCCCAGGCCCCTCAGGAAATTCTTCCAGTGATTAATGACTCTCGCCAGGACAAACATCTACGCTACACAATCAAGGCAACCCAGCGTCGGCACACGGCCGCTGTGGGAATGATATCGCTGTGCGTGTCTACACTTGGGTTCCCGTGTCGCCGGTGTGTGTCCGCACCACGAGCGCCTGCACCGATTGTACCGCCAGCGTGGAGCACTGTGGGCTGGCCCCTGAAAGCCAGCAACAGGCCACGTGAGCAACGCAGCGTCTGCACTGACACCGTGTCAACCTACCTACACCAGGATGGATGCTCCGCCGCTCAGGGAGGGGGTGTTATGAAGTCGGGGGAGCAGGTAGGTGACATCAGGGGGAGTGAAATTTTAGCGTTGGGGCGACATCAGCTGCCTTACTGCGTCCGCGGTGGAGACCAGGGCCACGCCTTGTTTCCAGTCTGACTGTATCTAGCGTCACCTCCCAGGCACTGGATCTGGTCAGACCCTCCTCTGCTAGGCTGATGAGCCGATCGTTAGATACTTGATCGCCACGTAGGTACCTAGAGATGGGGATCAGTCCTGCCAAAGCCTGTTACAATCTCCATCCGTTGCCGTCTGCGTCTAGACATCGCAGGTCAGAGCTCTCCGCTCCCGCAGCCTTCACCACAGCGCCGAGGCCTGGGGAGGAGAGGAGACTCGCTGGGTCCCACGTGGCCGGATCGGGCCGAGGCAAAGGTCAGCCTCGCGGGGCCAGGCCAGGCAGTTACTCCCAGCCCCTGTGGTTGGGATTTTCCTGCTGTTAGTCACCCAGAGTTTGAATGCAGGGAAACGTTTGTCAAATAATTTCAGAACAGGAAATGCCCTCCCCCCCACCCCCCTGCCAAAGGTGCTTGTATCTCAGAGAGGACAAATGGGAGGCAGGGTTTATGCACCGGTCATTTTTTTCTGGCTTTTTTAGCTGCAGCTGTCGGAGTAACAGAATGTGAGACTGCCACGTGCCGTGTGCCAGCCTGGTCTGGCTCTGCATCCTACCACGTGCCGTGTGCCGGCCTGGTCCAGCTCTGCGTCCTGCCACCTGCCGTGTGCCGGCCTGGTCCGGCTTTGCATCCTGCCATGTGCCATGTGCCGGCCTGGTCCCGCTCTGCATGCTGCCACGTGCCGTGTGCCGGCCTGGTCCCGCTCTGCATGCTGCCACGTGCCGTGTGCCGGCCTGGTCCCGCTCTGCATCCTGCCACGTGCAGCGTGCCGGCCTGGTCCTGCTCTGCATCCTGCCACGTGCCGTGTGGCAGCCGGGTCCGGCTCTGCGTCCTGCCACGTGCAGCGAGCCGGCCTGGTCCTGCTCTGCGTCCTGCCACGTGCCATGTGCCGGCCTGGTCCTGCTCTGCGTCCTGCCACGTGCCGTGTGCCGGCCTGGTCCTGCTCTGCATCCTGCCACGTGCCGTGTGCCGGCCGGGTCCGGCTCTGCGTCCTGCCACGTGCAGCGTGCCGGCCTGGTCCCGCTCTGCGTCCTGCCACTTGCAGCGTGCCGGCCTGGTCCCGTCTGCATCCTGCCACGTGCCGGCCGGGTCCAGCTCTGCGTCCTGCCACGTGCAGCATGCCGGCCGGGTCCGGCTCTGAATCCTGCCACGTGCAGCGTGCCAGCCAGTTTATCCCCCTCACGCCCACTTGCAGGATCAGTGGGTAAGCGCCTCCCTTACCCATTGTTTAAATATGGGGGAGGGGGAACGATTATCGTTGCCACAGCACTTTTTTTGTGTCACAGGCAAAATAAACCCTTCCAGTGGGGCTTGTTTGGGGGGACAGGGGCCTGAACAGAGCCAGCCACACTCCAGCCTTCCTGCATGGCACAGGCCAGAGAACTGCCCCCAATAACCCCGGAGCCGACCTGGGAGAAACCCAGCCAACCCTGATCTAAACCCTGCGCTGACGGAGAAGGCCCCAGGCCCCTTGGGAAATTCTTCCAGTGATTAATGACTCTCGCCGGGACAGATGTCTATACTACACAATCAAGGCGACCCAACGTTGGCACACGGCTGCCTCGGCGATGACATCACTTGTGCGTGTCTACACTTGGGTCCCCATGTCGCCGGTGCGTGTCCGCCCCACGAGCGCCAGCCCCGATTGTACCTGTGTCTCAGGCGGCAGGTTTTACGCATGGATCGGCCATAACAGGATCATTTTTTTCAAGCGTCTACGGCAGCAGCTGTGGGAGCAGCAGAATGCGAAGCCTGATCCTTGCACGCCTTGTCCGAGCAGCTTGTGCCATGCTCGCGCGGTCCGCCCCCGTCCCAGCAGCCTCTGAGCCAATCTAGGGCTGAGGACACTGGCTAAGCCTGGTTGGCCTCTTTCTTTCTTTGCTCACAAAAAGACTTTTTACCAGCGCACACCCTCTAGCCGATGAGCGAGCGAAGCCCACGTCTTTCCATTTCAGCCACAAAATCCGAGCTCCCTAAAGATAAAAATACACAGATCTTTCCATTGATAACAACCAGAATCGACAGCCAATCGACCCCAGAGAAACGGCTTGAGACCGAGCCACGCTCCCTTTAAGGCTGTTGACGCTGTCTGTGTTGACAGGTGACACTGACGGTCGAAGGTTTAACGATTAGCGTCGACTTTTGGAACAGCTGGGTCATTAAAATTTAGTCATAGACTCAGAGAAGATTAGGGTTGGAAGAGACCTCAGGAGATCACCTAGTCCAAGCCCCTGCTCAAAGCAGGACCAACCCCAACTAAATCATCCCAGCTACCTCCCTTGGTAACCCATTCCAGTGCTTCACCAACCTCCTAGTGAAATAGTGTTTCCTAATATCCAACCTAGACCTCACCACTGCAACTTGAGACCATTGCTCCTTGTTTTGTCATCTGCCACCA
>NW_020664844.1:222274-225634 GCF_002925995.2 Terrapene triunguis | reverse complement strand
TCTGCATGCTGCCACGTGCCGTGTGCCGGCCTGGTCCCGCTCTGCATCCTGCCACGTGCCGCGTGCCGGCCTGGTCCTGCTCTGCATCCTGCCACGTGCCGTGTGGCAGCCGGGTCCGGCTCTGCGTCCTGCCACGTGCAGCGAGCCGGCCTGGTCCTGCTCTGCGTCCTGCCACGTGCCATGTGCCGGCCTGGTCCTGCTCTGCGTCCTGCCACGTGCCGTGTGCCGGCCTGGTCCTGCTCTGCATCCTGCCACGTGCCGTGTGCCGGCCGGGTCCGGCTCTGCGTCCTGCCACGTGCAGCGTGCCGGCCTGGTCCCGCTCTGCGTCCTGCCACTTGCAGCGTGCCGGCCTGGTCCCGTCTGCATCCTGCCACGTGCCGGCCGGGTCCAGCTCTGCGTCCTGCCACGTGCAGCATGCCGGCCGGGTCCGGCTCTGAATCCTGCCACGTGCAGCGTGCCAGCCAGTTTATCCCCCTCACGCCCACTTGCAGGATCAGTGGGTAAGCGCCTCCCTTACCCATTGTTTAAATATGGGGGAGGGGGAACGATTATCATTGCCACAACACTTTTTTTGTGTCACAGGCAAAATAAACCCTTCCAGTGGGGCTTGTTTGGGGGGACAGGGGCCTGAACAGAGCCAGCCACACTCCAGCCCTCCTGCATGGCACAGGCCAGAGAACTGCCCCCAATAACCCCGGAGCCGACCTGGGAGAAACCCAGCCAACCCTGATCTAAACCCTGCGCTGACGGAGAAGGCCCCAGGCCCCTCGGGAAATTCTTCCAGTGATTAATGACTCTCGCCGGGACAGATGTCTATACTACACAATCAAGGCGACCCAACGTCGGCACACGGCTGCCCCGGCGATGACATCACTTGTGCGTGTCTACGCTTGGGTCCCCGTGTCGCCGGTGCGCGTCCGCCCCACGAGCGCGAGCCCCGATTGTACCTGTGTCTCAGGCGGCAGGTTTTACGCATGGATCGGCCATAACAGGATCATTTTTTTCAAGCGTCTACGGCAGCAGCTGTGGGAGCAGCAGAATGCGAAGCCTGATCCTTGCACGCCTTGTCCGAGCAGCGTGTGCCATGCTCGCGCGGTCCGCCCCCGTCCCAGCAGCCTCTGAGCCAATCTAGGGCTGAGGACACTGGCTAAGCCTGGTTGGCCTCTTTCTTTCTTTGCTCACAAAAAGACTTTTTACCAGCGCACACCCTCTAGCCGATGAGCGAGCGAAGCCCACGTCTTTCCATTTCAGCCACAAAATCCGAGCTCCCTAAAGATAAAAATACACAGATCTTTCCATTGATAACAACCAGAATCGACAGCCAATCGACCCCAGAGAAACGGCTTGAGACCGAGCCACGCTCCCTTTAAGGCTGTTGACGCTGTCTGTATTGACAGGTGACACTGACGGTCGAAGGTTTAACGATTAGCGTCAACTTTTGGAACAGCTGGGTCATTAAAATTTAGTCATAGACTCAGAGAAGATTAGGGTTGGAAGAGACCTCAGGAGATCACCTAGTCCAATCCCCTGCTCAAAGCAGGACCAACCCCAACTAAATCATCCCAGCCACCTCCCTAGGTAACCCATTCCAGTGCTTCACCACCCTCCTAGTGAAATAGTGTTTCCTAATATCCAACCTAGACCTCCCCCACTGCAACTTGAGACCATTACTCGTTGTTCTGTCATCTGCCACCACTGAGAACAGCCGAGCTCCATCTTCGTTGGAACCCCCCGCCCTCAGGTAGCTGAAGGCTGCTTTCAAATCCCCCCTCACTCTTCTCTTCTGCAGACTAAACAATCCCAGTTCCCTCAGCCTCTCCTCGTAAGTCATGTGCTCCAGCCTCCTAATCATTTTCATTGCCCTCCGCTGGACTCTCTCCAATTTGTCCACATCCCTTCTGTAGTGGGGGGCCCAAAACTGGACACAGTACTCCAGATGTGGCCTCACCAGTGCCGAAGAGAGGGGAATAATCACGATCTGCTGGCAATGCTCCTACTAATGCAGCCCAATATGCCATTAGCCTTCTTGGCAACGAGGGCACACTGCTGACTCATATCCATTTTCTCATCCACTGTAATCCCCAGGTCCTTTTCTGCAGAACTGCTGCTTAGCCAGTCGGTCCCCAGCCTGTAGCAGTGCATGGGATTCTTCCGTCCTAAGTGCAGGACTCTGCACTAGTCCTTGTTGACCCTCATCAGATTTCCTTTGGCCCAATCCTCCAATTAGTCAGACACCCGCCTCCCCCCCGCCGTTGTCTGATCCCATCGTCATTCCCTGCAACTCTGAACATTGAAACGGATGAAAACTGGGGGTGGGGGAAACGCTGAAGCCGAAACACGGAGATTATCTGTGGAATTTATTTTAAAAACGGCAAATCGAAAGGCCGCGGAGGCGTCGGGGCCCCTTGCAGCGGTGGAGCAATAGCTGAAAAGCAAACGGCCCTGGGGAAAACCATGTCAGGGGATTGCAGCCGCGATGCCCTCGCTGACCTTGGCTGCCTTTGGCCTGGCTGCTCCATAACGGCCGGACTCATCCAGGTGGTGAATATCGTCTAACCCCCCTCCCCCGCAAAAAGAGACACACCAGGCTGTAGGGTCTTGAGAATGTCGGTGGATTCCCGCCGCTTCCGGCCCGCCCACCCCTGGCTTTTGGTTTCCTTCTGGTGCCCCGTCCCTCGGGGATACTTGGTGCCCCCAGCATGACTGGGCCATTACCTCCCAGTGCCAAGTACCCTGTAACTGGGTGTTAGCTCCAGTGCACGTGTGTCCCCACTAACCACCCCCAGTGGCCACCTTCCGCCACTGCAGCCTCTGAATAGTCAGACTGCGACTGTCCGCTCCCGTCTCTGGTCCCCCACATTCCCCTGGGGCTCAGGTGTGAGGTGCTGGTGCCCTCTGGTGGACACAGCAAATACTGCACCTGGCTTTTTCCAGGACTGTAGGAAATCTGGGGGAAGGGGGGGGTTGGTACTCCAAAGGGGGGACAGTCAGGGGCAGGAGGGGACACGGGGTGGGGGGGTCTCTGGCAGACTGGGGTCTGCCCATGGACTGCAGGCGCTGCGTAGCTAGGCCAGGGAGCGCCTTCACAGGGCCCGTCCTTGGGCCGTGCTTAGGGGGCGGCTCCCGGACTTGCTGGGAAAAGCAGACGGTGCCAGAGCTGAGTGATGCCTTCCAAGGAGCTCCCGACCTCTCCCCCCTCTGCCCCCACGCCCTGCAGGCCCCTTTCCCAGGCTCCCAGAGCCTGCCTCAGCTGCCACGGCCTAGTCCAGACACAAAGCTCACTCCTGACCCACGGCCCCCTGCTAGCCCAGCCCTGGGCTCCCCACAGCTCTGCCAGTGCCCCTCACTCCTGACCCACGG
>NW_020664844.1:192984-222264 GCF_002925995.2 Terrapene triunguis | reverse complement strand
CTGGGCTCCCCACAGCTCTGCCAGTGCCCCTCACTCCTGACCCACGGCCCCCTGCCAGCCCAGCCCTGGGCTCCCCCACACTCCCACACACAAGCTCTGCTGGTGCTCCTCACTCCAGACCTACAGCCCCCCCATCCCCCACAGCTCTGCTGCTACGGCCGATGTAGGAGAAGGATGAGACGCTCGCTCTTGGCCAGCCCTGTGGCTTGTGGCGGAATCACCCTGACACGGAAGCGAGCGTCTATCAGTCTTGCTATCGGCCCTTAGCCCGCCAGATGGCCCTGGAGATTCAGGGCTATGCACAGAAGCTCAGGGTAGAAATCCCCAGCTGCAGACACAGGCAGATTGTAGCACAGCCTGGGGCATCGGGGCTAGCCCGGACTGCCAGGGGAGAGCTCCCCACCCTGCCCTCTGCAGCACAGCGCCCCCTAGTGCCGCCCTGGGGTGGGCAGTGAGTTCACCCTGCTAAGCGCACACACTCTGTTCCATACGGCTGTTGTGGTGTGTGAATGTCTTATGGGTGTGTTAGTGTGCTGAGTTTTTGTGCAGCTGTGTGGGTGGGGTGGGGGTGGGGGGGTAAGGGGGCGTTCCTGCTGCCCCTGCTGGAGGGGACGAACCCTGCGTGGGTGTGTATGAGCAGACACACCTCCCTCCCCCTCCCCCACAGCTCCCCTCCCTGCTGCCCATGTGCGTGAGGGGTTGGGAGCCCCTGTGTGGGTGGGGGGTGTTTGCAATGCAGCGTGGGGGAGGGGAGCTCCCAGTGCGTGTCTGCACCCCGCTCGTTTGTTTATCTGCTAATAGCTGCTCTGGGGAGCTCGCTGTGCAATGAGGTTTGCTGGGTCTCTGCCCCATTCGGAGAGGAGCTGACCTGCACCCAGCTCCCTCCCCCCGCCGACCCCCCGAGGAGCTGGCCAGGCCACGGTGACTGAGCCCAGGAGAGGGGGCTGCACATCTGTTTACAGGGGGCTGTATAGGGGGGCTCCTGCTCTGAGGAAGTCCCGGGAGGGAGAGTGAGCTCCGTGGCAGCGTCCCATGGCCTGGGACATGGTGGTTCCTCCAGCTGCCCACGCGAGATCCCCTGACTGCCCCAGGCCCTGCCCAGCCCAGTTATCCATTAACCCCAGTTAATATCAGCGCCAGGGAGACACTGTTTGTTTACATGCAGTGCCGGATTCACGCCCTGCAGTTAATTAAAAGTCGACAGACACAACGTGCTTGTGTCCTACTTCCTAGCCCTGGTCCCCTCCCATGGATAGAACCCAGGAGTCCTGGCCCCCAGCACCCCCCCCAACTCTAACCCATAGACCCCACTCCCCTCCCAGAACTGTTGATAGAACCAAGTGTCCTTAGCCTCTGTTTGCCAGCAGCTGGGAATGGGCGACAGGGGATGGATCACTTGCTGATTCCCTGTTCTGTTCATTCCCTCTGGGGCGCCTGGCACGGGCCGCTGTCAGAAGACAGGACACTAGGCTAGATGGACCTTTGCTCTCACGCAGTCTGGCCGTTCTTATGTTCTTATGAGTCCTGGCTCCCAGCCCCCCTGACTCTAACCCACTAGACCAGAAGAAAAATAAGAAAATAATCACTATTGGATAATAAATCAATAACTTTATTTAATACGTAGCTAAAGCCACTGCCCCTGGGGGGCGCCAGATCCACCAGCGAAGGGAGGAGGTGCAGGACCTTGTGCGAGGGAGATCTCAGCTCTATGTCCAGACCTGGAACAGACCCGCAGGGACCAGCGTCCATTGTACGTGCCTGCTAATGGCCCATCCCCCACCCACCTGGAGGATAACAGCCCTACTACCGCTGCAAAAGGCACTCCGCCTTTAGATCACATGAGCCCTTCACTGTGGTGCTAGAAGTCCTGCTTTCAAATCCTGCTCAATAAGAGCCTTCCCACCACTGCTTGCATAGAGCGCCGTGCATTGATAGTGAAGGTCCAGAGTCCAAATCCTTCCCGTCCACATGGCAGATAACAGCCTTACTACTGCTGCCAACACACGGCATTTCTCCTTTAGCTCAAGCAGTAGCGTACTGGGCTGCAGCCCCTTGCGTTCCAGTCCCACCGAGGCGGTAACTACATTTCCACAGAGGCCAACAAAGACTAATACTAGTGGCCAAGGAGGAGGAGCTCTCCATAGCTCAACAAGGGCAAACTCAGGGCCCACGGGGCCCTCATGGAGCCTGGTCCTTGTTCATCTGCCACTAAACTGTTCCCCTGAAATGGGAAAAGCTCAGCCCAGCCTGTTTGCCCTCCCTCAAGCAACCCCCACTTGCAGTTACAGCCCATAGTCACTTGCTTGCCCGTGGGCCCAACCATGGAGAAGGAAAGACCAGGAGTGAGTGGAGGGTGCCGGGGGGACCCTCCAGCTGAAATCGGTCTATGTTTCACTTGTGAGCCAGCAGCGGCAAAGGAAGGCCTTTGACGCCATGGCGACCCTGACACTGAGAGAGGCCGGATCCTTGAGGAAGTTGGGACACTCACTCCAAAGCTGAAGTAAGCCAAAGTCCGGTGGGCGTTTGGTCAACTGCTCGGTTGTGGCCCGGAAGCGGAATAGGAAGGCCCTTGACACCATGGCGACCCCGACTTCAGGTCAGCCAAAGCCCTCTGGAGCCAAGTTTGGCCAACCACATAGAAGCTCAAGTAGGCCAAAGCCTTGTCGAAGTTGGGCACCAACTCCAAGCCCCGCCGCACGCTGCTGTCTAAGAGGCCTACAGCCCTCTCAGGAGGTGCAGGGAAGGACAGAAGATGCCGTCCCTGGCTCAAGTGCAGGATCTCTTTCTTCTGCAGCGCATGGGACAAGGAAGGCTCTGCGGAGGAAACAGAGAGTTGGTCTCACCCTGGGAGTCAAGTCGTTGACCCCTCAGCCTCGTCCCCACTGGCTGCCTCCACCTCTCTGCCCCCTTCCCCACAGCAAGTCAAGCAGGGGAGATGGCACGGGACCACAAAGGTTCTGAGTTTGTGCCACAGGCCGGCCAGGCACTTGGTGAAGGCCCGTTGGACAGCAGTGGAGGAGAAGTAGAAGATGGCGGGGTCCAAGGCGGCGTTGAGGGTGCTGAGGAGAAGAGGGTACACCCTCCAGGTGGGGCTCTTGTTCTGGACAAAGCCCACCACGTGGGACAGGTTGTAGGGAGCGAAGCAGACTACGAAGTTGAACAAGGTGGCCACGGCCAGGCCCACGGCCCGCTGCTTCCTCCGGACCGGGATGTTGGGCAAGGCCACCAGGATGCGGACGAAGTTGACATAGCAGAAGATGGTGACGGTGAAGGGGAGGCAGAAGAGAACCAGGAAGAGCTCCAGCCGGACAGGGAGGAGGACCAGGAGCTGCTTATCGGAGAAATCTTCGTAGCAGTGGGACCTGTTGTCGGAGAATGCGGTCCTGTTCAAGTCTTGGTATTGGACAATGTAGACAATGCTGCAGTGGGCACAGCCGACCACCCAGAAGACCATGGAGGCAGCGGTGGCATAGGCTGGCCGGCGTCGGAGCTTGTACTTGATGGGAAAGGCCACGCCCAAGTAGCGCTCAACGCTGATGGCCATGAGGAAGAGGGAGCTGATGTAGATGCTACTGTAGAAGATGAAGCTGGTGAGTGTGCAGAGGAAAGCGGGCAAGGGCCATGCCCCATCTGAGATGGCCTCCACCATCTTGAAGGGGAGGAAGATGAGGAGGGAGATATCGGATATGGTGAGGTTGAGGAGAAGGATGTCAACGGGGGTGGGTTTCTGGCGGACCTTCACCAGGAAGGTGTAGAAGGCCAGGAGGTTGGACGGGAGGCCGATCAGGAAGGTGAAGATGTAGACAGTGAGAACCACCGGGGTGCAAATGGTCGCACTCATCGTCTTGGCGTCTACAAAGGAGAAAAGGATTGTCAGCTGCTGAAGGAACCCAGGAGTCCTGGCTCCCAGCCCCCGCTGCTCCAACCCACTAGATCCCACTCCCCTGCCAGGCCTGGGGATTGAACCCAGGGGTCCTGGCTCCCAGCCCCTCCTTACCCGTAGCCATGCGAGCAAGCTCAGGGCTCCTGGTGCATTAGCTGACACTAGACATAAGGCTGGAATTTATGTAGCTGGCTCCCGTATTTATTTAGCTCAGTTTCCTGTTTAGCCAGTGGCAGGCGCGGGGGGGCCAGCGCCGGAGAGATCGGCGGGCCTGGGATGCACGAGATCGCGTGAGCAAACACACAGGGATGGGATGGTGGGGGGGGCAAGCGGGCAGCTCGGAGTACAGGGAAGTGGCTGTTACTCAAAGGGAAATTTTCATAAATATCATCATCAAATGTGGGGTCTAGTGGTCAGGGCGGGGGGGGGGGGGAGCGGGAGCCAGGACTCCTGGGTTCTCTCCCTGGCTCTGAGGAGTGATTTTGTGGTTAAAATAGGGGATAAGGAGTCAATGCACAGTAGAACTAAGAAACACAACCCAGGATTCTTGATCTTTCAGCTCCACTCAACCCACTAGACCCCACTCCCCTCCCAGAACCAGGGAGAGAACCCAGGAGTCCTGGCTCCCCCCTCCAGCCACTGAGCCATCCCAGTGACTCTGAAGAGCAGCCCGCCAGCTTTCCCAGGGCCAGGGTGTCCTGCGCCCGTGCTCCAGACAGGCTGTGGGTGCCCTCACGCCAAGCTGCGATGGGCCCCTCCCTTCCCCAGGGTACATGTAGCTCTACCCGCCTCCTAGCTGTGGGGATCGATCGTTAAAAAGCCTCATTAAGGAGAAGCTAATAAACCTCCTGTAAAGTAAACCATTGCCTGGGCCCAGCCAGTCCTTCTGCCGTCTGTAATCACTGCTCCTAGATCTCTTACCACTGGCGGAGTGGGAGGGGGGGTGTCTAGTGGGCTGGGAGCCAGGACTCCTGGGTTCTGGATGGAGAGGGCACATGGGTATGGATGGAAAGATAGCAGAGCTATCCCCTTCATGCCCCTCTATATCCGTCTTTCTCCATACGCACCCCGTATCTAGCTATCCAGTCTCATAGAGCCCTGTCCATGTCTCTTAACAGTTGTCTGTCCAGCCATCCCCCTGCCTTTCTCCTGCCCCCTTCTCCCCCTAGTGTCCACAGCCCTGTACTGCACTCGCTCGCCCCGGCTCTATGCAAGAGGCATCAGGCTGAGCCAAGGGTTTGAATCCCGGATCGGCCGGTTCCCACAACCCGCCGGCTCCTTGCTCTTTGCCCGAGTTGGATCTCAGTCGTGGCAGGGTGGGATTGCTGGTCATTCACCCAGGGCTGCCCGAGAGGGATAAATCACTTGGGGCTTGGCTGTCCCCCGCTTCAAATAGAAATACTCCTCCTGCTGCTGTCATTTCAGCCAGCTCGTAAAATCAGGCGCTGGGCTGGTCTGGTCTGACCTGCAGCAATCCTGCTACACAGGTTGGCCAGATTATTTTCACTCCCTGGGGTAATCCTGCGGAGCCAGGACGCCTGGGTTCTATCCCCAGATCTGGGAGGGGAGTGGGGTCTACTGATCAGAGCAGGAGGCTGGGAGCCAGGACTCCTGGGTTCTTGGAATAGGGGTGGGTGTATGAGCCAGCCAGCAGATGTCTCCTTGTCATGCCCTCCTGCAGTTCCCGTCTGTCCTTCCGCTCTCTATTCTCAGAGAGAAACCCACTTCCCCTCCTGGCCTGTCTCGCTGCTCAGATGTGGTGGCACGACATGGAACCGCGGCGAGATCAGACCCATCATCAGGTTCCCAGAGCCCTTGGTAATGGAGCCGCTGCCTGGGGGGAAGGGAGGGGAAGGAATTGTCCCCTCCAGTCTCTTTCTCCGAGTGGGGGACCGATTCTTTGGGGGATGGAATGACCACGCCCTATATCCTGACTGGCACCTCCCCGTCCCAGTGCTGGGTGCCCCCCGTACATGGACTGTTGTGTTCTCCCCTCTCCCTGTCCCCACCTTGCGCTTACTCAGCTGAGCTAGACACATTTCCATGCCCCGCTGCCCACGTCGCTCAGCCCTGATCGCTCGGTGGTGGGCGAGCGCGTGGCCAAATTAGGTCACAAACCTTCACCCCGATTTTACAGGTTGAAGAACAGAGTCAGAGCAGGGAAAGAAGCTGGCCACGCTGGGGAAAGAGCCCAGGAGTCCTGGCTCCCCCCAGCCCCTGACTCTAACCACTAGACCCCACTCCCCTCCCAGAGCTGGGGCTAGAACCCAGGGGCCAGCTGAGGCAGCCACTTCCCTTTTACTTTGTTGCTTGTTTGTTTCTTTTTAATTTCACAAAAGCAAAACTAAACTTTGCACAGACGCCTGGGCATGACTGGTAAAGGGAAATACACACTGGTCAGGGCTGGGGACAGAACCCAGGAGCCCTGCCCCTGGCTTTAACCACTAGACCCCACTCCCTGTCCAGAGCCAGTGATAGAACCCAGGAGTCCCAACTCCCCATTCCCCCTGCTCTAACCACTAGTCCCCACTCCCCTCCTTATAAGCCCTGACCAAGGCAGCTAGAGAGCCCATCCTCACCTCCTTTCCAGCAGCCAGTGCACTGGTAGCCTGCAGAAGGGCTGGAACCCAGGTGTCCAGGCTGGGAGCCACCCCAAGCGATGTGTCAGGGAAGAGCTGGTGGCTGGTCTCCTGCGTCCTGGCTGGGGAGTGAGTTTTCTGTAGCCCACGCAGCTGGTTAAATTGTGTCTGTGGTTGAGCCCCAGGAAATCCCACCGGTCCCTCTCCTCGGAAATCCACGCAGAAAGGATGAGAGATGCAATCGTTACTTCCTCGTGCGAGGTGTGAACCAGCACGTCCTCAAGGGAGTCTGAACCTCCCCTCCCACGGGTCAGCTACTGCACCCTGCTGGGGGCGAGGCCCCATGGGTTCTATCCCCAGCTCAGGCAGGGGAGTGGGGTCTGGTGGTTAGAGCCGTGAAGGGCTGGAAGCCAGGACTCCCGGGCTCTGGAAGAGGAGTGGGGTCTAGTGGTTCTACCACAGGGCACGGAGGAGAGGCTGCGCTGGATTTATGGTTCTTTGATCTCCCGGGCTGCAGCAACTTTCAGAAGCACGATATTAAATAAACAAACAAATCCAAGTTCATATTTCTTCGCTCGGGCTCCGGGGCACATAAAAACCCTGCCCAGAGCACCGGGACACTCACAGTAGCCACAGCTGAGTGGGAGGGAATCCTGACTGACTGCCAAAGACAGAGGCAATGGGGCCAGATCCCAGCTGGGGGTGAGTCGTCCATCGCTCCATTGTAGCCATAGCCGGGATACCAGAGCCGATGGGTCCCCAGGGGCCATCGGGGTATCGTTGCAGGGGAGGGGACACTGACTTCCTCGGGCCAGTGCTGGGAACAATGAGACGTCCCACGGCTTTACAAGCTACCCCAAGGCATCCTGGCCAAGGGGGCTGGGTGAGAGGGTGGGTTCCCCACCCTCCCCCATGGTCTGGCTTTGGGGCGGGATGAATGAGCCCCATGGATGCAGATTCTCACCCCCCAGCCTCATGCAGGGCTCTGGGTCCATTGTCATGTCCCTCCCCCACGGTGGAGCCGCATCAGTTACTATTTGCATAGTTCTGATAGCGTCGGTGCTGTGAGACAAAGGTGACCTCCCGGACGCCCGTCCTCCTGGCGCGTGCACAGACGGACGTTCACGTGGGAGTGCCACGGGCTGGCTCCCCCGTCCTTCCAGAGGGGAGACGGGTTTCAGATGGGGGCGTTTCTCACTGCAGGGTTCGCGCTTGGCATCTATGGACCCACCCTGTGTTCTTTTGCCATGATAGCCCTTGACCCAGAAGTCCTGGCTCCCAGCCCCCTGCTCTAACCACTAGACCCTACTCCCCGCCCAGACCCAGGGAGAGAACCCAGGAGTCCTGGCTCCCACCCCCGCTCTAACCACTACACCAGCAGTTCTCAGTTCATTTTAATGAGATTGCCAGGGCCAGTGTTAGACGCACTGGAGCCCACGGGGGAAAGCCTGATCCCTGGCCAGAGCCCTGGCAACCCACTTCTGACAACAAAAAAGGAGGACATGACTCCAGTGCCCTGGCTTAACTATTGAGTAACACGGGGCACTCAGGGCGTTTGTTCCTGGTTCCCAGCATCCCTGCTATGACCACTAGACCCTACTCTCCTCCCACAGATGAGAAGAGAACGCAGGAGTCCTGGCTCCCAGCCACCCCCCCCCCTCCACCCCCCAGCAGCTCCAACCAATAGACCCCAAGCAGAGGAGCCGAATCCTGCCTGCCCCATGGTGGTCGGTTGCCCCATTAGCTGCAGGGAGGTTGGGCCGGGCCGGCTCTGCCCTCGGCGAGGCAGGAGGAAATGGCTGCCCACAGCAGCTGCCAGGGCTCATGCTGCACCCGGTGCAGGGCCCCTGATATGGGGCCTTTGTACAACCCTCAGCACCCAGACTTCTGGAAAATCAAACGGAGCAACAAGCTTCTGCCCACAACATTTCCACCGATTTCCCCTTGGGGGCGCTGGGCCCGATCCGGCCCCAGGGCAAGGACTGGCTGGCTCTGGGGGAGTGGGACAAGGGGAATCATGAGGGGTGGAATGGGGAACATTTAGCCAGCTGGTGCCAGAGGGAGGGGCTAACCCTGAGAGCCCTCTCCTTTCCCCTTGCCTACCCCAGCTCCCAGCCCCACCTGCTCTAACGCACTAGGCCTCAATCTTCTCCCAGAGCTGGGGGTAGAACCCAGGAGTCCTGGCTCCCAGCCCCTCTGCTCCAACCTGCTAGGCCCCACTCCCAGTAGAACCCAGCAGTCCTGACTCCCGGGCTCTCACATTGCACGCCGCCTTCGCCATGACCCCGGAGGGCTGCGGCGGGTGACCATGAGGCGGAGGCAAGGCAGCCCCGCTGGGGGACATAGTCCCCAATGCCGGACTTGCCCTGGCCCCCCTTCCCTTGCCCAACTCTGAGAAACAGAGCCCCCCTCCCTGCCCCAAGACACGGAGAACCGGTTCCACGTCACGCAGGGCGGTGGCCTCATCAGCAGGGCCACGGGCGCCCCTGGCACCTCACGTTGGACGTCCGCCCGGCCGGGGTTACGTTCCGTCAATGGGATTTTTTTATTATTGACACCTGGGTTTATTATTTCTTTATGAGCCGGCTGGGAAGAATCTCCTCAGAATATTGCTCAAAGGGTCATAAAATTCCTCGTGAGCAAAGGGCTCTTTGGGTGAGGTTTTTCTCCACCAGCCCTCAGCATCCGAGTGGCAGCTGGCGGGGATAGAATTTAAGGCCAGAAGGGACCCCCTCCCACCAGTCAGTTTAACTCAGATACCCCTGTATTAAGCCCTGTGATGGGGTCACTGCCTTCAGGGCACCCCTTGTGGCATGGGGTGGCCCTGCCGCCGCCCTGCCTCAGTTTCCTTCTTTTCAGGGCTTGTCAATAAACTCCACCCAGGCTTTTGTCTTGGCCCATAACCCCCTGGTTTGTTCCCACAGAGCCTTGAAGATAAAGTCCTCCACATAGAATCATAGCATATCAGGGTTGGAAGGGACCTCAGGAGGTCATCTAGTCCAACCCCCTGCTCAAAGCAGGACAAACACCAACTAAATCATCCCAGCCAGGGCTTTGTCAAGCCTGGCCTTATAAACCTCTAAGGAAGGAGATTCTACCACCTCCCTAGGTAACCCATTCCAGTGCTTCACCACCCTCCTAGTGAAATAGTGTTTCCTAATATCCAACGTAGACCTCCCCCACTGCAACTTGAGACCATTACTCCTTGTTCTGTCATCTGCCACCACTGAGAACAGCCAAGCTCCATCCTCTTTGGAACCCCCCTTCGGGTAATTGAAGGCTGCTATCAAATCCCCCCTCACTCTTCTCTTCTGCAGACTAAACAAGCCCAGTTCCCTCAGCCTCTCCTCATAAGTCATGGGCCCCAGCCCCCTCCCAATGGAGCTATCCTGCAGGACCTAGGTTCCCCAGGGCTGGGTTCCTCCAGCCCCAGAATCAGATGAACACACACACACGTACGCACACACGCACACACACAGAGCAAGTCTGAGTGGACCGGGTAAATCAGCACTCTCAACCTGACCCCCTTATATGCCCCTGGACTCAGTAGTCTGGGTCGAGCAGCACTTCCAGGATGCCACCCTCGTATGTCCCAGGTTCAGCACGTCCCTATCCCCACTGTCACATTACAATTGTTCTGGTGATAACCCACTTGATGAGCAAACTCCACAGGATTTTGGGGCACTGCAGGGATCTTTAGCTTAGGTAAAAGAAGCGTTGCTGCAGAGTACATGGGGAAGCTAAAAACTCAAAAGAGTAAAGTTCAGAGAGAGAGAGAGAAGCAACCAGCTTAACCATAAAAGTTATTTATAGAATAATAGTGATACCACACAAGGAGAGCTTAAACCAGGAGTAGGCAACCTATAGCACGCGTGCCGAAGGCGGCACGCGAGCTGATTTTCAGTGGCACTCACACTGCCTGGGTCCTGGCCACCGGTCCGGGGGGCTCTGCATTTTAATTTAATTTTAAATGAAGCTTCTTAAACATTTTAAAAACCTTATTTACTTTACATACAACAACAGTTTAGTTATATATTATAGACTTATAGAAAGAGACCTTCTAAAAACGGTAAAATTTATTACTGGCCCGCGAAACCTTAAATTAGAGTGAATAAATGAAGACTCGGCACAGCACTTCTGAAAGGTTGCCGACCCCTGGCCTAGACCAACATAACAGTTACATTATTAAAGGTTAATACCTGAGGTAGAAAAGAAAACAGAGAGAGAGAGAGGGAGGGAGGGATCTCACCCACTCCGTGAGGCTTGAACCGGTCAGGGTTCCCAGGTGATGGTGGTAGCTCAGGGTCCGGAGTGCTGGAGACAGGCAGAGCCCCCAGCACGGTCAGTCAGGAGAAGATGAAGTCCCAGTGGAACTGATGCAGATGTTGGATCCAGGCATCAGAGCACGTCCTTGAGCGTGGGTCAGGGTTTTGTAGGGAAACAACAATGGTCCAAGGGAGAACACTAGATTTGTTTATGGGTAACCTGATGACTCCAGGGTTTTCTTTAGGCTAGACAATAGGAGCTGATCACTCCTGGCTATGGGTGATGTTCCTTCCAGGGAGCTCCCCATGCAATTCGGCTGCTTCGGTATTTTGGATTCAATCAAGGATTCATTCCTAGAATTGGTCTGATAACTGCTGAGCTGGGTGTGTGCAGGCATAGGTTCATTAACATCTGGAGCAGAGATCCCCCAGGATGCAGTGCTTCCCTGCTTCTCTGGTCCCAGAGTTCAGTGCGGTTCTCTGTTCTCCATTCTGTATGCTAATGGAGATGTCTCCCTGTCCCATCTTTCATGCAGATGAGGTAAGGGGAGTTGCTTTTGGTCTTATCACGCTTGTCAGGAGGGGTCTAGATGTGTCTCCCATCGCCCTTCACTGCTCTCTGCAAGTCTTTTCTCTGATCGGTTTTGGTTCCAGCAGAGGCGGGGGTGAGGCGGGGAGTGTGTCTTTCATGAGTCAGACAGGCTGGATACTGCGCCTTGGTTCCCCAAGAACACAGAGCTGACTGGTATCACAAGGGCACACAGCTGACTCATATCCAGCTTCTCATCCACTGTAATCCTGTTACGGGGTGTGGGGGAGTCAGGGCCCTGAACCCCCCACTTCCTGCGATTCACCGTGACTCTCAGCCAGCCAGGAAAACAGAAGGTTTATTAGATGACAGGAACACAGTCCCAAGCAAGGTTTGTAGGTACAACCAGGACCCCTCAGCCAGGTCCCTTTGGGGGGCAAGGATCTTAGACCCCAGACTTGGGGTTCCCTGCCTCTTCCCAGCCAGCCCAAAACTGACACCAAAAACCCCACCCCCCTTCCTGGCTCAGGTTACAGGCTCAGGTACCGTCCCTCACCTAAAATCATCACCTGCTCTCCCATCTCGCATGCAGACAGTCCCAGTAAAACTAGACGACATTCCCAGGACAATCCACCCCGTTCTCTACTGCGTCACAATTTCCTCATAGGGCCAGGTATCAAGATGGAATGTGTCTCGTTTGCCCCACTTCTCCCTGGGCAGTATAGTGCCCTACACCTTCCCTCGTACCTATTCCAATGAGTGTGTCAGACTGCATAGCGATGGGCCGAGTAGATTGGGACCGGGTTATCTGTTACATTTTGGTGCAGGGCCTATTATATTACTTATATGTGACAATCAGTGGTTGTGCTTTGTGGGTCTGTGCCCCCCAAACCACCACGCTATACATTGCAGGATTAGTATACTTAACAATAGGCCAACAACCATAACGATTCACAGTAACGCTGAGAGCCCTGACCATTGTAATGTAGTCCAGCATCCAGGCCACCACAGAAACACTGCTTCTCCTCCATTGACTGGGTTAAGATCTTGTAACACCATTCTGGAGTGTATATTTTAAATGTGTCCAGTTGTTGGCAGTTGCATCGAGCAGCTCCTGCAGTCTTCACGTGCTTTTGTCCATATTATGAGTCCACTGGATATTCACAGAGACATGGGGTATTGTCCAAACCAGTTTGACCACTCGGCACGGGATCGGGTACTATGCACTGGTTCACTTATTCACAGCAATGAGTTCCACAGACCCATTCAGGCACCAAAGTCCAGATAGCAGTGCATAGGTGTGAGTAACTTGGTCATGTGCTGGTGCAGTTGTGGCCCCTAGTATTGTGTACATTCCCAGCAAAACACCCCATCCTCCGTATACATCACCCCTAATGGTCCCCATTTGCAACAGGCCATTGGTTCTGCTCCTCCGTGGCCACTGGGGAAGGACACATCCAACTATTTTTATGGACAAACAATTGTTCAACTGAATTATTGTCCAATTTACCCCATTCCACTTTCCCCATCTATCCCCCAGTGGGTCCCAGCGAGCCTCTTCCTTCCTCATTACTCCCATAGAGCTCATGGGGACCCACCTTAGCTGCCGTCCCGTTCCAAGGTACCACGATAACTATTACACAGGTGCTAGCCCCCGAGTTGAGCATTCTGCATCCCCAGACACAGCTTCCCGCAGCGAGGCCTTCTGAAGCCATCCCCCACCCATGTCACGAGGTTCCCTGTCCCCTGAGTTAACCGCAGGCTCACCTCTGCCGCCCTCTTTCACCCCGTTGTGATTGCAGACAGTTGCCAGTCGTTCACTGATTTGAACATGGTGTTCTGGGTTGTTCTTCCGCTGGCGCCAGCTTGCCTGCAGAGTGTCTGAAAAACCAAAGAAACCTTTCCCGGCCCCCTGGTGGGGACAGATTATTGCTTAAAAATACCCCTTCCTTTTACCAATCTCCCTGCTGACTGCAGGAAAAACAGAAGAATTGCCGCCATGCTTTCCTTGTTTTGTTCTAAAGGCAGGCTGGTGAATTATCCCACTGTTCATTTATGAAATTCATGAGGTGGTGTGCCTCAGTTTCCCTTTAAGCACAACAGACTGGGTTTGTAATGGTTTTTCTGCCGTCACAGGCTTTAAGGTCATTCACAGGTAATAGCTGAGAGGCAGCGTTACCATGAGACCTTTGACATGCGATTTGCTTTCAATCACCATTTTTGGCATACTTAAACATTTCCCCCCAAAAAACATAGAATATCAGGCTTGGAAGGGACCTCAGGAGGTCATCTAGTCCACCCCCCTGCTCAAAGCAGGACCAATCCCCAGACAGATTTTTGCCCCAGATCCCTAAATGGCCCCCTCAAGGATTGAACTCACAACCCTGGGTTTAGCGTCATACACATAATACAGTTACAGGGTTACGCCCTAGCATGTATGCCAAGGTTTAACACTGTGACAGGCTGATTACTTAGAGCCACATCAAGGCTCAGTGTTTCTGACACTGGTTCTTTTGTACAATTCACCCTTCAGAGGCGCCGTGTGGCCCAGAGTGTGTGCGCTCAGCGGGGTGAACTCACTGCCCACCAATAGGGGGCGCTGTGCTGCAGGGCGCAGGATGGGGGCTCTCCCCAGCAGCCTGGGCGGGCTGCTCCCCTGGTTTATCGGCTACAATCTGCCTGTGTCTGCAGCTGGGGATTTCTACCCTGCGCTTCTGTGCCTAGCCCTGAATCTCCAGGGCCATCTGGCGGGCTAAGGGCCGATAGCAAGACTGATAGACGCTCGCTTCCGTGTCAGGGTGATTCCGCCACAAGCCACAGGCCTGGCCCAGAATGAACTTCTCATCATTCTGTGACAGACCCAGACCAGTGGGGTACAGGAGTCTGGTAGAGGGCAAATATACTGGTCACTGGATGAGTAGTTTTCTGTTCCCTGAGTGACCAGAGCAGGGGCTGCACTAGAGTAATCAGGAACCTGCTAGAACCAGTTAAGGCAGGCAGGCTAATTAGGACACCTGGAGCCAATTAAGAAGAAGCTTCTAGAATCAATTAAGGCAGGCTAATCAGGGCACCTGGGTTTTAAAAGGAGCTCACTTCAGTTTGTGGTGCGAGTGTGAGGAGCTGGGAGTAAGAGGTGCAAGGAGCTGAGAGTGAGAGTGAGTGCTGCTGGAGGACTGAGGTGCACAAGTGTTATCAGACACCAGGAGGAAGGTCCTGTGGTGAGAATAAGGAAGCTGTTTGGAGGAGGCCATGGGGAAGTAGCCCAGGGAGTTGTAGCTGTCATGCAGCTGTTACAGGAGGCACTATAGACCGCTGCAGTCCACAGGCCCTGGGCTGGAACCCGGAGCAGAGGGCAGGCCTGGGTTCCCCCCAAACCTCCCGATTGACCTGGACTGTGGGTTCTTCCAGAGGGGAAGGTCTCTGGGCTGTTCCCCAACCCAGATGGTGAATCTCTGCGGCAAGAAAATCCACCGATAAGCGCAGGAGCCACCAAGATAGAGGAGGAACTTTGTCACCATTTGCTTACATTGGAGCATCTGCAGAGCTGTGGGGGCATAGGAGGGAGCCCAGGGCTGGGCTAGCAGGAGGCTGTGGGTTGGAAGTGAGGGGCACCAGCAGAGCTGGGGGGAGCCCCAGGCTGGGAGAAGAGGGGGCTGCAAGTGGAATTGGGCTTGAGTTTTTTTTAAGTTGCTTTCATTTTTGGAGCCTTGCGCGTTTGGGGTTTGTTTGCTTTGGAGGTGGCTGATTTGGCCTTCAAGGCCGGCCGGGCTGGGCTGCCTCCCCTCCGAGGCCTACGGCCTGGACGCTCTGCTTACGTGCCATGCAGGGCCCCGGGCGGTGCGGGAGGAGGCAGGATCTGCTGCTGCTCAGGGAGCTCCGGGCGGGGCTCTGCAACGGTCATACTAGTGCTGGTGCCGCTGGGCCCTGGCGGCCTGCGAGGAGCACATAGGGTTGCCAACTTTCTAATCGCACAAAACCGAACGCCCCCTGTCCCGCCCCTTCTCTGTGCCCCCCCCACTCCATCCCCCCTCTCTCGCTCGCTCTCCCTCAGGAGGGGAATCAGGGCTGGGGCAGCCCGTTGGGGTGTGGGCTCTGAGAGGGGGTTAGGGTGCAGAGGGGGTTCTGACCTGGGCCAGGGGATTGGGGTACAGGAGGGGGTTCGGAGTGTGGGCTCTGGGAGGGAGATTGGGTATGGGAGGGAGCTCGGGGGAGGGGAGCGGGACTTGTATGCAGCATCTACACCCCACCCCGCCCTGCCCCGCCCCGCACACACACACACGCTTCACTGGGCTCATCCCATCCCCCCACAGCTCTGCCGATGCTCCCATGTAAGCGAACGATGGGAAGCTCGCTCTGGACCAGCCCAGGCATCACCCCCCGACACGGAAGCGAGCGTCTATCAGTCTTGCTATCGGCCCTTAGCCTGCCAGATGCCCCTGGAGATTCAGGGCTTATGTGCCGAAGCGCAGGGTAGAAATCCCCAGCTGCAGATGCAGGCAGATTGTAGCCGATTAACCATGGGGCCAGCCAGCATCGTGGCCAGCCATGACTGCTGGGG
This sequence comes from Terrapene triunguis, assembly GCF_002925995.2. Classification (NCBI taxonomy): domain Eukaryota; kingdom Metazoa; phylum Chordata; order Testudines; family Emydidae; genus Terrapene; species Terrapene triunguis. The sequence continues at coordinate 206,450 of NW_020664844.1, read as the reverse complement.
AGAGCCCCCATCCTCCCCCTGCAGAACAGCGCCCCGTAGCACCATCAGGGTCATCGGGGCCAGTCCTGGGTGCCAGAGGAGATCCCTCACCCCGCCCCTGCAGGACAGGGCCCCCCTGGGGTCGGCAGTGAGTTCACCCCACTGAGTGCACACAGTTCCATACTGCTCTTGTGAGCTCATGGCGTGTGAACGTCCCATGGGTGCATTAGTGTGGTGAGATTTTGTGCAGCTGGGGTGAGCAGCAGTGTGGTGGCAGCACTTCAGGGCGACAAGCCAGGCCCCTAGAGATCTGCGCAGAGCTCACCCCGGAGCTGCTGGGATGGAATAGCAACAGCAGAGCTCCCCTCAGCACGGAGAAGCGCGCGGCTGTTGCTATCTGGAAATTCGTCACCCACAATTGCTGCTGGTCAGGACCTAGCCTGTTCGGGGTTGGTAGATAAACCGCCGGGTGGTTGTCATGGAGGTGTGTGCTGCTACCAGGAGGGTGATGCTCAGGAGGTTGTTGGTGGAGGGGCAGGCTGAGGGTTCCTGAAATGGGGGCATTGATGGGATCGAGCTGCCTGTTCTTTGCTCCCCACGCCAGGCCTCAGAGTTCATCAACAAGACGGGGTCTCCCCATGGTGCTCCAAGACCCGGCTGATCTCCACGGCCGGCTCACCCATATTGGGGTGGGCTGGAGGCAGGAGATTTAGAAACTCACCCCAGCTTCCTGCAATGAGCAATGGACCACAGCCAGGAAGGGTGGTGTGACTTCTCCTGTCCTTCCAGGAGACCAGCTTCTCCGCTCCCCCGGCTGATGGGACCTGTCACTGGACAGCCCTGACTGCAGAAAGGAGTCCACCCCGTGTAGCTGCAGCGCGCCAGCGGAGCGCGCACCAGGAAGGTGGAGGAGACTCGAGGCTGCTGAGCAATATCTGCCTCGTGTCCCAGCCGCTTGGCTGTGTTTAGCACAATAGCTGAGGGCTTCGCCCGTGGCCCGTGGAACGTTACAAGTGGCCCCAGAGACGCCCTCTGCCTTGGTCTCGGTCTCTCCCCTGGGGCACAGGGTTAGTCTAGTCCAACTGGAGTCTTTGTGCTTCTCATGGGGTGGAAGGGGCCCTTTCAAGGGAGACGGGGCCCAGCCCCACCAGTGACATGCCCAATCTGCCTCCTGAGATGTGTCGAGAAACGTCACCCAACAGGGCCCATTGCTCATGATTTTTCCCAGCCGGCTCGTAAAGAAATAACAAACCCAGGTGTCAATAATAAAAAAAATCCATGGAGGGAACATAACCCCGGTCGGGCGAACGTCCAATGTGAGGTGCGAGGGTGCCCCCCCGTGGCTGTGCCGATGAGGCCACCGCCCTGCCGTGAGGTGGAACTGGTTCTCCGTGTCTTGGGGAAGGGAAGGGGGCTCTGTTTCTCAGAGCTGGGCAAGGGAAGGAGGGCCAGGGCAAGCCCGGCATTGGGGTCCTTCCACATAGCCCCCGCTATGTCCCCCCAGTGGGGCTGCCTTGCCTCCATGTCACAGCCACCAGCTGGCAGCTGGGCGCCCTCCCCAGCCCCCCAGGGTCATGGCGAAGGCAGGGTCTGACATGAGACCCCGGGAGTCAGGACTCCTGGGTTGTACTAGGAGTGAGACCTAGGGGGTTCGAGCGGAGGGGCTGGGAGCCAGGACTTCTGGGTTCTCTCCCCAGCTCTGGCAGGGTAGTGGGGTCTAGTGGTTATAGCGGGGGGGGCTGGGAGCCAGGACTCCTGGGCCAACGGCTATCATGGCAAAAGAGCACAGGGTGGGTCCATAGATGCCAAGCGTGAACCCTGCAGTGAGAAACGCCCCCATCTGAAACCTGCCTTCCCTTTGGAAGGACGGGGGACCCAGCCCGTGGCACTCCCACATGAACGTCCGTCTGTCTGTCTGTGCACGCGCCAGGAGGACGGGCGCCCAAGACATCACCTTTGTCTCACAGCACCGACGCTATCAGAACTATGCAAATAGTAACTGATACGGCTCCACCGTGGGGGAGGGACAGGACACTGGACCCATTGATCCCTCCCTAAAGCCAGGCCATGGTTTGGGGGGCTGAGGCTGGGGACCTCATCCCCTCAACCAGCCTCCCTGGCCAGGATGTCTTGGGGTAGCTTGTAAAGCCTTGGGACATCTCACCGTTTTCCCAGCACTGGCCCGTCGATGTCAGTGTCCCTTCCCCTGCAATGCTACCCCGATGGCCCCTGGGGACCCATCGCCTCTGGTATTCTGGCTATGGCTACAATGGAGCGACGGCCGATTGACTCCAGCTGGGAACTGGCCCCATTGCCGCTGTCTTTGGCAGTCAGTCAGGATTCCCTCCCACTCAGCTGTGGCTACTGTGTGTGTCTCGGTGCTCTGGGCAGGGTTTTTATGTGCCCTGGAGCCCGAGCGAAGAAATATGAACTTGGATTTGCTTGTTTATTTAATATCGCGCTTCGGAAAGATGCCGCAGCCTGGGAGACGGAAGAAACAACCATAAATCCAGCCGGAGTTTTCCCCAGGAATTGAAATTAGGGGGAGGTGTTCGAATTTACAAGGGGAGAGGTCAGGGCCGATGAGGGGTGAGACCGTGGGGTGAAGATCAGCTGTATGGCACTACAGTAAAAACTGAAAAATGTTTCACGACCATTTTATTAGATTTAACTCATGTTTTAAAATCATCACACAAATTAAATTTGGCTTCTCAAGCCTTCTATGAAGCACGACATCTCCATCCCTCTTGGTTTCTTGTTATAATTTTGCACATCTCTGTTAATGGACTTCTTGAATGCAATGCGTTCATCTTTGGTGGCTTCTCGTATGTCCAGTACTTCCATTCCTTCAATTGATATGCTCATTAGTTCATTCACATGATCAGGCAGAAGGCAACTTCTTTCAGAACACAAAATTCTATTCAATGATGAAGAAGAACGCTCAACTGTAGCTGTTGGGACTGGGAGTAGCAAGAGATGGATTCCTACTTTTTTCATCCCAGGAAACATAGCATAAAGATCAGGTCAAGCCACTAGCGATGGTAAAAAAGAAGTTGAAGTCAAATCTTCATTCATTTGTCGTATGATATTCCACTCTGTGTTCAAATTCTCTATTCTATCCTGAACACATGGCAGCCCCATTGCTGGTAGTGCCTCACTCCACTCAACTGTCGGTGTTTTATAGGACAGGGATCTGTAAAAGCTCCGTAGAGGTTGAGTAGAATCTAGAAGCCGCTGTTGTAGATTTTAAAAAATCAAGTCTGTGTACTTTTTCAGTTGTCTTAACAAACACTTCTTGTCCTCTTCACTTAAGGATTCAATATAAATGTCTTCATTAGTCAACTTCTTGACTGAAGTCTTTGCTTCTTACAGAATTTTTTTCAATGGATAGCTCTCAGATTGATCCAAATGTAGCTTCTATTGCTGGACAAAGATCTACTACTGTTGTAGCAGATTCCTGGATGGCATTGTTTAATGACCCAAGTGGTTTCAACAGTAGACTTACGAGAGAGAATGGCAATAGTCTTCTCTGAACATAGTAGCAAAAGTAATCCACCAGCCTCAGTACTTAGATCCATCCCATCTTGGTAGATACTTTCCAAAGCCAGTAATAACGGCTGGAGTAATTTTAAGACAACGGCCAAGGATCGCTCATGAGAAAGCCAGAGGGTTTTTCCAGGTTGGACTAATTTGAACTTCAGTCCCAGTGTATCTTCTATATTTTCCAACATATTCAGTCTTTTTGGACTCTTGCTGAAAAAAGAATATAATGAAGACATTAAATTTATAGCTTTTTAAATGACTTTTGAAGAGTCTGCAGCTCGTACTAGTGCTAGTCGGAGTAGATGGCCTCTGCAGTGTGTATAGGAGAGATTCGGGTTACACTTTTCTCTGAGCAAAGCTTGTACTCCACCATGTCTTCCAGAGAAGTTTGCAGCTCCATCAAATGCACAAGCAGCCATCTGTTTGGGGTCCAATTGACAAGCATTTAACTCTTCTAAGGGTATGTCTACACTACCCACTGGATCGGCGGGCAGCGATCGATCCAGCGGGGATCGATTTATCGCGTCTAGACTAGACGCGATAAATCGACCCCCAAGCCCTCTCCCATCGACTCCTGTACTCCAGCGCTGTGAGAGGCACAAGCAGAGTCGACGGGGGAGCGGCAGCAGTCGACTCACCACGGTGAAGACACCACTGTAAATTGATCTAAGTACGTTGACTTCAGCTACGTTATTCACGTAGCTGAAGTTGCGTAACTTAGATCGATCTCCGCCCCAGTGTAGACCAGGGCTAAGATGTGGGTTGTCACAGATGCAGTCAATCTGTCTTCTATAACTTGAACATCTAGAAATGCATCTACTGGGCTACCACTGACATCAAGATAACGTACACAATGACTTAATACTTGATTCCCATTTGCATCGGTGCATTCATCAGCCATGTATGCAAATTTTTTGAATGTGGTGAGAGAATTCTTCACTTTTTCAACTGTTGAGTCTTTCACTGTTGCACCACATGCTTCTAGCCAGTCAGCTGAGTTTCTTGCAGAAAGATAGTGAGCATTTGCTGGTCTTGTTCGGAACCAGTGACAATGTACTTAACATTGGCCTCCAGTTTGTAGTGTGTGGTATCTTTGGCTTAAATAGAAAGTATGCTGCCACGTCCATGTTTGTTCGCATGAACCGTGTTGTGTCTCCAGCATTGTTAACAGTCTCATTAACACTCACCGGTGTTGTCCTTGGTCAGTGGAGACTCAAAGTTCAGAGCTGCTTTCACATGAGTTCACCTCCCAGGTGGGGGGCAAGAAAGCACCTTGCTCGTTCCTCCAGCTCACTGTTCGCTCTGGCCACTGTTGTTCGTTGTGCCACCGTTCACTCCATTGATTTGCTGCCAATGGCCCTGCGCCGTCACCTTCTGCTGCCACTGTGACCTCTGCAAGTTGGTCTCTCGAGGTTCCAGCAGCTCTCAGTGATTTCAGCTGAGCTCTCAGTGGGGGAACCTCGCTGCTAGTGCAGACTGGGCCGCCTCTTCCACAGAAACACTGTCCCACAGCTGGTCTAAGCACTTAGACCTGATTATCAGTGATTTCAGCTGCAGTGGTCACTTAACAAAACAAGTTTCAGAGTAGCAGCCGTGTTAGTCTGTATCCGTAAAAAGAACAGGAGTACTTGTGGCACCTTAGAGACTAACAAATTTATTAGAACATTTATTATGCTCTAATAAATTTGTTAGTCTCTAAGGTGCCACAAGTACTCCTGTTCTTTTAACAAAACAAAAGACTATCTATGGAGCCTAATCAGCTCTGTCTTTAAACAGTGGAGAGGGGCAGATCAAATAGTACTTGTGACTCAGGCAGACCATCAAGCAAAACACCTGTCCCCACCCTCTCTCTCTCTCTCTGGGTACGTCTACACTACGAGATTAATTCGAATTTAGATCATTCGAATTTGGGAAACAGGTTGTATAAATTCGATTGTGCGCGGCCACACTAAGCACATTAATTCGGTTTTTAACCACATTAATTCGGTGGTGTGCGGCCACACTACCCCATTAATTTTAACCACATTAATTCGGTGGTGTGCGGCCACACTACCCCTAATTCGAATTAACAAAATTGATTTTGGTGCTACTCCGCTCGTCGGGATGGAGTACAGAAATCGATTTTAAGTGCCCTTTAATTCGAAGTAACTGGCTCCGTTGTGTGGACGGGTTAAGGATTAATTCGGATTAACGCAGCTAAATCCGAATTAAAGTCGTAGTGTAGACCAGGCCTCTCTCTCTCTCTCTCACTCTCTCTCTCGATGCCCTCAATCAGCACAGGCTATGTACAGTTCTACTGCCCTTTACTCCTACAATAAGAATAACAACATTTCATTACCTCCCCCCCTCCCCCCGCATTCAAGTGATTTATAACCCAACCGCAGCCAAAATCTATCACTTGGGCAACACAGCTCTGTTTGCTGGATACCTAGCTAGATTAGGTGTGAATGTAAATACAATCTGGTCCTGAAGCCTTTCCCCCCAGCCCCCAGCTCATCGCTAGCTGTCAGGGAGAGCTCATTTAGACTTTGCTTACAAATCATCATTTGAAATGATTCGGTTGGCCAACATCACCGACATGCATGCCCTGACATTGTCATAAAAAACAACAGCTGTATAAGGAAGCTAGTCTATGTTCATACTTTTCAAATCTATGATACCTTTTCAGATACACGTATTTTATCATACACTTTATGTGCTTTTAAAGTGTGTGTTAATGTTTCAATTTCAATTCAAATTTCCAAACAATCACTAAATTGGCAACACTGCATGTAACTAGTTCACAAAACTGGGGGGGAGGGGGAGGGAGAGTGTTGGGGAAATTCATGGGGGGGGTGTAGGAAAATCCCTGAATACAGCGCAGCCTCTCTTCCAGTGCCCTGTGGTTGAACCACTAGACCCCACTCCCCTCCCGCAATAGGGGAGACAACCCAGAAGTGCTGGCTCCTAGCCCCCCTGCTTTATCCACTACACCCTCCTCCTCTACTTGAGCCAGGAATAGAACCCAGGCGTCCTTGCCCACCGCAGGGTGCAATAGGCGAGTGCAGGGGACACCACACTCGCTCGAAAAGGACCTAGAGGTCACAGTGGACGAGAAGCTGGATATGAGTCAACAGTGTGCTGTTGTTGCCAAGAAGGCTAATGGCATTTTGGGCTGTATAAGTAGGGGCATTGCCAGTAGATCGAGGGACGTGATCCTTCCCCTCTATTCGACATTGGTGAGGCCTCACCTGGAGTACTGTGTCCAGTTTTGGGCCCCACACTACAAGAAGGATGTGGAAAAATTGGAAAGAGTCCAGCGGAGGGCAACAAAAATGATTAGGGGTCTGGAGCACATGACTTATGAGGAGTGGCTGAGGGAACTGGGATTGTTTAGTCTCCAGAAGAGAAGAATGAGGGGGGATTTGATAGCTGCTTTCAACTACCTGAGGGGGGGTTCCAAAGAGGATGGATCTAGACTGTTCTCAGTGGTGGCAGATGACAGAACAAGGAGTAATGGTCTCAAGTTGCAGTGGGGGAGGTCTAGGTTGGATATTAGGAAAAATTTTTTCACTAGGAGGGTGGTGAAGCAGTGGAATGCGTTCCCTAGGGAGGTGGTGGAGTCTCCTTCTTTGGAGGTTTTTAAGGCCCGGCTTGACAAAGCCCTGGCTGGGATGATTTAGTTGGGAATTGGTCCTGCTTTGAGCAGGGGGTTGGACTAGATGACCTCCTGAGGTCCCTTCCAACCCTGATATTCTATGATTCGAGGACGTGCTGGTTCACACCTCGCATGAGGAAGTAACGATTGTATCTCTCATCCTTTCTGCGTGGATTTCTGAGGAAAGGGACTGGTGGGGTTTCCTGGGGCTGTGACAGACCCAGACCAGTGGGGTACAGGAGTCTGGTAGAGGTCAAATATACTGGTCACTGGATGAGTAGTTTTCTGTTCCCTGAGTGACCAGAGCAGGGGCTGCACTAGAGTAATCAGGACCCTGCTAGAACCAGTTAAGGCAGGCAGGCTAATTAGGACACCTGGAGCCAATTAAGAAGAAGCTGCTAGAATCAATTAAGGCAGGCTAATCAGGGCACCTGGGTTTTAAAAAGGAGCTCACTTCAGTTTGTGGTGCGAGTGTGAGGAGCTGGGAGCAAGAGGTGCAAGGAGCTGAGGGTGAGAGGGTGTGCTGCTGGAGGACTGAGGAGCACAAGCGTTATCAGACACCAGGAGGAAGGTCCTGTGGTGAGAATAAGGAAGGTGTTTGGAGGAGGCCACAGGGAAGTAGCCCAGGGAGTTGTAGCTGTCATGCAGCTGTTACAGGAGGCACTATAGACAGCTGCAGTCCACAGGGCCCTGGGCTGGAACCCGGAGTAGAGGGCGGGCCCGGGTTCCCCCCAAACCTCCCAATTGACCTGGACTGTGGGTTCTTCCAGAGGGGAAGGTCTCTGGGCTGCTCCCCAACCCACATGGTGAATCTCTGCAGCAAGAAAATCCGCCAATAAGCGCAGGACCCACCAAGATAGAGGAGGAACTTGGTCACAGGCGCAGCCACAGACACAATTTAACCAGCTGCCTGGGCTACAGAAAACTCACTCCCCAGCCAGGACGCAGGAGAGCAGCCACCAGCTCTTCCCTGACACATCGCCTGAGGTGGCTCCAACCCCGGACACCTGGGTTCCAGCCCTTCAGCAGGCTCCCAGCGCACTGGCTGCTGGAGAAGAGGTGAGGATGGGCTCTCTAGCTGCCTGGATCAGGGCTCATCTGGAGTAGAGTGGGGACTAGTGGTTAGGACAGGGGGGTTGGGAGCCAGGACTCCTGGGTTCTATCAGTGGCTCTGGAAGGGAGCAGAGCAGGACTGGAGAGCTGAATTCCTTTCCCAGCCCTGGGAGGTGAGTGGGGTCTGCTGGTTAAAGCTATGGGTCAGGACTCCTGGGTTCTGGTTCCAGCCCTCACTAGAGTGACCATATTTCCCTATGCTGAATATGGGACATCTGGTAAAATTACTCCTATTCAAGCAAGTTCAATGGTAATCAAATTTTCAATTTAACATCAAGTTGACTGAGCCCCTGTTAAAAAGAAATACTGCGTAGTTGGATTCTTTTTATTTACCTTCTTATCTTTAAGGCTTTAGGGTTCACACAGGGAGGGGTGACACACACCCCTGCACCCTCCTGACACATGGGGAGAGGTGACACACACCCCCACTCCCGTACACCTCTCTCACACAGTGGGGGTGACCGACCGACCCGACCCTCCCTGCCCGGCGCTCTCCGTCCTCCATGCATGGCTGGGCCCCGGGATGGACCTGCCTTTCCTGGTACCTGGCACCACGACTTCCCAACGCAACATCACATGCCCCCCCCCCCCCCCCCCCCCCAGATTTCTGCCAGGGTTCACACCAGAATGTGGCCGGCAGCAGCTTTTCAGCACTGCAGGAGGAGCTGCTTCCAGCCGCGCGGTGGGGTTGGGGGGGGGGAAGGGATGACCTGGTCCACGTCTTTGCAGAGCTCATCTCTTCCCCGATCCCCACCGCTCCCATGTGGCTGGAAGCAGCTTGTCCCTTGCTGCCCGCACAGTGCCAAAGGGCAGTTGACACCTCCAGGCTGCTGCTGACCACCGACATAACCCAGCCGCCTCCTGGTCCCTGGCCACAGCGCGGGCAGGAAGGGGTTAAGCCCTAAGGATGCACCAGGGCCCAGGGAACCTGACTGCAGGGGCTTCAGCGAACGGGGCCAGAGAGGTGGCTCAGCAGGGGAGGGTGCCTAGGGGACAAAGCAGCCCTGTGCTCCCTGGGGGCAGGACCCAGTGGGGGTGGGGGCAGAGAAGGTGCTAAGCCCGGGGGCTGCTGTGGAACCTACAGGTTCAGGGAATGAACAGACTAGAAATCGCTTCTCCCCCCCCCCCCCACTCCAGAGCTTAGCTGAGGGGCAGAGAGCTTCCCCGTGCCAGCGCTGTGCGGGGCTTTGGCACACGCAGGGCTCGGCTCCTCCTGGCCAGCGCCCTGGGCCAGAGGGTCTTGGGCTTTCCCGGGGCGCCGGCCCAGCCACAGGCAGCGGAGGAAGGAAGGAGCCTGCCAGCCAGACTGTTGGTGAGCTGAGCGCTCCGACCAAGGGCTGGTTCTCCGCAAAGCGCTGGGAGCGTGACGTGTCCTGCCGGGGGGGGAGGATATGGAGGAGCAGCGGGGTTGGGGGGATGAAGGGGCAAAGCAGGGAGAGAACAGCGAGAGGGGAAGCCGCTAGTGGGCAAGTGGGTGGTGAGCAGGGATGCGGCCAGCAGCAGGACCCACCAGTACTGATGGGGGGAGACAGAAAATACAGGACAATTTGCCCATTTTTAAGAAAAAATCAGGACACCAGCAGGAGGGCTTAAATACGGGACTCTCCCTTTAAAAATGGGACGTCTGGTCACCGCTAGCCCTGACCGTTATGCGTTTTTGCCTTTACCAGTCATGCCCAGGCCTCTGTGCAAAATTTAATTTTGTTTTTGGAAAATTAAAAAACAAACGAGCAACAAAGTAAGAGGGAGATTGCTGGCTCAGCGGACCCCGGGATTCTAGCCCCAGTGTGGGAGAGGAGTGGGGTGTAGTGGTTGGAATAGTGGGGGCTGGGAGTCAGGACACCTGGGTTCAAGCCCCAGCTCTGACCGGGAGGGGAGTCTAGTCGTTAGAGTAGGGAGCAATGAGCCAGGGCTCCTGGGTTCTATCCCAGATTGGAGGGAGTGCAGTCTAATGGTTAGAGCAGGGGGCGGGGGGGAGCCAGGACACCTGGGTTCTTCCCCCAGCATGGCCATCTCCTCTCCCTGCTCTGACTCTCTGTTCTTCCACCAGTAAAATGAGGGTGAAGATTGATGACCTACTTTTGCAACATTCTTGCCCTTCACTGGGCAATCAGGGCTGAGCGAAGCTGGCCAGGGGGCCGGGGAGATGAAAATTTGTCTAGCTCAGCTGAGTGAGGGCATGATGGAGACAGGGAGAGGGGAACCCCGAGACAGGAGAACACAACAGTCCACGTACGGGGGGCACCCAGCACTGGGATGGGGAGGTGCCAGTCAGGATGTGGGGCATGGTCATTAAATCCCCCACAGAATGAGTCCCCCACTCAGAGAAAGAGACTCGAGAGGACGATTCCTTCCCCTCCCTCCCCCCGGCAGCAGCTCCATTACCAACGGTTCTGGGAACGGAACCATCAGGTCCGATCCGGTCGCGGTTCCATGTCCTGCCACCACATCTCAGCAGCGAGACAAGCTGGGAGGAAAAGTGGGTTTCCCTCCGTTAAGGAGAGCGGAGGGACTGACGGTTTCTAACTGCAGGAGGGCACGACTCTTGGAGAGATGTGCTGGCTGGCGCATTCACCCAGCCCTGTTCCTAGAACCCAGGAGTCCTGGCTCCCAGCCCCCTGCTCTGATCACTAGACCCCACTCCCCACCCAGAGCCAGGAATAGAACCCAGGAGTCCTGGCTCCCAGCCCCCCACCCCCAACCCACTAGACCGCCCCCCGGCAATTGGTAGGGGAGCGAGGGACTGGTCGGGCTCAGACACTGGTGTATTTTATGGAAGAGGCTGATTAACTTCGCTTTAATGAGGCTATTTAACGATCGATCCCCACAGCTAGGAGGCGGGAGTAGAGCTACATGTACCCCAGGGAAGGAGGGGCCCATCGCAGCTTGGCATGAGGGCACCCACAGCCTGTCTGGGGGAATGGCTCAGTGGGTAGAGGGGGGGGCAGGACTCCTGGGTTCTCTCCCTAGCTCTGGGAGGGGAGTGGGGTCTAGTGGGTTGAGTGGAGCCGAAAGGTCAAGAATCCTGGGTTGTATTTCCTAGTTCTGTGCATTGACTCCTTAGCCCTTATTTTAACCAAAAAAATCACCCCTGAGAACCAGGGATAGAACCCAGGAGTCCTGGCTCCCAGTCCCCTCCTCCCCCAGCTCTGACCACTAGACTCCATTTCCTTCCACCTTTGATATTATTTATGAAAATTTCCCTCTGAGTAACAACCTCTTCCATGTTGTCCGAGCTGCCCGCTTGGCCCCCACCCCACCACAGCCATTCCCTGTGTGTTTGCTTACACGATCTCATGCATCCCAGGCCCTCCAATCTCTCTGGCACTGCCCTGCCCTCATCTGCACCTGCCCCGGACTAAACAGGAAACCGAGTTAAATAAATATGGGAGCCGGCTACATAAATTCCAGACATATGTCTAGTGTCAGCTAATGGAACGGGAGCCCTGAGCTTCCTCGCATGGCTATGGGAAAGGAGGGTTGTAAGCCAGGACGCCTGGGTTCTAGCCACATGTTTGGGAGGGGAGTGGGATCTAGTGGGTTAGGGCAGGGGGGCTGGAGCCAGTACTCCTGGGGTCTAGCCCCAGGCCTGGCAGGGTGTGACGGATGTGACAGGTTCCTCCCCCCTGGGATGCCACTTGGAAAGGGGGTACCACTGAGCCCCCTGATCCACCAGCCTGGGCTCCCTCTCACACTGTACTGCTGTGAGAAGCTACAAAGCCCTCCAGCCTGCACTTTCACCAGCACACAGATGGCAGGGACACACCCAGCTGCTCAGGCACACACCCTCTCTGGAGTATAAACCCAAACTGTACATCATAAGTTCATAAAATTCGCCTCCTCCCTCAATGTGGAGAGGAATATGCAACAGCGTTTTGCCCCTGAATTGTGATTCCCACACACTGGTTTAGATAAAGAAAAAAAAGTTTATTAACTACAAATGATAGATTTTAAGGGATTATAAGGAATAGCAAGCAGATCAAAGCAGATTACCTAGCAAATAAACAAAAAAACGTGAACTAAGCTTAATATACTAAATAGATTGGATATGAGTAGCAGATTCTCACCCTAAGAGATGATACAAGCAGGCTGCAGAGTCTAAATGGACAAGCTGCACTTGCTTCACAGCTTGGAATCCCCAGGCATTTCCTTCACAGCCTAGAAATCCCTTTAGCCTGGGTCCAGCACGTCCCCCAGTTCAGTCTTTGTTCCTCACACGTTTCCAGGATTCTTCGTGTGTGGGGAGTGAAGAACACCAGATAATGTCACTCCCCGCCTTGTATAGCTTTGGCATATGGCGGGAACCCTTTGTTCCCAAAGCTTGGTTCCCATGCCCGGTCAATGGAAAAACAGTGTCATCCCAAAATGGAGTCTAGAGACATGCGATCACATCCCATGGCCTTGTAGAGTCTTAGCAGCCATGACTCAGAGGCTGTTTGTAATGTTCTCCCCAGGTGGGAGATAAGCTTCTCCTAAGGCCTATTGTTTTTTTCCTAATGACTCGTTGCCCTGAATAGGCTCTTCCCCACCCACTATCTAGACTGAAAACATCTTGTCTAGTGGGTGTTACCCAGGTGTAACTAAATTTGAAATACAGATACATGATTAATAGTCATAACTTCAGATACAAAACTGATACATGCATACAAATAGGACAATCATATTCAGCAAATTATAACTTTTCCAATGACATCTCACATGACCCATCTTGAATAAAATGCATCATAATTATGCCATAATCATATAATAATAATATTACTGTGAAGAATATGGGGTGCAACCTGGAACTCAGGTACCACTAAGACCTCTGTCCCACCAGTCACGGCTCCCTCTCACACTGTGATGCTGTGACAAGCTACAAACCTCTGGCAAGTACTGGAGTTACACAGGGCACGTCTTCACTACCCGCCGGATCGGCGGGTAGCAATCGATCTATTGGGGATCGACTTATCGTGTCTAGTGAAGACGTGATAAAATCAATCCCTGATCACTCTGCCGTCGACTCTGGAAATCCACCACGGCAAGAGGCGGAAGTGGAGTCGACGGCGGAGCGGCAGCGGTCGACTTGCCGCCGTCCTCACAGCCAGGTAAGTCGACCTAAAATACGCAACTTCAGCTACGCTATTCACGTTCTTTGCCCAGTCCGCCCCCCTCGCCCCTGGAGAGGACATGCACACGCCTTTTGTTAACTGAG
>NW_020664844.1:143259-157984 GCF_002925995.2 Terrapene triunguis | reverse complement strand
GTCTCTGTACACAGAGAGCTGTTACCCTTCCCTTTATAGTTATGACAGGCTGGGACATGAGGCAGATATTGCTCAGCAGCCTCAAGATGCCTCCACCTTCCCGGTGCGCGCTCCACTGGCGCGCTGCAGCTACACGGGGTGGACTCCTTTCTGCAGTCAGGGCTGTCCAGTGACAGGTCCCATCAGCCGGGGGAGCGGAGAAGCTGGTCTCCTGGAAGGACAGAAGAAGTCACACCACCCTTCCTGGCCGTGGTCCATTGCTCAATGCAGGAAGCTGGGCTGAGTTTCTAAATCTCCTGCCTCCAGCCCACCCCAATATGGTGGGCTGGAGGTCAGCCCAGGCCGTGGAGGTCAGCCAGGTCTTGGAGCACCATGGACAGGGCCGGCTCCAGGATTTTGGCCGCCCCAAGCAGCCCAAAAAAAATAAAATAAAAAAAAAAAAAGCGGCGATCGCGATCTGTGGCGGCAATTCGGCGGGAGGTCCTTCGCTCCGAGCGGGAGTGAGGGACCGTCCGCCAAATAGCTGGACGTGCCGCCCCTCTCCGGAGTGGCCGCCCCAAGCACCTGCTTGCCAGGCTGGTGCCTGGAGCCGGCCCTGACCATGGAGAGACCCCGTCTTGTTGATGAATTCCAAGGCCTGGCGTGGAGAGCAAAGAACAGGCAGACGGGTCCCATCAATGTCCCCATTTCGGGAACCCTGAACGTGCCCCTCCACCAACAACCTCCTGAGCGTCACCCTCCTGGTAGCAGCACACACCTCCATGACAACCGCCCCAGGTTTATCTACCAATCCCGAATGAGCTAGATCCTGACCAGCAGCAATTGTGGGTGACAAATTTCCAGATGGCGACAGCCGTGTGCTTCTCCGTGCTGAGGGGAGCTCTCATATTGCTATTCCACCCCTGCAGCTCCGGGGTGAGCTCTGTGCAGATCTCTAGGGGCCTGGCCTGTCGTCCTGAAGTGCTTCTACCCCACTGCTGCTCACCCCAGGATGGGTGGCCCTGTCCCACCGGTCGGCGCTAGTTGACTGAGCCCAGAAGTGGTGCCCCACCAAGTGAAGTAGCTCCCGGGAGTCCATGGACACAACTAGCTCCTTGATTTCCTCTCCTATCCGTATCATTGTGGCTGTCTCCAGCGCCATCCGGCTCTGTGATGGGCAATACGCGTGCATCTGCCAGTTTGTATTACTGACCACCAGGCTCCTCGTGCCCAGCACGCTGCCCCATAGCCAGAGGTTTGGAAGTGGGGCTGGCTTGCCAAAGCCAAGCCAGAGGACCCGTCGGTCCCAGAATTCCAGGGGCATCCCACAACACACGAAATCCCAGGCTGCATAGAGGCGAGTGGTGGGAGGTTGCAGCAAGAGATGCTTTCCTGGAAGGCTGTGTGGTTATTTGGTAAGCGCGTGTCCTGCGGGGCTGTGTGGATGCAATGATTCAAAAGGGAAGTTGCTTAAGCCGGTGCAAGCCAGTGTTCACACGTAGCTTTGGGAGAGTTATCCCTGATTAAAGCGGAAACACCAAACCTGAAATAACTTGCAAGTGTAGACAAACCCTCATTCGGGAATATTCCTTCCCAGCCTTCAGTTCAGGGCTGGCAGGAACCATAACACGTCCTAGACCTGGTGGAGGTGGAACTGTGGTCCCCACCCCAACCATCTCACTGCACCATCTGCGAATCCTCTGTGGCCACGTTCTCCGTGGCCTCCAGCCAGACCCCAGGGCAGAGCCGGCTGAGCTGAAGCTTCTCCCAGGCGGCCTGCAGACACTCCAGGCATATCTTCTGGAAAGACGAGGAGGAGAAGTAGAAGATGATGGGGTCTAAGCTGGCATTGAAAGTACTGAGGAGCAGGACGTAGACTCTCCACTCTGGGCTCTTATTCTCCATGTAGCCCACCACGTGGGAGATGTTGAAGGGGGTGAAGCAGACCAGGAAGAGGAGAAATGTAGCTGCCACCAGCCCGATGGCCCGGCGCTTCCTCCTGGGGTTCACCAGTGGCAGGGTGCGTATGATGGCGATGAATCTGGTGTAGCAGAAGGTGGTGATGCCCAGCGGAAGGCAGAAGAGGACCAAGAACATCTCCAGGCGGACGGGCAGCAGGACCGCCAGCTGGTGGTCGGTGAAGGTGGCGTAGCAGCGGGTGAGGTTGCCCGCTGTGTCATTGCCCCTGGCCTGGTACTGGACCACGTAGATCACGCTGCAGTGGGAGAAAGCAGCCACCCAGAACAAGGCCACGGCCACCATGGCGTAGGACGGCCGGCGCCCTGCCTTATAGCGGAGGGGGAAGGCCACACTGAGATAACGGTCAACGCTGACGCCAGTGAGCGAGAGGGTGGTAAGGTAGATGCTGCTGAAGAAGAGGAGGCCGGAGAGGGGGCAGAGGAAATCTGGCATCTTCCAGTTCATCTCCCAGGAGGCCTCGGCAATGCGGATGGGCAGGAAGGCCAGCAGCACTAGGTCGGACACCGTCAGGTTGAGGAGCAGGACGTCGGCTGGCAGCAGGCGCCGGCGGGCCTTCACCACGAAGACGCAGAAGGCCAGCAGGTTGAGGGGCAGGCCTGTCACAAAGGTCACCGTGTAGACGGCCAGGGAGAGCTGGGGGCTGCTGATGGAAGGCATGGTGGGAAGAAGGGGGTGGCAGGGGCTGGGTTGACAATAGCAACCAGGGATCCACTAGGCCTTGGGATGGGAATGGAGATGGGTTACCAATAGCAACGGGGGACCCACCAGGCCTTGGGGTAGGGCTGGAGGCGGGGTTCCCGCAAGGCTCATTCACTGCAGAGAAAGGAGAGACAGGTGGGGTTAGCGAGCCCCCTTCGAGATCAGTCCTTAGACCAGTGGTTCTCAAACATTTTTACTGGTGATCCCTTTCACATAGCAAGCGTCTGAGTGTGACCCCCCCCCTTACAAATTAATAGCCCTTTTTTATATATTTAACACCATTATAAATGCTGGAGGCAAAGCGGGGTTTGGGGTGGAGGTTGACAGCTCGCGACCCCCCATGTAATAACCTCGTGACCCCCTGAGGGGTCCCGACCCCCAGTTTGAGAACCCCTGCCTTAGACAAACTCCCTGGAGCCGGGGGGCAGCTCTTGGCTCTGTCTGTGCGGCTCCTGGTGCAGCAGGGTCCCGGGGCACCTGGGTGATACTGTAACGCATCTAAATAGCATTAGCACTAATAACGTACAGCGCCTGGCGCATGGGGGGTCCTGGGCCAGGGCTGGCGGCCCCTCGATCCTACCACAGTACAGAGAAGAATATTACTCATCATTCCATTTGGTAGGAAACTTTCAAGAGCACTGACCCCGCCCCCTTCCACTCAGAACTTTGTTTTCTGAGTGACTGTTTTGAAAGTTTTTCCCAAGAATTTGGGGCAAAAAAACCCCAAACCGCCCCCCCCCATTGTCCCCGCCCCCTCCCCCCCCCCCTTTCTTTTTTATTCCCCCACCTCAAAAAAAAGAGTGGAAAAATTACAACAGTGAGTGAAAGTGGGGAAATAAAAACACTTTCACTCCCCCGCCCCCTTTTATCTCACTGGGGAGAAAATTGCAGATTCATGGATTCCAAGGCCCAAAGGGACCATTACGGTCATCCAGTCCCACTCTGACCAGCGCCCGATCCAGGACCCCACGCTGGGGGTCCGGCCATCGGTCACGGATCACTCCCTCTCTAAGGCAGCGAGCCCCGGGGCCCAGCGCGCCACGGCACCTCATCCCGTCTTGACCCCGCCTTTCATCTCCACTCCAGCACTCTAAGATGTTTACATTGTTCCCGGCCTGGAGCGAAACTGTTAGTGTTCCCCACAAACTGCTATAAATCCTCCCGGCCAACAGCTTGACGTCTCTCCCCACCGCGTTATGGCAGGAATGCTGAGTATTCCACCTTCCTACGTCTCACCTCTAGGGGGCTCTGGTTACTCAGGACCCCTGGGGTCTATCCCCAGCTCTCTGAGGGGAATGGAGTCTAGTGGTTAGAGCAGGGGAGGCTGGGAACCAGGACTCCTGGGTTCTCTCCCTAGCTCTGGGTGGGGAGGGGGGTCTAATGGTTAGAGTGAAGGGGCTGGGAACCAGGACTCCTGAGTTCTCTCCCTAGCTCTGGGTGGGGAGGGGGGTCTAATGGTTAGAGCGAAGAGGCTGGGAACCAGGACTCCTGGGTTCTCTTCCTAGCTCTGGGAGGGGAGGGGAAGGGGGTCTAATGGTTAGAGTGAAGAGGCTGGGAACCAGGACTCCTGGGTTCTCTCCCTAGCTCTGGGAGGGGAGGGGGGTCTAATGGTTAGAGCGAAGAGGCTGGGAACCAGGACTCCTGGGTTCTCTCCCTAGCTCTGGGAGAGGAGGGGGGTTTAGTGGTTAAAGCAGAGGGGCTGGGAGCCAGGACTCCTGGGTTATCTTCCCAGCTCAGGGAGGGGAGGGTGGTCTAGTGGTTAGAGCAGGGGAGGCTGGGAACCAGGACTCCACGACAGCCACACCTGTGCCCAGGGTAATGGCCCTGCCAGACAAAGAGCAATGGGCAGAGGCTCCCAGCATTGCGTGTGGGCCGAGTGAGCACCATGCTCCCGGGGCGGTGGCCGGGGAGCCCTGTGGGGCTGTGGGGCTTAGTGGTTGAGGCCAGAAAGAGGAACGAGGGTAGACAGATGCAATGTGACCACAAGGCCAGGAGCGGCCACCAGGGCCGGCTCCAGGGTTTTGGCCGCCCCAAGCAGCCAAAACAAACAAAAACAACAACAACAAAAAAGCCGCGATGGCGATCTGCGGCGGCAATTCTACGGGAGGTCCTGCGCTCCCAGGCGGAGTGAGGGACCGTCCGCCGAATAGCTGGATGTGCCGCCCCTCTCCGGAGCGGCCGCCCCAAGCACCTGCTTGACAAGCTGGTGCCTGGAGCCGGCCCTGGCGGCCACCCAGACGGATTGAGAAATGAAAGCTCCTGAGTTCTCAGAGAAACCACACCACTGAGATGGCCCCTGGGTTATGAGGAATGGAGCCCTGGGGGGGCGAACCTGCCCGGAGCCAGACCGTCCCCCACCCTGGGGCCAGATCGGAGCTGGTGCCTCCTAGAGGGGGAAAGGCCCCGTGTCCCATTCCCACCCATCTCTCCTCTGAGCATTCACAGCTCTCTCCCTGGTAAATCAGGGAGAGCTATAGATAGGGTGTATGGGGATGGATAGGTAGAGGGGGTGTATGGGAATAGATGGATGGATGGATAGAGGGGGGTGTTTGGGGATAGACAGACAGATAGATAACCTCAGTGCAGTCCCTTACCCCATGTCCAGCTCTGATTCTCTACCGGACCAGTTCTCTGAGCACAGTGGATCTCTCCTCTTGCCCTGGCTGGGTAACTCAGCCTCCTGTCCAGGGCAGGGTTGATATGACAGCTGATAGGGAAAACACTTTGGAGCCCAAAATAAACCTAGGTGTGGGTGCTTCAAGCAGCATTGGTGGGGCAGGAAGAGGTGACCAGAGCACCAAAATAGACACCCTGTTTTCTGTAGCTGCCACTTACATCTGCACTGGGAAACTCCCCGGCCCCCTGAGAGGGGAGAATTTGCCTGTTCAACCACTAGACCCCACTCCCCTCCCAGAACTGAGGATAGGACCCAGGAGACCAGGCATGCAGTCCCCACTGCTCTAATCCCTAGACCCCCCTCTTCTGCCAGTGTCAGGGATAGGACCCAGGAGTCCTGACTCCCAGCATCCCTGCTCTAACCACTAGACCCCACTCACCTGCCAGAGTTGGAGATAGAACCCAGGAGTCCTGTCGCCCAGTCCCTGCTCCTTTCTAACAAAAGGCACTTCCCCTGAGCTGTAGGAACCAAAGTCAGGTCTCCTTTTCCTGGTTCCTTTTCCTATTCACTGGAGCAGTATCTCGCACCCTCAGCTGTCCTGATCTGGATCAGCCCCTAGACCGGTATCCCTGCCTGGCCAGCCAGTGGGCACAGGACAGACGGCTGGGAGCCAAGCTCTGGACACTGCATGGACCCCCTCCCCGACCAGA
The DNA here is from genome assembly GCF_002925995.2 of Terrapene triunguis. Taxonomy (NCBI): domain Eukaryota; kingdom Metazoa; phylum Chordata; order Testudines; family Emydidae; genus Terrapene; species Terrapene triunguis. The sequence goes on along the minus strand of NW_020664844.1, from coordinate 151,999 downwards.
ACTGGGGCCTACTGCCAGGCACTACACAGACACCCAGCAAGCATCTAAGAGATGAGCACCCCAAACTTGGAAGGCTTAGAGGTGGTGGGGTATGGGGCACAGGGCCTTTCCCTTCCAGGGGGTGCTGCCTCCCATCCAGCCCCACGCCGGTGGACTGGCAGGTTTATGGGGGCAGGCAATGGGGCACGGGGCCTTTCCCCTTTAGGGGGTGCCAGCTTCGATCTGGCCCCAGGGCCGGGAACTGGCAGGTTTTTTTTTTGGGGGGGGGGGGGCAGGGAATGGCGCATGGGGCCTTTCCCCTCTAGTTTTGCTCTAGTGGCTCAGAGACCAACTCTCCCTCCCCCTGCCAGTGTCCCGGGTCACAAAGCATCGCTGGGCCCTCGGAAACCGCCCTCCGCGCTTGCTGGCTGAACTGGAGAGACAGCAACGGGTGAGGCACTAGGCAAGACCTGAGCAACCAGGGCAGAGTTGGGGTTACTGGCCCCGGAGTCCCCAGTGCAGGGCTCCCCTCCCCAGACACCCTATCCCCCTTCCCTCCTCCCCAAACTCTGACCCCTTGTCAACTGCAGCTGGCTACAAAGCTTAGGCAAAGAGGGAAATTGTGGGTGGGGCAAGCCGGTAGTTACAGGGGAGCTGCGACAGTTTCAAGGAGCCCAGAGCCCACCCACAATAGTTTCGAGGGAGCCCTGAGCTCCCTTGACAGTTTCTAGAGACCCTAGAGATAACCAATGTTTGTAGGGAGCCTGGAGCCTAGAACTGATAGTTTTGAGGGAGTCCCGAGCCCCCCGTGATTGTGTTGAGGGAGCCCAATCATCCCTGTGGTGATTTCAGGGAAGCCCAGGGCTCAACCACGTAATTTCTAGGAACCCAGCCCTGCTTCCCCTCCTAGAGTTCCTAAGAACCCCAGTTCCTGCTCTGGACAGTTTCTAGGTACCCAACCACCCCCCCCCCCCCCCCCCCCCCGGGCCTGCAGAAATTTCCAACCGCGGCTCCAAACCACAGGGACGCCTGGCGGTTTCAAGCAACTTCTGCTTTTGCAGAGCCCTAAAGTGGAACCAAAGGGGGGGGGAGAGGGAGAAGGATGAAGGGGGGGTGGATTGGTCCAGATCCTCCTGTGACACTCTGTAGCTCGTGGGAACACCTTACATCCCCATGTTCATCTTTATAAAATGATTGTGTGATATCCAGTGCAAAGTTTGTCATGTCGGGTTTCTTCGGAAGGCTCATGATGCACTGAGCATTGTTGTTATAGTGATGTTATAGTAATTGTTGTTACAGTAATGTTATAGTGGTGTTATAGGTTATAATTTAATGTATATAGTTATGAGGCTGAAAATGTATCCTCATAACTTAAAGCAAGCCCAGGCAAAAACTCTTCAAAAGCAGAGGGGCAGTTCACACCTCATCAGGGCATGTATGGGACAAACCCAGCCCAGCCTCACAGGAACAAAGGACACTGGCCTAAGCAGCGACAAAAGAATCTGTTAGACCCTCGAGGGAGTCACCCCCCTTCCTTTGGTCAGTTTGGGACTGCGATGGGGTAATGCTCACCTGACTCTGAAGGGGGGGGCGCAAAGCCAAGAAGGAAGAAAGGACATGATAAAAGGGAGAGACATTTTGCCATCCTCTCTCTTCCACCTCCATCTACAGACACCACCACCACCAAGCGACTGAAGCGCTGATCAAAGGGGAGCGCCTGGCTGAAGGGCAACCAGGCAGCCTGTGGTGAGAAGCATCTAAGTTTGTAAGGGCAGTGAAAGTGTTAAGATCAGCTTAGAATGCCTTTTGCTTTTATTTCATTTGAGCAAATCTGACTTGTGCTTTGACTTATAATCACTTAAATCTACTTGTTTGTTCTACCTGAAGCCGTGCGTTTGGTTTGAAGCGTGTCAGAGACTCCCCTGGGGATAACAAGCCTGGTACATATCAATTTATTTGTTACATTGGCGAACTCATATAAGCTTGCAGCGTCCAGCGGGCATAACTGGACACTGCAAGACGGAGGTTCCTAGGGTTGTGTCTGGGACCGGAGATATTGGCTAGTGTCATTCAGTGGCACAATCCAAGGAGCAGCTTACATGGCAGAGGCTGTGCGTGACCAGCCCAGGAGTGGGGGTTCTCACAGCAGAGCAGGGTAAGGCTGGCGCCCAGAGGCAAGGATTGGAGTGACCTGGCAGATCACCGGTACAGATAACACCAGGGGAACGTCACACCGTCCCCTCCCAGCAAGCTGCAAAACTGCTGAGCTCCGCACAGTGGGAATGCGGTCTAGGCCCAAGGGGTTGGACAATACAGTTCTCATCTGCTGCCACCTAGTGGGCAGAGGGGAGACTGGCGGGTGCCTGGTCATTGATTCTCGCCTGCCCGGGCGTGTTGGACGGGCAGCGCTAAACCCAGGCCGAGGGGCAGCTGGGCCAGGCTCAGAGACCGAACGGGGCAATCGGAACTCGGAAGGGAGAGGCTGCATCGGCTGCACCTCCCGCTGGGCCCTTCTCCCCATTTAGACAGAGGGAACCTGAGGCACACAGCGAGGCAGGGGCTTGCCCAGGGTCACACTGGCAGCTGGGAATAGGACCCAGGATTCGTGGCTCCCAGGCCCTCCGCTCTAACCACTAGGCCCCACTCCCCTTTTATAGCTGGAAATAGAACCCAGGTGTCCCAGCTCCCCCACTCTAACCACTAGACCCCACTCCCCTCCCAGATCTGGGAATAGAACCCAAGAGTCCTGGCTCCCAGCCCCTGCACTGTGGTGTGAGTGCAGCACACCCATTTCGGCGGGGGCCTGGTCTCAGTCGAATGATAACTACAATAACGATATTAATAATAACGACCCCACTGGAGCTGGGAAAACTTTATTGATTAAATCAGCACGGATCCGTTAGTGGAATGCAATTTACAGCCACTGGGCAAAAGAGTCAGTGCTAGGGTGGAGTGGTGAGACCCCTGGGTGATCCCGATTGGCCCCAGCTGGGAGCTCTGGCCCCATTGACTCCCATGGAGCTATAGCCCATTGACACCAGCTGGGATCCGGCCCCATTGCCTCTGTTCCTACTAACTCATTGATCAGTCCTTGCAGGAGCTGGGATTTCATTGACAGGAGATTTAGGATTCCCACTGATTGTGGTTTAGAATATTTCTACGTCCAAGTTACACAGACCTCCCAGTTACCTCGGACACAATCTCTAGCACCTTCCATACACAATGGGTAGGAATCATGGCCTCAGTGCCAAAATGAGCCACCTCTGGGGCGGGGCAGCTGGGGAGCAGCCACACGGGGATGGCTCACCTGGTGCTGAGATGCAGCCACCTCTGGGTCAGGGCAGCTGGGGAATAACTGCCCAGTGAACCTCATAGACTGGCTCACCCAATGCAGACCAACAGGACGGAGTTTAGTCTATTCCCCCAGTAGCAGAGTTAGCCGTACATTCTAATTCGCCCTATGGGGGTGAGGGGGTCTGGATCATCCTCTATATCCAATTCTCCCATGGCAGGATCGGTCCCATGGGGGTATGAAATGAGCACAAGAAATCTGGACCCTGCCATCACACCCCGACTGGCATCTCTTCACCCCCCGTCCCAGCCCAGTCAGGGATGTCCCCATCCTAAGGGGTCTTTCAAGACCATCAATGGTCAAGGTCATGACCATGCACTCATGTCTCAGTGGAAAACGGCTACCTCACCCACTAGTCCTGTGAAAACCAGACACCTCCTTGTCCTAAGGGGGATATGTACTGACCCATGGATAGGCCAGGTTCTTGGACTCACGTGCCATCCAAGGTCGGAGACTACTAGTGCCATGGGGAATCTGTAAAGACCATGAATTTCCCGGTCCTTTGTCTTACGTCCTATCCAAGATCAGGGGTTCCGGGTGCCGCGGGGAATCTGTAATGGTCATGAATTTCCTGGTCCTTGGTCCTGCGTCCTATCCAAGATTGGAGGCTCCCAGCCCCATGGGGAATTTTTAAGGTTCATGAGCAGCCGGGTCCCACAGCCCATCCAAGATTGCCAATCTCCCCGAATCCTGTCCCAACAGCGTTTGGTGTCTCCTTGTCCCATGGTCACTTGGAGCTCCCTACCCCGGGGCCTGTACTTCCCTGCGATGCAGCCCCCTTCTCAGGCTGCCCCTTGCCTGCCTCCCTGTGACCCATGGTCATCTTCTGCCGGAAGGAGCTGCAACGCTGCCCCACCGAGCGCCACACCCAGGCCAGGCCGTGGTCCTTGGCCGAGGAGAGGAAGTAGAAGATGAGCGGGTCCAGGAAGGCGTTGCAGGCACCGGGCAGCAGCGCCACCCTGCGCCACCAGACGTCCTCGCCGCGGGCGTAGCCCACCACGTGGGACAGGTTATAGGGCCCGAAGCAGAGCACAAAGACGGAGAGCGTGGCCAAGGCCAGCCGCACCGCCCGGCGCTTCTTCTGCTCGTGGAGACGGGACTTGATGAGGACGTGGATGCAGCCGGCATAGCAGAAGACCGTGATCACCAAGGGCAGGAAAAACAGGGCCACGGACAGCTCCAAGCGGACAGGAGCCAGCAGGGCCAGCTGCTCTGGACTGAATTCCTGGTAGCAGGCGGTGCCGTTGCCTATAAAGAGGGTGGCGTTGGCGCCCAGCGAAGTCTCCAGGATGAGCAACAGGATGCCGTGAAAGGCCACCAGGGTCCAGATGGCCACGCAGACCAGGCAGGAGTAAAGGGGCTTCTTGTAGAGCTGGTAGCGGATGGGGAAGGCGGCGCCCAGGTAGCGCCCGGCACTGACCGCCGTCAGGAAGCAGGTGCTGGCATAGAGCGTGCCAAAGTGGGCCAGGCTGTAGAGAGGGCAGAGGAAGTTTGGTGGGGACCAGCCTGGCGGAACCACCTCCAGGATCTTGAGCGGCAGGATGAGGACGAAGGCCAGGTCCGAGAGGCAGAGGTTGATCATGTAGATGAGGTTGGGGGTGAGGCGGGTGCGGGCGCGGCTGTAGAAGATGTACAGCACCAAGGCGTTGGCAGGCAAGCCCAGCAGGATGGTGACGGAGTAGACGGCCAGGGCCAGGGTGTCCAGCGGGTCCATGGTGCCGGCTCAGCGGGGGGTGGAGGAGGGAGGCATCTCAGCTGGGGCTGGAATGATAACAAGGATGAGCCCCCTCCACCGTGTCCCCTAGATCCAGCCCCCCATCCCTGCCCCACATCCCCTAGATCCACACCCCAGATCCCTGCCCCACGGCCCATCCCCTAGATCCACCCCCGATCCCTGCCCCACGTTCCCTAGAGCCACACCCCAGATCCCTGTCCCACGGCCCATCCCCCAGATCCATCTCCACATCCCTGCCCCACGACCACACCCCCTAGATCCACCTCCTCATCCCTGCCTCATCATTACATCCCCTAGATCCACCCCCCCATCCCTGCCCCATGACCATGTCCCTTCGATCCACTCCCATCCCTGCCCCATGGCCACATCTCCTAGATCCGCCCCCCATCCCTGCCCTACGGCTGCGTCCCCTAGATCCACCTCCACTTTCCTGCCCCATGACCACACACCCTGGATCTACCCCCAGTCCCTGCCTCATGGCCACGTCCCCTAGATCCACCCCCATCCCTGCCCCATGACCACGTCCCCTTGATCCACTCCCATCCCCGCCCCATAGCCGCGTCCCATAGATCCACCCCCAGATCCCTGCCCCACGACCATGTCCCCCCGATCCACTCCCATTCCTGTCCCACGGCCGCGTCCCCTAGATCCACCTCCTCATTCCTGCCCTACGGCCGCATCTCCTAGATCCACCCCCAGATTCCTTCCCCACGGCTGTGTCACCTCGATCCACCATGATCTTTGCCCCACGGCCGCGTCCCCTAGATCCACCCCCCATCCCTGCCCCATCACCGCATCCCCTAGATCCACCTCCATGTCTCTGCCCCATGGCCGCGTCCCCTAGATCCAGCCCCCCATCCCTGCCCCATCACTGCATCCCCTAAATCCACCCCCTCATCCCTGCCCCATGGCCACATCCCCTAGCTCCTACCTCTCTGGCTCAGCTCCCCACACCTGTGCTCCCGCCCGGCCTGGCTCCAGGGACGTGGCGAGCTGCTGTGCCAGCAGTCGCTGGGGGCGTGGATCTGCCTGCTCCCAGGTGGGATGAAATTGCCCAGAAGGAATTGTTCAACCAGGGCAGCTTCATCCCCCGGCTACGTGGCTGGGCCATAAAGCCATAAAAATCCGGGGAGGTGCAGGGGGCCGCCCTGCCCCATGGGCCCTTCTGCCTCGTGCCCCCCAGCTGGAGCGACTGAGAGGGAGAGAACGGCCGGATTATCCCCCACGGGGAATGGATCCCTCTGTGTGGACCCGGAGCTGGGACCCTGAAGTAGGACAGACACCCAGCCCTGCAATGTGACCCGATAAATGGGACTCGCCCCCTCATCCTGGGAGGAGATTTTCCCCACTTCAGAGGCAGCTGCTGCTCATCGATCCCTACGTGGCAGTTTCCTAGCTGCCCCGCACCAGAGGTGGCTGCATCTCGGTGCTGGGTGATCCATCCCCGTGCAGAGTCGCTGTGCGGCTCTTCCCCAGCTGCTCCGCCCCAGAGCTAGACGCATTTCTTGGGGACTCCTTTAAAAGCAGCTGGATCCCCCCCCTTGTTAGTGAAAAGCAGCATAGCATGGCATTCATGTGTGCTACAGGTGCTTTCTATCCAACTGCCAACGTAGTGGTTTCTCCTATCGCCAGAGCCGAGGCTAGAACCCAGGAGTCCTGGCGCCCAGCCCCGCTGCTGTCAGCCCATCAGTTGTCAGGGCTTGTTATTTTGATGGCTGATACAACGCTCAATGAGCGAACTCCCCCGAGATCCATATCGCTCTGCTTGTTTCCGTGATTCTGTGCTATTTCCGCTGGGAGAGATAACGTGGTTTTAGAGACACACAGGCAGGCAAGGTCAACTCACTAGAGTGAATTGCTCCCTCTGAAATGCTGCGGCAGGAAACTCCCAGCCTGATCTCATGACAGAGCTGGCTGCATCTCAGGCCCGGCGAGCTGTCCCCATGTGGCGTCATGTCCGGCTGTTCCCCAGATGTCCCACCCCAGAGGTGGCTGCATCTCAGCACCAGGCTAGGCCTCCCCATGCAGTGTTGTGTGCAGCTGTTCCCCAGCTGCCCTGCCCCAGCACTGTTCCCCAGTTGCATATCAGCACTGAGCGAGCCATCCCGAGCGGCGTTATGTGCAGCTGTTCCCCAGCTGCCTTGCCCCAGAGGTGGCTGCATCTCAGCGCTGGGTGAGCCATCCCCATACGATGTTATGTGCAGCTGTTCCCCAACTTCCCCACCCCAGTGGTGGCTGCATCTTGTAGTCGGTCAAGGTGTCCCCATGTGGCGTTATGTGTGGCTGTTCCCCGGCTGCCCTGACCCAGAAGTGGCTGCATCTCAGCACCAAGCTAGGCCTCCCCTTGCAGTGTTGTGTGCAGCTGTTCCCCAACTGCCCCACCTGCATCTCAGAGTCCGTCAAGGCATTCCCAGCTGCCCCACCCGTTACAGGCATTAAGTCACTCACACCCACACCATAGCAGGAAACTGAGGCACAGGTTAGAGAAGGACAGAATGGAGGAGAACCCAAGAGTCCGGATTCCCAGCCTCCCCTGCTTTTAACCCAGCAAGCTTGCATTGTGCTGGGGTATCAGGGCTAGCCCTGACTGCCAGGGGAGAGCCCCCACCCCGCCCCCTGCAGCACAGCGCCCCCTAGTGCTGCCCTGGGGCCTTGGGGCCAGCCCTGACTGCCAGGGAAGAGCCCCCGCCCCCCACCCCCCCACACACACACCCTGCAGCACAGCACCCCCTAGTGCCACCCTGGGGCCTTGGGGCCAGCCCAGACTGCCAGGGGAGAGCCCCCATCCCTGTGCCACGCTCTGGCATTGCATCCCCTCGTACAGGACGCACAGATCTCTCAGATAAATACAGCTCCTGGCAAATGCTCATAGATCAATTTATTTCTTTTCCCGCTGTGGCAGCTGCGCCGGTTTCTCTTGGCAGCGGGGGCCGAACGCTCCGGTGCTTTCAAGCTGAGAGCTGTTTACAGAACTTGCTATTTGGCCAGTTCCTGCTGCAGTTAATAGCCTGTAAAGTATTTTTATTGCTGATCCTATGGCGGGAAGAGATGCCAATTACATCCCTGGTTCCTCGTGCCAGGCGCGTGCTGGCCCAGGCCCTCGTTAATCAGAAAGGAAAGCACTGAGTGACTGCATGCGGCTGTTCCCTGGCTGTCCCACCCCAGAGCTGGCTGCATCCCAGCACCGGATGAGCCGTCCCTGTGCAGCGTTGCTGTTAAACAGACACTACTCATAAACATTTCAGTGAGCATTGCAAACCCCCCCCCCCCCCCCCGCAATTAGATCTCACTCCCCTCCCAGAGCTGGGGCTGGAACCCAGGAGTCCTGGCTCCCAGCCCCCACACTCCAACCTATAGCGCACTAGAAAAGCTACAGCAGGTTGATCCGGCTCTTCAGCGATAGTTGTGGGCTCCCCTGCCCTGGGGGTCCCCTATCACCCGGGGGCGGGGGACTTCGCCAAACCAGGCTCAGCTTGTAGGGGAATCACCCACAGCCTGTGGGCCTCAGGGGGGTCGCCGTGCTGGGGGGCTAAACCTCAGGGGGCAGCACCTGGAGAGTCCCGGGGATAGCTGGGATGGGGTGGTAACCAGGGAAAGCGCCCCCTGCTGCAGACAGGTGTGTCCTACAGCCAGCTGGGCAAGTGTGTGTGTGTGTGTGTGTGTGTGTGTGTGTG
>NW_020664844.1:140860-143249 GCF_002925995.2 Terrapene triunguis | reverse complement strand
TGCCCCCTGCTGGCTGAAACACCCCATCCCTTGCCCTGTGTGTGTGCGTGCGTGCGTGTGTGTGTGTGTTTGTGTGTGTGTGTCCCTGCTGCACCCTGCTGGCTGAAACACCCCATCCCTTGCCCTGTGTATGTGTGTGTGTGTGCCTCTGCTTCCCCCTGCTGGCTGGAACACCCCATCCCTTGCCATGTGTGTGTGTGTGTGTGTGTGTGTGTGTGTGTGTCCCTGTTGCCCCCTGCTGGCTGGAACACCCCATCCCTTGCCCTGTGTGTGTGTGTGTGTGTGTGTCCCTGCTGTCCCCTGCTGGCTGGAACACCCCATCCCTTGCCCCTGCATCACATCTCCTGTGTTTAGCTCTAGCTGCAGAGACTCTGCCCACCCTGCCCCCGCTCTGCTCCCCTGTCCAGATCCAGCGCTACAGCCACTGACCCTCCCCCCCGCCCCCCAGGGTCTGGGTCTCTAGGTGGGGCCCAGCATCCAGAGCTCAGCTGGCGCTGAGAGTCCAGAGTGGTTCGGGGCCAGGCTCTGTGAGTCCATGGCCCAGCCCTGTGGGTCCGTGGCCAGGCTCCGTGGGTCCCTGGCCAAGCTACGTGGGTCCATGGCTGGGCTCCGTGGGTCCCTGGCCAGGCTACGTGTGTCCATGGCCGGGCTCCATGTGTCCGTGGCCAGGCTCCAGGGGTCCGTGGGTCTGTGGCCAGGCTCTGTGGGTCCGTGGCTGGGCCCCATGGCCAGCGGGGAGCCGGCCCCATCCGGGGAGGGCTCAGTGCCTCAGGGCCGCGTACTGCACACTCGCCTCCGACTCCGAGTCCGACTCACACTCCCAGCGGCCACGTGGGGCCCGGGTGCGCGGGGGCAGCACCAGGGTGCAGTAGTTTAGCTCCTCCTCCTCCTCCGGGCGGGCCCCCACATTCTCATAGTCGCCCTTCGCTTCGCCCTGGGGAGGCAGGCGGGGATCAGAGAGAGACAGCTACAGATGCCAGCTCCCAGCTCCGCCTGCTGGGACCCCCCCAGATCCCAGCCCACAGCCCCCTGCCAGTCCAGCCCTGGGCTCCCCACCCCCCAGCTCTGCCGGTGCCCCTCACTCCCGACCCACAGCCCCTGCTATCCCAGCCCTGGGTTCTCCCCACCCCCAGCTCTGCTGGTGCCCCTCAATCCCAACCCACAGCCCCTGCTATCCCAGCCCTGCCCCCCAACCCCCAGCTCTGCCAGTGCCCCTCACTCCCGACCCACAGCCCCCTGCCAGCCCAGCCCTGGGCTCCCCCAACCCCCAGCTCTGCCAGTGCCCCTCACTTCCGACCCACAGCCCCTGCTACCCCAGCCCTGGGCTCCTTCCAACCCCCAGCTCTGCCAGTGCCCCTCACTCCCGACCCACAGCCCCCTGCCAGCCCAGCCCTGCCCACCAACCCGCGCTGCCAGAGGTCTGATGTTAAATGAAGATGCATCAAGACATAATAGGTACGTGGCAGGCTCCCCAGGGTGTTCATGGCTGGTTTAGATTCCAGCTGCTCAGGGGAAGGGCAGCGTATTTTTATCTTATCTCGACAAATGATTTTATTTTGAGAGCGAAAGTTTATCCTAAGTCACGTGAGAGACACGAAAAGGGGAACTAGAGGCAGAAAAACAACCTGCCCAGCCTGCTATGCCTGGGTGTCTTAGCCGTACAGCTAGTATGATACAGTCCCATCACCCCTGCTAGCCAGCCCTGGGCCCCTCCCCCCCCGCCCCGCCGGTGCCCCCCCCCCCCCACCCCCCGCCCCCGCCGACCCCAGCCCTGGGCCCCTCCCTAGCCCTGCCGGTGCCCCTCACTCCTGACCCACAGCCCCTGTGATCCCAGCCCTAGGCTCCCTCCCGCACAGGTCTGCCGTGCCCCTCACTCCCGACCCACAGCCCCTACTATCCCAGCCCTGGGCTCCCCCACAGCCCTGCCGGTGCCCCTCACTCCTGACCCACAGCCCCTGCTAGCCCAGCCCTGGGCCCCTCCCCGCCCAGCCCTGCCAGTGCCCCTCACTCCTGACCCACAACCCCTGTGATCCCAGCCCTGGGCTCCCCCACAGCCCTGCCGGTGCCCCTCACTCCTGACCCACAGCCCCTGCTAGCCCAGCCCTGGGCTCCCCCACATCCCTGCCGGTGCCCTTCACTCCTGACCCACAGCCCCTGCTAGCCCAGCCCTGGGCCCCTCCCCGCCCAGCCCTGCCAGTGCCCCTCACTCCCAACCTACAGCCCCTGCGAGCCCAGCCCTGGGCCCCTCCCCCCTAGCCCTGCCAGTGCCCCTCACGCCTGACCCACAGCCCCTGCGATCCCAGCCCTGGGCTCCCTCCCCCACAGGTCTGCCGTGCCCCTCACTCCCGACCCACAGCCCCTGCTAGCCCAGCCCTGGGCCCCTCCCCCC
>NW_020664844.1:127348-140850 GCF_002925995.2 Terrapene triunguis | reverse complement strand
CCCGACCCACAGCCCCTGCTAGCCCAGCCCTGGGCCCCTCCCCCCCCAGCCCTGCCAGTGCCCTTCACTCCTGACCCACAGCCCCCTGCGATCCCAGCTCTGGGCTCCCCCTCCCCACCCCCAGCCCTGCCGGTGCCCCTCACTCAGTGACAGACGGGCATTGCCCAAGCATCACAGTTAAAGGGCCTGGAGGACACAGGCTCTGACGTGACGGGGCTCTGGGGGGACCCAGGGTAACCCCAGGCTGGTACCTTGGGCGGCAGGTTGGGTTTCTTCACCACACTGTAAATAACGGTTTCATCCAGGCCCCCTGGCTTCACTCGCTGCCTCGAGTTTCCTGGCACCCTGGGAGGAAATCAACAGCTCTGATGAGACGCAACCCAGACTCCTGGGTTCCCTCCCTGGCTCTGGGAGAAGCCAGGACTCCTGGGTTCCCTCCCCGGCTCTGGGAGAAGCCAGGACTCCTGGGTTCCCTCCCCACCCCTGGGAGAAGCCAGGACTCCTGGGTTCCCTCCTGGGCTCAGGGAGGAGCCAGGACTCCTGGGTTCCCTCCCCACCCCTGGGAGAAGCCAGGACTCCTGGGTTCTCTCCCCAGCTCTGGGAGGAGCCAGGACTCCATACTGGGGGGAGGGGAACTCATTTCTGCTCCCCCAGTTCCTTTCCTTTGTACCTGGCAGGGGCAGTCAGCCCCTGGGGGTGGCTGGGTGGGAACTGGAGTGTAGCATAATTGACAGCATCTCCGGATACTCCATTCAGGCACCCCACCGAGCTGGCGGGCCGCTGGGCTTTCAAAGGTTCCCGTCTCCTAGGCTGAGAGAGAGACAAAACATCCATTGAGTGCACAGGGATGGCTCGCCCAGCACTGAGATGCAGCCACCTCTGGGGTAGGGCATCTGGGGAACAGCTGCACATAACGCCGCATGGGGATGGCTCGCCCAGCACTGAGATGCAGCCACCTCTGGGGTAGGGCATCTGGGGAACAGCTGCACATAACGCTACATGGGGATGGCTCTAGGGAGGGGCAGCTGAGGAACAGGGGCTCAGTGATGCCACAAGTTTAGGACAGGAAGTGAAGAAAAATCCTCTTTCTTCTTGTAATGTCTAAGAGGGCTTGGCGGAGGAAGAACAGAATTTCCCACGCTGGGGTTTCGCCCACACGCTGGGTTTGATGTCCTGAAGTTTAGGGAATGGTCTCGGGAATCTTTAATGACCCCAAGGGCTCAGGACTAGAAATTCAACTCTGATCTGCTATAGGGCAATGCCCTGCAGCACAGCGCCCCCTAGCGCCACCCTGGGGCATCGGAGCCAGACCTGCCTGCCAGGGGAGAGTCCCCATCCCGCCCCCTGCAGCACAGCACCCCCTAGCACCACCCTGGGGCATCGGGGCCAGCCCTGCCTGCCAGGGGAGAGTCCCCCACCCTGCCCCCTGCAGCACAGCGCTCCCTAGAGCCACCCTGGGGCATCGGGGCCAGCCCTGCCTGCCAGGGGAGAGTCCCCACCCCGCCGCCTGCAGCACAGCGCCCCCTAGCACCGCCCTGGGGCATCGGGACCGGCCCTGGCTGCCAGGGGAGAGTCCCCCACCCTGCCCCCTGCAGCACAGCGCCCCCTATGAAAAATCTCTCACAAAGAACGATCTCCTTCGCCTGCCCAGAGGCTCCACAACCAGCTCGGGAAGACGCTGCTTCCTCCTGCAATGACAATGAGGAGCAGGGTCAAGAGCCAGGACTCCTGGGTTCTACCTCTGGCTCTGGGAGGGGAGTGGGGTCTAGTGGTTAGGGTGGGGGAGGAGCGGAGTTTCCCGGCTGCACGAGCCTGTTGCAGAGGTCAGGCTGCCCGGCTCCGTGGGTGCTGATCCCTGGGGATTGGGGATGCCTGGGTTGGGGGTGAGGAAAGGTTTCTGCTTACCATCGCCTAAGGGCAAAGACCAGCACCACCAGCAGGGGGATAAACACTGCGACCACGCCGAGCCCTAGAGCCGAGTTCTTGGCTATAGTCATGGAGCTGACTGCAAAACAACAGAGAGCAAGGAATGGGGGGCACAGGAGTGGGGGCCAGTGGTTAGAGCAGCTCAGGATTGAGGGGCACCAGCAGAGCTGGGGGTAGGGTGACCCCAGTGCTGGGCTAGCAGGGGCTGCGGGTCGGGATTGAGGGGCACCAGCACACAAGCCCCTTACAGTAGACGGTGAGGCGGATGGGCGACGAGTCCCCGTAGGAGATCTGGTTTCTGGCCCGACAGTGGTAGTGCCCGGACGCCCCGACCTTCACAGCCGGGATGCTCAGCATGTCCTGGGTCTGCCGCTCCTGCAGTTGGCCGTCCCGGTACCAGTCGTAGCCCAGCACGGGCGGAAGGGCATCGGCCCAGCACCGCAGCGTCACCTCCATCCCCTCCACAATCTGCCCCTGTGGGGCCACGGACAGCTGTACATCCCGGGGGGCATCTGGGGGAGAGAGCCAGTGCCAGTGGTTAGAGTGGGGGGCTGGGAGCCAGGACTCCTGGGTTCTCTCCCCAGCTCTGGGGGTTGGTTACTTACACCAGACGTCCAGCGGGATGGGCTCGGCATGGGTGGTGCCCACGTCATTCTTAGCCTCACACCGGTACTGGCCCGAATCAGCCGACACCACGGCCGCCAGCTTCAGCCTGTTGGAGTTCTCACCCTGCCGCGCCTCGTCCTTGTACCAGGCGTAGTGCAGGGCAGAGGGGTTGGCGCTGCCCACGGAGCACTCCAGGGTCACGGCCTCGCCCTCCTTGATGGACCCCGACGGCTGCCGCACCACGGCAACATGCTGGGGCGCGTCTGCAGAGAGACACAAAGCACCCTGAGAGCCCCAGGCAGCCGGCCCATTGACCCCAATGGAGCAACAGCCCATGGCTGGGGTCTGACACTAGCTAGATCTTAAAGGCCAGACCATTACAGCCTCCCATACCACTCCTCTGGTTACTCTATTTCAATAGAAAGCAGGGTTTTTCCCTCCTGGGTTCCCTTCCAGCCACTGGCCCCACCTGTTCCTGCTTCAGATGTACAAGAGGAGCCTAGTGACCCAGAGATCACACGGCCTCTTGGGCCAGGCTCTCCCTGCTTAGCTTTACAGGTGGGACACGTTCCAGCGCTCTGCTCCTTCAGTTCTCCATCTCCATCACCCCGGAAGGCCTCGTATCCACCCACTGTGCGACCCTAAGGCCGACGGGACGAGGGTCCAATCCAGCTGGGCTCCTTCTGGCGCTCTGCTTGTAAGCGCTTCCCACAGCGGACTCCCCTCCGTGACCCAGGCGTGTCTAGGACTGCCCCCAAAGCCCCTGAGATGACAACCAGACCTGCCTGAGGCTTTTTCAGCAGATCTATTTTTGCCAGAAAACAGGGGGACTCACCCCCAAAAGATTTGTCTCAAAGGGAACAACAGTCATTTCTGACCACAAAGAATTGGTTGGAAAAAAATATGTAACATTTTTGGGGGAGAGGGGAAATCATTTCTTTTATGATTTTGGACAAATTTTGGTTGGAGATTGTGGTGAAGTTCTCACCATTGTTATTTACTGGAAAAGGCTGGGAAGGGGTAAAAGAGGGGGAGAAATTATGGGGGGAACACTTTCTGGTCGTTTCTAAACATTAAACAAAACTTTTTTTCTCTATTTTTTCAGTGGAACAAAGTCCAAAAAGTCACTTTCCTCCCTGGAAAGTATAAAAAGGGGTGGTTGTTTTTTAATAAAACCCACTATATGGTGAGACAAAATAAGATTTTTTAAAACTTTTCTGATACTGTTCCAGTGAAAAATAAAGTGAATTAAGCCATGAAAAAAATATTTTTTAAATCGTGAGCGTAAATAACACTTTTAAAAACTTTTTTGCATGCTTTTTCAGTCACGATAAAATGGAAAAAGCAGGAAAAAATGATTTTCTGTTTTTGTAAAGGCTAGGTGGTGAGAGAAAATCACAGCGTTTCAAACATTTTTTCTCCCTGTTCCAGTGGATAATCAAGCAGAATTTTTTTTAAAAAGTCACTTTCCCATTGGAAAATGTGAAAAAGACTTTTTAATAATAATAATAATAATAATAATAATAATAATAATAATGAGAAAAGGCTGCACAATGCAACCAAAGCACAATTTGTATTGCTTTTCACCCCTACTTTTCTGTTAGAAAATAAAAGTGGGGAGGAGGGGGGTTAAGTCACATTTCTCATTAGAAAAGCATGAACAAAATGTAAAAGGCTAAATCATGAGAGACAAAGACCATTGTTCTAAGGGGAGAAAACTGAATTTTTTTGCTTTTCGAAAAGCACCAATGGAATAAAAATGTCGAGCTGGAAGAACAAAACGATTTTTTTCGTCAAAATTTTGCGGTGGAAAATTCCAAGAAGACTTTGCCTGAGAAGCCAGGAGGCGATAACTTACACTGCACATCCACTGAGACAGACGAAGACTGTCTATAGCTGATCGTGTTCTGAGCCTCACAGCTGTAGCTACCGGACCGCTCCTTTGTGGCAGGGAAGGTCAGGACGCTCTCTTGGGTCTCCTGATACTGGCTGTTATCCTTGTACCACATGTACTTAGTCACCGGGGGGTTACTGCTGCCCACGGAGCAGTTCAGCATCACTGTGTCGCCTTCCTGGATGCGCTGGGGGGTTTCAAGGGTGATTTGTACCTCCTTGGGGGGGTCTGGAAAATAATCAAGATCAGGGTGTGTCTCAGTGTTTGGGGGGGAGGGTTATAGGCAAGAAATAAAAAGGAGGGAGCTGCCTGAGTGTAGCCGACGCCTGCCTGAGTCTGCAGAGAGCCTGAGCTCATTGCTGGGAGAGGAGGGTGTGACACCCTGGCACGCCAGTAGTCACCACTGTCATGTAATTAGGATATGTTTTGTACAAAGTATTCCTTGTGAGGTATCATGTTAAAAGTCTTGATCTGCTAGGCATTAATATCTCGTTGGATTGTACGTGCTATCATCGTATGTGGAGTTATGAAATTTGGCTATGTATGTGTTACTGAAACATGTTGTGAGGATGAAAACGCCCACAAGCAGCCTTTCAGGTACAACAGTATAAAGGCCAAACAATATTAATGGCTCATTGAGGAAATGCAGACAATCACCAGGGTTACCCCAGGAACTGTGTGCAATAGAAACCTCTCAGAGAGAGCACTGCACAATGGGAACCGTTTGACCCAGGTCACAGCAAAAGAGCTTTCCAGCAAGAGGGAAGAAGATATACAAGTGGGGAAATGATGGTACCTCACTCTCCCGACAACAACACACCTGGAAACACCTGAGGGGCAAGGACTGAACTGTGGGAAGTGATGGTCCCAGGCTAGAGGGATTTTTAGCCTGTGTATGAAAACCTGGGAAAGCCAAGGCCACTTGTGCCTTAAGAATCTGCCAGCCTGTTTATCACTCAGGGTGAGAATTTGCTAATTCATATCCTACCTAGCTAGTGTGTTCAGCTCAGTTTGTGGTTTTGTTTATTTACTAGATAATCTGCTTTGATCTGTTTGCTATCACTTATCATCACTTAACATCTATCTTTTGTAGTTAACAAACTTGTGTTGGTTTTGTCTAAAACCAGTGTGTGGGAATTATAACTGGGGGCAGAAAGCTGTTGCTTCCCTCTCGCCACATTGAGGGAGGGGGCGACTTGTATGAGCTTGCGCTGTACAGTTCCCTGTGCAGTGCAAGACGGTATCGTTTGGGGTTTACACTCCAGAGGGGGGTGCGTGCCTTAGCAACTGAGAGGTGCCTTAGCGGAGCCTTCCCATGCAGAGCTGATCTCAGCATCTGTGTGTGAAGCTGCAGCTGGGTGTGTCCTTATCTGGGTGTGTGCTGCTGAAAGAGCAGGCTTGGGGAGCTTGGCAACTGATCACAGCACCACAGTGTGACAGGGCGCCCAGGCTGGTGGGTCAGATGGGCTCAGTGGTACCGCAGTTCTAAGTGACACCCCGGGGGGAGCCCGTCACAGAGGGAGCTACCCCAAGTGCGACTGACAGAGCAACACTTCTTGGGTCTGCAGAGAGTCTGAGCCTGT
This sequence comes from Terrapene triunguis, assembly GCF_002925995.2. Classification (NCBI taxonomy): domain Eukaryota; kingdom Metazoa; phylum Chordata; order Testudines; family Emydidae; genus Terrapene; species Terrapene triunguis. The sequence continues at coordinate 134,841 of NW_020664844.1, read as the reverse complement.
CGCTTGGAGAGGAGGGAGCTGCCCTGAGTGTGACTGAGTCTGCAGAGAGCCTGAGCCTGTTGCTTGGAGAGGGGGGAGCCATCCCAAAGGGGTGCTAACTCTCAGCCCTGCTGTGCTGAGGCCCTGTTCCCAATCGGGGACTCTGTGAAGCAGGAGGAGGAGAGCACCCCACCCGTGCACAGATACCCTGGATGCTGAGGTACATAACGGGATCCCACCGCTCACACCAATGCCTCTTCAGAGGCAGGAAGGAGGTCCTAGGGGGAGGCTATGGCTCCTGCCCCTCCGGGATTCATGCAGGCTCTGCCATGCCAAGCTGGAGTGCAGATCCCGGATACCCCACTCAGCTGCAGCGCCCCCTGCTGGTCCCCTGGCTACTCACACTGTACGTCGACTGTAATGGCCGGCGACTCCAACATCCCGACTCTGTTCTGAGGTTCGCAGTGGTAGGAACCGGACTGGTCGGGATGGATCTTGTCAAACCGCAGCTCCTGCTGGGTTTGTTCTGGGAGGTGCTGGCCATTTCTGTACCAGCTGTAGCTGCTGACGGGCGGATGAGCCCTGCAGGAGCAGCTGAGCACAACTGTGGTCCCTTCCTGGATCTGAGAGCCTGTCACCAGTTCAACACGCGCGTCCTTTGGGGCGTCTGGGGAATAAAAAGGCCCTGATTTAAATGGATTATTCTGTGGGAAACCCTAAATGAATGGACCAAGGTCACTCCGGGAGTCCAGTGGCAGAGAATAAACTGAACTTAGTTCCCCAATGAACACCTGTCGCACGGGCCAATCCTTTCTCTAGAGGTAGGGTGGGGAAACTGAGGCAGTGTCACAGCAGAGCCCTGCCTGATTTGAGGAAATGGCCATTATTTCTCTCAGGAAGTTTTGGAGGGTTACATCTGAAATGTTTGTGTTTTCAACGAAAACTCCCCAGACATTTCCCATGAAAAAAATCATTTTCTGGTCTGTGACAGAGTGTTCACCCCACACCGGAAAGCAAGGGGTTAAAAGCAGCCTCGGGAGGCTGCGCAGGGAGCAGCCAATTGGAGAGCGGCTGAACGGAGCAGCCAATCAGGTCCCCGAGGGCTCACATAAAAGGAGCTGCAGGGGCAGCAGCAAAGGCAGTGGGTGTCTGCAGGGTGCCCAAGGAGAGAGGACGGGGTTCCTAGCAGGCTGGGAGGCCCTGAGAAGAGGGCGAAGGAGATGCTGGGGCCACGGGGAGGTGGCCCAGGGAACTCAAGCAGCAGAGACAGAGGTTAGAGGCGCAGCAGGTCTGCAAGTGGTGACGATGATGGCGACACACCACCAGGAGGGGACTAATCCCCCAGACGGCCAGCAGGAGGCGCCGCTCTAGCGAGTGAACCCTGTCACACGGTCTCAGGAAAAGTTCAAAACCCTGAATAAATTTTGGGGATTTTTATCAAAAACAAAAAACTAAAAATATGTTTGGATTTTCAATGGGCCGCGCCCCCGCCCCCACCCCACCAAACCAAAGCAATTGTCCAGTGAAACGAATTATCTGTCTGTGGCAAAACCTCCAAAAGCTGCGGGGGCGGGGGGAGGGAAAGTGCTTTTTCATCTGTGGGTTTTTCAGCAAAATCTGGGACATTTCAACCCAAAAGCGAATGTTCCTCTTGCATCACACGTTGTTTTCTGCATATGCCAGGGACCAAGCGTGACCCGCCGAATTCATTCAGGCACAAGACGCTCTCTGGCTCTCCCGAGAGGTGACGGGTTGAAAAAACTTTCAAATGTTTGAAACAGCCGAGTCGCTTCTGCTTCAAAATGGGCCGATTTGGAGGGCAGGGGGAATGTCACATTTTTTAAATGACAAATTTTCTGTTTTTCTCCTTTTTGCCCCTGAGTGCAATAAAATAAATTGTTCCAGTGTTTGCGGTTTGTTCGTCTTTTTCTCCCAACTCTGTGTGTGTGTGTTTGTGTGCACGCGTCTCCTGCTGCCCCCTGCTGGAGGGGTTGAATCCTGCTCTGTGCATGTAAGCACTCCCCCTGCTGGAGGGAATGGGTCAGATCCGCCTCTGTGTGTGTGAGATTAGGCACATTGCCCTCTGCTGGCTGGAACCCAAACTGCCATGCTGTGTGTCAGAGGCCTTGTACTGCTAAGAGCTAATGGAGATTCCCCTTTAACTTCAGTTCCTGTCTTTTCCGATGCAACAAGCCCTGCCTATTTCACCTCCTCTGATGTCCACATCACAAGTGTCTAGGGAAGTACAATAACATCCTCTCCTTGTGCTCAGCAGAGGTATCTAGTCTCGGGCAGTTCCGCAGACCCTGCCTTCCCGTCTGGCCCCAGCCCCCACACTCACACTGGACGTCTATCCGCAGCGCTGGGGATGGGACCGGCTGTATTTCATTGGTGGCTTGGCAGAAATAGGAGCCGGAATGCTCATCCCCCTTGGCTTCAAACTCCAGCCTCTGCTCCTGCCCCTGGTGCAGCCACTGTGTGTCCTTATACCAGTTGTACGTGGAGACGGGGGGGTTGCTGCCCTGGGTCATGCACATCAGCACGAGTCTGTCCCCCTCTCGGATGGTCTCTCCGGGTGTCGCGTTCAACTGGACTCCCTTAGGGGCATCTGGAACAAACCAACACATGGGTGAACAGCTGAGATATGGACACTGTCCAGACATGGGGCAGGCAATGGGACACTGGGCCTTTCCCCTCTAGGAGGCGCCAGCTCCCATCCAGGGCAGGGGACTGGCTGGCTCAGGGGGACGGGGAATGGGGCATTGGGCCTTTCCCCTCTAGGGGGTGCTGGCTCTGACCCTCATGCCCATCCCTGCCCAGTGGGACAGCCCCACTCTTCCTTCAAAATACTGCCGGCTCCTGCCCCATTGGCCAATCTGCTTCCACCTACCTGGGCCCCAGTCCACCTCCCGGTGCCCTCCAAGAACTGCAGCCTGTACAGCGCTTTATGGGTCAGTGCCAGAGCTGCTGGTGGGGCTGGTGCTGTCAGACCCAGGGGCGCCCAGTTCAAATCCCCCCACTCACATTTCACGTCCAGCACCACGCTGCTCTCGGAGCTCGGTGTCCCAGCCGGGGTGCTGAGCCGGCAGGTTAAATTTGTCCCATGGTCCTGCCAGGTGGGCGTGAAAGTCAGTGTGCTCTCAGTCCTTCCGCTCCCCATCCTCATGTTGGGCTCAGGGGTCCTATGCCCCAAACCGACCCACGTCAGGGTTATGGGGTAGTCGGGGCAGTGATAGGCTACGGAGCAAACTGCCTGGGCCGCGACTGAGTCCCTGAGCTCGCTGGGTGCTTGGATTTGAGGAGCTGGAGGCGAATCTGTGTCAGGGGGACAAAGGGGAAAGTTATTAAGGAGAACACTTTATTATTAGGTGGTGTTAGATGTTCGGCTGCGTGTGTGTGTTCTCTGTGTGCTGCCCCAGCTCTGTGCAGACACCTCGAGTGAACCGCCCAATGACCACAAGATCCATTAAGGTACGAAGGCACCGGACCAGGTTTATTGGCGACAAAGCATGATAGTAGCACCCAGCAGACTCTACGAGGATACTAAGACATGTCTGCCCGTGACAATGGACACAGCTCAGTCTATGGCAGGACTTTCCACTGCCCCCTCGGCTGGCCAAAGAGTCTCCCTCTGAGGCTGTGTCTACACTGGAATTTCGTCGGCAAAACTTTTGTCATTCAGGGATGTTAAAAAACACACACATGCCCTGAACAACAAAAGTTTTACTGACGAAAAGTGGTGGTGTGAACAGTGCTTTGTGGGCAGGAGTGCGATCCCGCCGACAAAGCTGCTGCCGCTCACTGGGGGTGGAATTTTTTTGTCGGCAGGAGAGCTCTCTCCTGCCGACAAACAGCGGCTACACTGCGCGCCTCTTAGCGGCAGGGCTGTAGCGGCACAGCTGTGTCGCTGAAAGGTGTTTAGTGTAGACAAAGCCTTGGGTACATCTTTATACCCTGCTATAAACAAGTTCCGTACTGTCAGCCTGATCTTATCTGTTAGGAGGGGTGAGTGTGTTCCCGTTATCCTGGGGGAAGGTTTTTGTACCTTCCTTGGTACCACTTAATATCGGGCTGTGTTTGCGGGAGTGCTCTGTGCCTAGCACTTCTTAGCAATGTGCATTTCTGCAAGATCAGCCCTGTGCTTGCCACAGTCTGTGAGCAGGGCCTGCCTCATACCAGGCCTCTGATACAAGGGCTCACGTCTCAGGCTCTCTTCCTACTGCATTAGGTAGAGTCCCTGCCCCAGGTGACATCAGGGCCCTGTTGTGCCGGGCGCTGCCCAGACACAGCGAGAGACAGTCCCTGCCCCAAAGAGACCACAGTGGAAATAGGCAAAGGATTATTCTCCCTGATTTTCAGGTGGGGAAACTGAGGCACTGAAAACGACTTCCCCTGGGGCAGCCGGAGGAAAAGGGAAAACATGAAATAACAAAACCCAACCCCCGCCATCCTTCCTTGTGCTGCACTTGGGGTGAAAAGGGAACAAAAAGCAAGTGGAAAAATTAAATTAAAAAATTCAAAGTTTGTGAGTAAAATATTTCAGGAGAAATGTGGAAAAATACTGTAAAACGGAAACAACTTTGAAGTTTTCTATCCAAACTGTTGTTCCATTTTGCTAGAGGCTCTGCTGAGCAGCACGGAGGATAACAACCTACTGCTTCCGCTAGGTAAGGACCCATCTCCTTTAGCTCGACTGGCAGAGGTCGGTGCTGTTCTCGTGCAGACGGGGAGTTCAAGGCTGGCTGTAGCCCCAGACTTTAGCGAGAGTCGTTACCTCATTAAAGGGATGGGACAGAGGTGGAGAAAATAGGAACAGCCGTCCTGGCTGTCATCCCAGGCACATTGAGCTGCATCCCCAGTGATGGCTGCTACCAGAGCGGGGTCTAGTGTTTGGGGGGGCTGGGAGCCAGGACTCCTGGGTTCTCTCCCCAGCTCTGGGAGGGGGGTGGGGTCGAGTGGTTAGAGCAGGGGGTGGGGTGGGTGGGCTATGAGTCTTTAATCTGTTCCTACAAGGAAGCCCAGGACTTTCCCTCTTACCCATCACGTTCACACTGATCTTAGTCATCCACTTCTTCTCCTCCGGCTTCTGCACAGTGCTCGAGAAGATCAGTCTCAGCCCGTATGTGCCGTTCTCGCTGGCCCGCAGGTCAGACAGCTGCAGGCTGCAATCTCTCTCCAGGTCCCCCAGGAACCTCACGCGCCCTGCGATGGCCGGGCTGATGGTGGCGTTGTGTTTATACAGGACGGTGCCATTGAAATCTTTCTTCTCAGGGTCATACACAGGGTTCAGGTACCAGGTCAGGGAGCTGATGGTCAATTTCTTTGTCCTTATGGGGTTCAGGACACAGGATCGATAGAGGCACGGGATGGACAGACAGGCCCCCGTCCAAGCGATCAGGGACTCGGGGACCTCGACAGGTGGCTCACATTGACAGAGGAAGCCTGGAAGCAGCAGAGTGACAGAGATGGCAGTGAGGGGCAGGCTGGCCGGGTGCTTCCAGTGCCGAACTGGGACTCAGGAGATCGGGGTCTGATTCCCAGCACTAAACTCCCTGTTCAGCTCATGGTGTGGCTCTGTGCCTCAGTTTCCCCATCAGCACACTGGGAAGAACCCAAGATTCCTGATTCCCAGCTCTAAACCACTAGACCCCACTCCCCTCCCAGAGCTGGGATAGAACCCAGGAGTCCTGAATCCAAGCCCACCCCCCACCGCCAATCACTGGATCACATTAGTCTGATGCAAGTGGAGTAAATCTCACAGAGGAAAACCTTCCTCTGAGCTTGTGACCCCCCCCCCCAGCCGGGTCTCCCCTCCCTTCTCCCCAGCCCCCCAGGGCTCTGTGGGTCTGAAGCAGCCAGAGCTTCAGGGCGAGGGGAAGGGGCCTTACCTGGGAGGAACAGCAACCAGACGAGACGCCTCATGGTGACCCCTGGGCAGCCGCGGCGCCGGGGAGCAAAGGAAAGAGTGAAGGGCTGGTCGGTTCCTGCAATGACCCAGAGCAACATCAGACACCCAGAGCAGAGAGAGACCAGCTAGAGGGGAGACTGCAGGGAACCTGCTACCCGCTCTAACCACTAGACCCTGCTCCCCTCCCAGGGCTGGGGAGAGAACCCAGGCGTCCTGACTGCCAACCCCCCTGCTCTAACTCACTAGCTGCCGGATGGGTTTGTCACACATGGCGCGGTGCAAAGGGCATCACGTTTACATAGGGAAGGCAGCTAAATGCATGGGGACCATTACACACCCCGCTGGGCAGGGTTCTGTTATTACAGGTCTTGGTACAACCCCACCCACACCCCGGGAGCTCACACCGGATGCCTCTAATCGGTTAGGGGGTGGGGGCTGGAAGCCAGGACTCCTGGGTTCTATCCGTGGCTCTGGGTGGGGAGCGGAATCTAGTGGTTAGAGCAGCAGAAGAGCCCAGAACTCTGAGCCCACTTGTGTGTGAGGTTCTCCAAGTCACCCCCCCCGGGCCTCAGTTTCCCCAGCTGTGCAGCAGCTGTCAGGCTGTGTGCCTCACCGCAGGCCGGGCACGGTGCAGTCCAGCGTCAAAGGCCCCGGCTGCTCCTCATGTCTGATCCCCCACTTGGGTGATGGGGGTTGAAGACTCCTGAGAACGCTCCCCCCCCCACTTCCGAGCAGCGCAGGGCACCAGAGCAGCTGTTTCCCCCGCGTCAAGGGCCGCTGGCTGGGCCTCGGCCCGGGGTATTTTTGTCACAGAGATGCTGCCACTTCCTCTGGGCGTTGAGCAAACCAAGGTGAGGGGGAGGACGTGGGAGAGTGGCCTCAGGGGGTGAGAACCGGCATTGACTGCCCCTACCCCGTCCCCTGCAGCACAGCGCCCCCTAGTGCCCCCACCCCGCCCCCTGCAACCCAGCACCCCCTTGCGCCTCCACCGTGTCCCTTGAAGCACTGTACGTGTTTCCCTGGAGATCTCCTCTCCAAGCACTAAACAGGCCCCTTTCTTCCCGCTTAGCGCTGGAGAGCCAGCCTGCACCAGCTCCAGCTCCCAGCCCCCCCACCATTACCGCTAGACCCCAGTTCCCTCCCAAAGCCTGGATAGAACCCAGGAGTCCTGGCTCCCAACCCCCTGCTCTAACCACTAGCCCCCACTCCCGCCGGCAGGAGAAGGTGCAATTACCTTATAGTGCGTCCTGCAGCCGCGGCTCCAGCAGCCGATCTGGCCGGGGGGGGAGCTGAGCAATCAGTCCGGCGGCTTTGGAGGGCGAAAGGGGAAGTGGCACTGGGTGGAGTGAGGAGGGGGTGAGATTTCTGTGGGTCCCCCTGGGGGCGAGCTGGGGGGGCCGGGCCCCAGAGCGCCTCAAAGGGTGGCTCCAAACTTCCCCCTTTCGCTGCAGGTGCAGGGGGTTGTTTAGCAGCGTCTGGGTCCTTTCATTTTCCTCTCTCTGGCTAAGCTGGGGCGGGCACGATCTGGGCATGGATGGGAGACAAGAAGGGAGGGGGTGGGGGGCTCTCCCATGGCAGTCAGGGCTGGTCCCAATGCCCCAGGGAG
>NW_020664844.1:109800-127338 GCF_002925995.2 Terrapene triunguis | reverse complement strand
GCCCTGGGCATGCTGGCGGGATGGACTATATGATCACACCTCTAACTGCAGTGCCCTCGGCCCCGTCCTTCTCTTGCCCTGCGTCTATGTCCCCCCATATGGGCAGGGATAGACTCACAGCCAGGGGCTGCAGGATTCAGTGTTTGTTTCTTGATCATTTCAACAGACAAGATCAATGTTTATTTTCAAGCGTTTTTTTTTTTTCAATTCTCATCCCTGGAAATTTTCACAATTCTTTCCTGATTGTTATCGATTTCCCGGGGGGAAGCAGAGAACAGCGGGGTCGGTCAAGAATTACTTCCTGACCGCAGCGGTTGAGATGCTAAAAGTTAAGGCTTTCTAACCCTTAAAACACAAATGTCGCTGGTGCACATATGCAAAGTCAATATCCTGAAATCAAACGCCGAGACGTTCTCAAGCAGCGTTCTTACTCTGTAAATGTCGATTATTATCAAGGGAGATATTTTTCCGCCCCTTGAAATCGACGTTCACCGATAAAAATGCCTCTCTGCCAAGCCTAGATATAGACGTGTTCGGCAGAACTCCATGTTTACTTTTTAAAAAATTTCCCCGGACAATTTACAATGTTTTTCTTTAAGCATTTTTTAAAATGGCTCTCTATAACCGTGCAGTCGCGTGACATTGCGGGGCGGTTAGTCGGTGGTTTTATTTGAAGGCAGTCGATCTTGGGGCTCAAGAAGCTACAGTTTTATAACTCTTTACAACACCCATTGTCAACATACATCACGTGGCAAAATACACAAAAGACACAGCCATGAAGCAACAAATCAGACCTATTCCATTTGTAACAGGCCTAGTTTAAAAGTCCAGATCGCTGGATTTTGACTCAAAGAAATTCTTCGTCAGCATTTTTCTTCCTTTGCCTGGCTGTAAACTTTGATTAATACCAATGAGGAAATACTTTCTCGTCCGTTTGTGTGTAAACTGTGAAATCGGCGTTAAAACCCTGTTGTTGAAAGCAGCTTACAGCGCGGCGTGAAAGGATTAGATAAAACTTTACTGACATTTACCAATAAAAATCTAATCTTCCGTGCTTAGCTCTAAGCTGCTCTCCACAGCAGGGTTTTTCAAGAGGAATCTCTGCTCCCGCTCACATTTACCAACTGCTAGCAGTTATTGATCTCCCAATATTAATTCTTTTGCTGGCCTGTCACCTTTCTCCACCCCTGTGAAATCTCTGCGGTGAATTTGGGAATGACTGAAAGATGGATCTAGATGTAAAAGCAAGAATTTGGGGGGATATTTTCCACATCATTTCAAAAACTAGCATCTAAGAAAGGAAAAAACCCTCCGTCTACTCAGTCCCTGATTTACCCTGGCTATCCGCCCATCTCTTTCCCCAGCCTCCCCTTGTTTGAGTCACCCCCCTGCCCACCCCTTCCGTCTCTGACACTGCAGATGTCAGCGACTGAACGGCCTCAGCCCGCTGGAGCCTGGTCAGGGTCAGGGACGAAGCAACTTTGGACAGGGAGTGTTTTATAACATTGCAGCCCCAACACCCCCAGAAACCGAGCGTGAGCTCCCAGAGCTGATGTGATCAGAACCGACTCCCCTGCTCTCATTGGTCATCTCCCCGCTCCTCCCAGCACTAGGAATAGAACCCAGGAATCCTGACCCCCCTTCCCTGCTCTGACCCACTAGACCCCATTCCCTTCCCTGAGCTGGGGAGAGAACCCAGGCATCCTGCCTGTCTTTGACACTCAACCCAGGGGAGTGGGAGGGATAGGGGTGTTGTTGAGGGGCCAGAAATCACCAGACAGAAGGCTTAGAGGACAGGCCCTTTAATCTCCATGGAAGAAATGGGGTTCAGCTGGGGGCCCCAGGAAGGAGAGAGGAGGGCAGGGGGGCTGTGTGGAGGGGGGCAATCGCTGTGATGGGGGGTTGTGGGAGCCCAGAGTGACATATACACACAGCAGGGCTCATCCCCTCCAGCAGAGGGCAGTAGGACAGACAGACAGACACACACAAGTTCACACACCCTGCTCGGGGTTCGTCCCCACGACGCTGCAAGCTCCATCCAGCCCTCCCAGCTCCATCCCTAGGGGGCAGTGTGGGCCTCACACTCGGCTGTAGGAGGATCCCGGGGTGAGCAGCGTTACCGCACCTGGGGCAGAGGAGAGAAATGGGCTCAGGACTGTGACGGAACCAATGGAAGCATCATCTGCTGGTCCCCAGCTGCCCCGCCCCAGAGGTGGCTGCATCTCAGTGGTGGGCAAGCCATCCCCACGTGATGTTATGTGTGGCTGTTCCCCAGCTGCCCCACCCCAGAGATGGCTGCATCTCAGCCCACAGAGCCCTAGATGCGCTCACCAGTTCCAAGGTACAGGAAGAAGGACAGCCAGCCCAGGCCGTAGGACCAACTGTAGGAGAGCATTCCTGGCATGACAAGCTGGCAATCAGTATTGGCGAACACAACCAGCATGATCATGGCACAGAGTCCTGGGGCAAAGTGAACAGCATGGACACCCCTTAGTGCAGCCCACGCTCAGTCCCAGTCCCTGCCCCGGCCCACCACCAGGGGGAGCTGCCAGAGCCCAGGGCAGGATCCCAGGGGAGAGGGGCATCTCCACAGGGCTGGCTGGGGGGGGATCCACAGTATCCATAGAGCTGTGGGACCCATGGGACGGGACTGGCCAGCGAGGTGGGGGCCCTGTGGGTGCAGTACCTGCACTGAAGCTGCCCACGGTGGAGACCAGGATCAGGGACACGGAGCGAAAGTGGGAGCAAAAGAAGGAGGCGATGAGAGCGAAGAAGGAGAGAAACCCAGCGAACATGGCCAGGATCATGAAAAACCTGATGGTGTGGAAGAAACCTGTGGAGCGGGGAAGGGGTTAAATCAGTAACTGCACAGAACCCAGGAGTCCTGACTCCCAGCCCTCTAAGCCACTAGACCCCACTCCCCTGTCCTCTCCGAGAGCTGGGGAGAGAACCTGACTCCCAGCCCCTCTGCTCTAATCCACTAGACCCCACTCCCCTGTCTCTCCCCTCCCCCCCGAGCTGGGGAAAGAACCCAGGAGTCCTGGTTACCACTACCGCCCCCCGGTTTTACCCACTAGACCCTGCTCCCCTCCTAGAGCTTGGGAGAAAACCCAGGAGTCCTGGTTCCCAGCCTCCACCCCGCTCTAACCACTAGACCCCACTCCCCTCCCAGAGCTGGGGACAGGACCCACAGCTTCCTTACCTGGTACTCTGGTTAGATGCAAGATGCAAATCTGCGACACACATCTCTTCCACAGCCCCAAATGCCTCCCCTCTGCTTCAGGAACCTTCACCCAGTTGTCTGAGACCAGGGCCTCCACCAGCAGCACCAGGCTGAGCAGAGCCAGGATGACGCTTGCGATCCAGATAAGCGCCATCGCTGGGGGGTCCCTGGGGCCTGATCCTCAGGCGGGAGGGAGCTGCTGGGAAGCCAGATGGGAAATAGGGATGGTCACAGACCAGCCTCCCCGTCCCAGGTAGGGGAGAAGGTGAGGGACCGACGAGAGCGAGAGGGAGGAAATGAAAGATGGGAAGGGGGCCATGACCCCAGCTGTCCTTTCACACTGGCCGGGGCGGGCAGGGTACGAATAAGGGGCTGCAGTGAAGGGAAACCTGGGATGGAAAGAGAGCGAGATCTAGGCTTGCCAGTTTGGCTGGGACGTGTACCTGGAGGTTTCATCACATGACACAATAGTTCCAGGGCCGGCTCCAGGCACCTGCAAACCAAGCACGTGCCTGGGGCGGCACATTTTCGGGGCGGCATTCCAGCCAGCCTTTTTTTTTTTTTTTTGCGCTTGGGGTGGCAAAAGCCTAGAGCCGGCCCTGGCAGCAGCAGCGCGTCCGGCGCGGGGGGTGCCCTGGGGCCACTGCGGTTTGCATCGGGGAGCAGCGCCCGCACCTTATGCCCGGGCGGGCTCCGAGCGCGGGACACTCGGGCTGGGGACCACCCCGCGGGGTGGACGGAGCCACCTGCAGGTGTCGCAGGGCGGCCGCCCCCCAGCGCCGCAGCCGGGGCTGGGCAAAGCGGCCCGAGCCACCCAGGGACTGCGGCAGGGCGGCCAGGAGCAGCAGCAGCAGCGGGGCCATAGTGGGGACCAGTGCCCGGGGCGCTGCCGTGTGGGGCCCACGTCCTGCTCTCCGGGGCTCCGCTCCCTCTGGGGCTGCTCTGCCCCGGCTCCTCAGCCCCCTGCCGGGGCGGTCCCGCGGCTCTGCCCTCCCGGGTCCCGGCCGGTCCTGGAGGTGGGAGCCCCGGCTGGAGGGACCCTGAGCTGAGGTGCGGCCCGGGAGCCCCGCTGCTTACCCCGACCCTGCCAGCGCCGGACCGACTGGAGGCGAGGGGGGAGCGGGCAGAGTCAGCACTGGTGGGGGGAAGCCCAGGGCTGGGGCGGCAGGAGGTGTGGGTGGGGTGGGGTGGGAGAGCCCAGGGTTGGGGCGACAGGGAGTACGGGTGGGGTGGGGGGGAGAGCCCAACGCTGGGGCGGCAGGGGGTGTGGGTGGGGGGGAGAGCCCGGGCTGGGGCAGCAGGGGGATGCGGAGGGAGCCCAGGGCTGCGGTGGGGGGCAGCCAAAAAATGTTTTGCTTGGGGTGGCAAAAAACCTAGAGCCGGCCCTGAATAGTTCATTCAAGGTTCGTTATTCCTGGAGATGCCGGGACAGTCCCAGAGCGGGGGGGGGGGGGGGGGCCCCCCCGAGAGCCCCCCCCCCCCCCGGGGGGAGAGAACCTGCCATTAGCCTGCTTCAGCCTCAAAACAGTTTTCTGACGCAGAGCTAAGGCTGCCCGGAGGGGATCTTGGGCCCTTCCCAAACACCAAGATCAACCAACCTCTGCAGACCAGGAAATACAGCACTTGGGTCCACGCCCATGTGCCACCTTCACGCTGCCTTTTTGTGCCATGCCCCCTTCACCCATAACACAACCCCCCCCCACCACCTGTGCCATGTATTTAACAGGAGCTGCCAGCCCCCTCCTACAGCCAGGTAGCCCAGTCTTTCTCAATGACCAGTCCCTGAGATCTCCCTGACAGTCTAGGAAGGTAGCAAGCCGGTGCCTGGTAGCAAAAAGGTTGAGAAGCTGTGAAACTCCTCCTGGCAGCTACATTTCACAGCCCTTTCAGCGCCTTCCCCTCACGTGCCCCACACCATCTAACTCGCCTTTCACTTCCCCTTCTTTAAACCCACAGACCAGGCTCCTCTCCTGCCCCACAGCTGCCAATCCCTACCGCAGGATAAGCCGATGCCCTGCTACGGACACACCCTACGCAATGCAAAGCGTTCGGTTTTCATCCACTGTCAAGCGACGTTGATTTCCCCGTACCCACCAGGCACTCCATACCTCAAAATCGCACCCGGGAACCTCCAGGCAGGTTCAGCACGGTTACGAAGGGTTTTATACAATGCATGCCGTGTGAGGTATTGTTTAAAAAGTCTTGCTGTGTTGAACATTAATACCCTGTTGGATTGTACGTGCTAGCCCTATATGGGAAGCTGTGATGTTTTCCTACGTGTGTGTTACTGAAATATGTTGTGACGTTGGGAGACGCCCACAGCCGGCCTTTCAGTGGCAACAAAGGCGCAGCAATCGCTGGCCAGACAGGCGATCGTGGCCCATCAGGAAGAATCCACACTCCTCAGAGAGGGCACATATGCAGTGGGCGCTGCCTGACCCCTACGTCAGGGCAAGGATCTTTCTAGCAGCTGGAGAGAAAGTATAAATGAGGGTCGGTGACATCACCTCTTGGCCTCTCCCCGTCCTCATCTCAACACCTGGAAGACAAAGACTTGGAACTGAGGAGATTGGTCCCAGGCTGAGAGGGAATCCAGCCTGTGTATCAAGAACTGTGAGCTGCCTGTAACGTCTATTAGGGTGAGAAACTGCTTGATCTAAATCTTGCTTAGTCTGTAGAATGTAGACGGTGAATTTATTTTTATTTCTACATAACCAACTCTGACCTCTAGGCCTGCTACTTATGATCACTTAAAATCCAGCTCTCTGTAGTTAATAAATCTGTTTTATATTTTACCTGAAACAGTGTGTTTTGGTGGAAGTGCTCGGGGAATCTTAGCTCAGGTTAACAGGGGCTGCTGCACGTTCCCTACCCTTTGACGAAGTGGTGAACTAATTAGTGAGCTTTCACTGTCCCAGGTAGTCATGAGCAGTGTCAGATGGTATATTTCTGGGGTGCAAGGCATTGGGCTGGGGTGAATGGCTGGTTCCTCTCTCTGTATGATTCATGAGTGGCTCAGGGAGTCTTCGTGCAATTTAGCTGGGCGTGGGGCTCCACCTGCTGGTGGCTGAGTGATCGCAGCACCTGGAGGGGATTGCTGCTTGTGACTGGCACAGCTTTGTGAGAGACAGCCCAGGCCGGAGAGTTAAGCAGGCACAGCGGTACCCCAGTTCCACGTTGTACCCTGAGGATCACGTCACACCCATCGACCCACTAGCCGACATGTCCATCTATGATGATCAAAATTGATCAAAAAATAAGAGGAATGCTGCCCCGGGCACAATTGGAGTTTGATTTCAAGGTATTTGCTGAGTGTATGTTGACATGCAAAGCTGCAAGTTTGTGTTTTAAGGGTGGGGAAGTTTCACTTTTTGAATCGCAGCATCTATTGTCATAAGAACATAACAGCTGCCATCCCTGCCATCCCGGGGCAGACCAATGGTCCATCTAGCTCAGTATCCTGTCTCCAGCAATGACCAACATGAGGGCTTTGGGGGGGGGTGTACAGAACAGGGTAATTTTGGAGAGATCCACCCCAACTTCCCCTCCCAGCTTCTGGCAGTCAGAGATTTAGAGGCTGCATCCCTGACCATCTTGGCTAATAGCTACCAATGGACCTAGCCTCCAGGAACTTATCCAGTTCTTTTTTTTAACTCAGTTACACTTTACAACGTCCCCTGGCAATGAGTTCCATGGGTTAACGGAGCCTTGTTGTGTAAAAAGCACTTCCTCTTGTTTATACTGACCCTGCTGCCTGTTCATTTCACTGGGAGACCCCTGCTTTTTTGTATTGTGAGAAAGGGTAAATAACACTTCTCTGGTCACTTACTCCACCCCCCTTCATGATTTTATAGCCCTCAATCATATCCCCCCTCAGTCGCCTCTTTTCTAAGCTAATCTTTTTAGTCTCTCCTCGTCTGCAAACTGTTCCAGACTCTTGCGCATCTTTGTTCCCCTTGTCTGAACCTTTTTCCAGATCCACTATCTCCTTTCTGAGCGGGGCGACCAGAACTGGAAGGATATAGTGAAACTGACATTAAATAATTATTGTCCAACCCTCCCCTATTGTCTGATCCCACCCCTGCTATAACTTCCCACAACTATGACCATTTAAGTAAATAAAAAATAGAGAAAAAAGGCTTAAACCCCATAATTGTGTGCAATGGGGAACATTTAAATTTATAAAAATAGGGGGAAATGCTTAAAAATAAACATTGGTATTGTCTATCAAAAGTATTTAAAAAATAGAAATCGAATTCTGCCAAAATTGGACATACTGGGTCTCTCAAGGTATGCGTTCTCCTCTTTCCTTGGATCACACACGTGGGGGGTGGGGGGCAGAGAGAGGGGCCCATGTATACCTCCAGATCACCCCAGACCACCCCAGATCACAACCAAGCTCTGTCAAGATGCTCCGTCTAATCCCTCCACCCTGCATTGCAGCTGGACTGCATGCCGAGAATTCCCCGTGGCTACTGATAGCCCCAGGGGCAAAGATAAGGCTGCCTGGGCATTTACCTTCCCTCTGCATTTGCTGGCTTGCAGAGAACTGCATTTGGCTGAACTTGATGCTCTGCATGGGCACGAGATACCCACGGGCATCCTTAACCGTGCGTTGACCAATTTTTTTGCCACTCAATATGAAAAGGTCTCAAAGAGGCTGGCAGATGCAGCCAACGAGCAGACTGAGTCCAGTGCAAGGAGCTCACTGAGCACCTGCCAGGAGCGAGGACAAAAGCAAATCCGGCAAATCCCTGCTCTCTGAAGCTGCTGACGGTCCTGCACGGCCATCTTCAGGGTGGGGATGTATGAGTTTTAGACTGGCGGCAGAGACAGGCACAGCTTAACAAGGAGAAAGGTTAAGGGGTGACTTGATCCCAGTCTATCAGCACCGACACAGGGAACAAATGTTTAATAATGGGGTTCTTCAATGTAGCAGACAAAGGACGAGCAAGAGCCAACGACTGGAAGTTGAAGCTAGACCAATTCAGACTGGAAATAAGGCATCAATTTTTAACAGGGAGGGTGGAACCACTGGAATAATTTACCAAGGGTCGTGGTGGATTCTCCATTGCTGACAATTTCTAAATCAAGATGGGATATCTTTCTAAAATATTTCCTCCAGGAATTATTTTGGGAGCAGTTCTCAGGCCTGTGTTATCCAGGAGACCTGGCTAGATGATCACAATGGCCTCTATCATATAGATAGGGAAACCGAGGCACAGAGCTGGGCAATGACTTGGCCTAGGTCACCCAGCAGGCAGGTGGCAGTTGGGAATATGGCCCAGGTTTTCCGAGCTCCAATCTGCTGTTCTCTCCGCAAGGCCATACAGCCACTATGTGATTGCTAAGCGCTGGGTTGCCAGGTGTCCAGTTTTCAACCGAACACCCAGTCGAAAAGGGACCCTCACCAGCTCTCCCTAGCCCGGTGAAAATGAATGAGTGAGTGAGGGTGGGGGAGAGCAAGCGATGGAGGGAGGAGGGAGCGGGGCGGCGCCTCAGAGAAGGGGCAGGGCAAGGGTGTTCAGTTTTGTTTGGTCAGAAAGTTGGCAACCCTATGGATGGCTGAGCTGCATGCTTCGTGGCAGTGGAATGGAGTGAATGGCCATGCTTTGAACCACCTGCAACATGTCATTGCCCGCAGGGCTGGAGAGAGAAATCTCCGACCAGGTCTGTGCCCCAGAAACGGGGCAGTTTTATTACATGATGGTTACAGGAACTTTAAGCTTGTTAGAAAGGCTGGTGTATCCCACTCCTTCCCCATCCCCTGCAATATGTAGCCCCCTTCCCACCACCATTTCCATCTCCCTCTCCCCTCCACACCCCCATTAAGCCTCAGATCTTTAGAAGGCAAGTATGCACAAAAAACCTATTGGGAGAATCTCTGAACTTGAAGGGGAGGGGCAGGGGCTGTATCTCAGCAAACTAGCGCCAATGACCCCACATGTAGATCATTAACTCTCCTCCATGAAGAACAGCAAATTGCTAAGACAATTGGAAAGAGCATGTGGATTTTAGAGCACTTAGGAGTGGCCTGTAAACAGAAAGCTGCTGTTAACTTTAGTAGAGTTGGCACCTTGCTATAATACATAGATAGAGTGGGTGTGTCTGGGGATAGAGAGATAGATGATAGCTAGATAAGATAGATAGAGGGGGGTGTAAGGGGATGGCTAGATAGAGATGTATAGATAGCTGGGTGTGGATGGGGACAGACAGTTGTATTCCCCATGCAGTCAGGGGGCTCTGCTTAAATTAGCCCTCACCTGTTCTCTGCATCACCTCCTCCCTCGAAGGGCGTACTCCAGCCCAGCTCAGCTCCTTTGCTGACTCCACGAGACAGATGGGGGCCCCAGAGGAAAGTGGACCATTATGTGGACACAGACCCTGCTCTCCCCATCCAAAGTTTTGTTTCCTTCTCACAGCCCACAATCCCCACCCCATCAGCCAGCTCCAACTTTGCTGAGCGATGCTGAGTGAGAGAAACCGCCCGGTCATTGAACCCAGGAGTCCTGACGCCCAGCCCCCATCTGCTCTAACCCACTAGACCCCACTCCCCTCCCAGTGCTGGGGATTCAAGCTGGGTGCCCTGACTCCCAGCTCACCCTGCATTAAACCCAATAAACATATTCCAGCAAGGCTGGTAGTCTAGATCTGAAGACGCCAAGAGACAGAGAATTCACCGCCGTCCTGGGGAGTGTGCCTGATTTCGAACTGGAATGAGCCTGGCTTGGGCGTCGAGCTGCTGACTCTTGTTTCTGCCATTCTCCACGAGATTCGAGAGCTCTTGATGACCCGGGGTTTCCTGCCCAGGAAGGTCCTTATCCACCCTGCTTAAGTTACCTCTCGCTCATCTCTTTGACCAGTTCAGCAGCTGGAGCTCAGTCAGGTGTCTCTCTGTCAGGCCCGTTCTGCTGCACTTCTCTGCCCCTTCTGCAGCTGTTCAACATCCTTTTAAAGATACGTGCACCAGAGCTGGACGCAGCGTCCCAGTGGCACTCTCACCGGTGCCTTAGATGGAGGCTAAAAACCCCTCCCCACCTCTACTGAGGACTCCCCTGTTTGCACGTCCGAGGATCGCCTTGGGCCCTTTTTTGCCCCATCGCACTTTGAGCTGCTAGGCAGTGCCTAGTTACGTGGAAGAAGATTTTCGCAGGGGTAGAAAAACGGATCACTGCTGCAGGAGTGTTGGGAACAGTGGGGCGTTGCTTTTCCATACTGCCTTTCAACCCAGCAGCTGAGAGAGACGGCTGTCACTGCTGGGGGAAACTGAGGCAGAAAACAAGGGAAGCTGAGGAGATGGGGAGCTCTGCAAACAGCAGCTCTTACCTGGGCTGGGGGGCTGGTCTGATCCCACTGCTGACACTAACCAAGGCAGTTGTGGCAGATAAATGATAAAGACGCACTCATGCCATTCTGGAGCTGCAGCCCAGGCACACAGCAATGCTCGGGGAGGAAAAGGAGCCGGGAGAAACTTCCTGCTAAATAGAGACAACAAATCTTCTGTTCAGATCAGGGGAAAGTCCAGTGATAAGAAGATTAGAGCAGGGCTGGGAACCAGGACTCCTAGGTTCTGTCCCTGGCTCTGGGAAGAGGGTGGGGTCTAGTGATTAGAGCAGGGGGGCTGGGAGTCAGGACTCCTGGGTTCTATCCCTGTCTTGGGGAGGGGAGTGAGGTCTAGTGGTTAGAGCGGGGGGGCTGGAAGCCAGGACTCCCGGGTTCTGGCTCTGGGAGAGGAGTGGGTTCTATTGGTTAGAGCAGAGGTGGCTGGAAGTCAGGACTCCTGGGTTCTCTCATTGGCTCGGGAAGGGGAGGGGAATCTAGTGGTTAGAGCAGCGGGGGCTGGGAGCCAGGACTCCTGGGTTGTGTCCCTGGCTCTGTGCACAGTTTATACCACTGGAGCCTTCCACTTTCTTTTCCAACCACAGCAGAGAAACTTCCACTTTCCAGAAAACAGGAAGGAGATTGGTGCCTGTTCTCATTAACCCCTTCACCACTGGAAACTCCCCAGCCACAGGCCAAATGGGCCTGCTGGATCAGAGTTCGAAGGACCACGACCCCCGTGCTCTGAGACCCTGGGGAAGGGATGAGGCTTGGTCCTGTTCTAGCGCCGGCCAGCTGGGATCTCAAAGCATCAGAGGAGCCGCTCAGCCCTCAGAGCGAGAGGAGGGTCTCTAAAGGGGTAGAACCAAGCATAGACCCCAGGAGTCCTGACTCCAGACCCCACTCCCCTGTCAGAGATGGGGATAGAACCCAGGACTCCCAGCTCCCCCACTCCCCTCCCCTTGATGTGGTGAGAACCCAGGAATCTGGGCTCCCAGCCCCTCCCACTCTAACCCACTAGACCCCACTCACTTCCTAGAAATAAGGATAGAACCCAGGAGTCCTGACTGCCAGGCCCCCTGCTCCAACCCACTAGACCCCGCTCCTCTCCCACAGCTGGGGAAAGAACCCAGGAGTCCTGACTCCTAGTCACTCTAACTACTGGACCTCACTGCCACCTAAATAGCAAGTGTGGCTAAATGGCCTTTACGAGCCTGGAAGCCTCTGACGCAGTTTCCTCTTTGGAGCCACCTGCCGCTCCCGTGCCTGGGAATATTGCCACAGCCGGCGAGGAATACGGTTCCTCGGTAGCTGCCTGCTCCGGCTAACCCAAGGGCTGGTGCTTGTAGAGTATGACCCCCATGTTCTTTACGGAGCACTTGTATTAGTGGATTTTAGGGGCGGCTGGGCCTCGCAGGCCCCCTTCTCCAGGGGCTGTGACTGGCATTCAGGAGCTGCTGCGCGACCCCTCGGGCCTGAATCCCGGGTTTCCCAGAACACTGGCTTCCTCCAGAGCTTCTTCCAAGCTGATCTTTTGGGCCTTGAGACACTCTGTACCCCAAAGCAACACCATGCAACCCCCATTGTTACCACGGTGATATAATTATGATATTTTTTGTGCAGAGTCTGCCTTGTGAGGTATCGGTGTGAAAGGCTGGATCTGTTGAACATGAATACCCTGTTGGATTGGCTGTGCTGTCAGTGCCTGGGGAGCTGTGATGTTTTGCTACGTGTGCGTTACTGAAATATGTTGTGAGGTTGGGAACCCCCCACGACCAGCCTTTCGGGTACAACAATGGAGCAGCCAGACGCACTGATGGCCCATTGAAGGAATCCACACGCCCAGGGACTATCCCAGGAACCGGAGACAATGGAGACTTCTCCGAGGGAGCAGGCAGACAATGGAGGCTGCTTGACTCACATTATAGCGAAAGATCTTTGTATAACCAGCCCCCACGTCCCACCCCAGAGCTGGACGAAACGATAAAGGAGGGGAAGTGACGTCATCCCTGGGCCTCACTCCCCCCACAATCCAACCCCTAGAAACACGTCTGGAGGACAAAGACTGAACGGGGGAGGGGGCCGTAGCCTTACGGGGAGTCTCAGCTGGTGTATGGAGGAGCTGGGACCTGCCTGTATTGTCTGTCAGCACGAGACACGGCTTGGTTCAAATCCTGTCTCGTTTAGAGAACTCAGTTGCGATTTTCCTTTTATTTCTCAGGTAACCGACGTTGATCTCTGCGCTCGCTGCTCCCAATCCCTGGAAATCCATCGCTCTGTAGTGAATAGACCTGGTTTATATTTTACCTAGAACACTGCGCTGTGGTTGAAGTGCCTGGGAACTCTGCTCAGGTTGCGGAGGCGGGCGCACGGCCACTGTCCTTTGTGGAAGTGGTGGATCGGTGTGACGGGGTTGGCACCCACCTCTAGCGAGTGCCCCCTTCTGATGGGGCGTGTCTGCGTTCTTTAGGTCTGGAGATCCCTTTCGGTGGTTCTCTAGTGGATTTTCAGTAACTCAGCTTGTGTATTAAGGAACACCACCACCATCAGGGTGAGACCCGGCTTGACTCAAACCCTGTCTAGTTTGTAGAACTCAGTTGCAATTTCACTTTTTATCTCTACCCTCACTACTTATAATCACTTAAAATCCACATTTCTGACCAGAGCAGGACGATGCAGCTCTGGGGTCCTAGGCTGAAGAGAGCCGGGGGAACTGGCTGGAGCCTCTATTGTTGGTTCCTGAGTGGCTGGGAGACCATTCATGGAGCTCGGCTGGGTGTGTCCCTGCCTGGGGATGGCTGTGTAAGGGCAGGACCTGCCAGAGGTTTGTAGTTTGTCACAGCCTCACAGTGTGAGAGGGAGCCCAGGTTGCTAAGCCAGAGAGCTCAGCAGTCGCCCAGTTCCAGGCTGAAACCCATGACAGGGTTTTTTAGGTGGTCTCGGTGGTCCTGGTTTCCCCCTGTTTCGGGGCAATCCCAGCACTGGGGCAGGGGCTGGGCTCTGGAACGGGCCAAAACGCTCTGCGAGGGCACGAGCGAGATGCACGAAAGTGTCAGTGATTTCAAGGCTTCGCAGACTCGAGCGCTTCAGTTACCGACCCGCCGCAAGTGTGTCTGACTAGCTCGACTGAGGGCCTGGCGTTCCTGTAGGGCCGGCTTTAGGCCGATTCCACCGATTCCCCAGAATCAGGCCCCGCCCCTAAGAGGGCCCCGCACCCAAGCCCCGGTACGGTGTACTGGCAAGAGCCGGTACGGCGTACCGGGTGGCCCGGCTTCCCCAGGAGGCTATTTAAAGGGCCTGGGGCTCCTAGCAGGGGCTGGAGCCCCAGGCCCTTTAAATTGCCACCAGAGCCCCACTGCTGGAGCCCTGGGGTAGGGCTGCGGGGCTCTGGGGGCTATTTAAAAAGTCCGGGGCTCCCCTTGCTTCTACCGCCCCTGCCCTGCCCGCACCAGCACTGATCGATTCCAGAGTGAGGTTGGCACAACAGGGCCTTGATCTCAGCTGGGACAGGGACTGTCTCTCGCTGTGTGTCTGGGCAGTACCCGGCACAATGGGACCCTGCTCTCAGCTGGGGCAGGGACTGTCTCTCGCTCTGTGTCTGGGCAGCGCCTGGCACAGCAGGACCTGGATCCTTAACCCTGCTAGTATCCAGTGGTGGGGAGTCCCATGGGTTAATGATTTGCTGAGTGGCAAATCTGTTTCCTTTGATCCGCCTTTAGCATGTTGTGTAAACACCGGCTGCTTTTCTGCCCCAGACTCCAGCTCTCCAAATCGCTTAGGGAAGGAGGTTTATTGTGATTTTCTTATTTTTCTGCACATTGGCCCCTAGCAGCATTTAAATCCATTCCTGGAAATTGGGAAGTGCTGTTTGGCTTTAACGTCACACAACCAGCAGATTGGCCATCCCCGCACCATTAGCGCCGACGCCGGGCGGAGTCGCTGGGTGACTGGGGAGGGACAAAGGGCTGAGAGATCAGACACCCCTGGATGTTAGAGACGCCTGAGCACAGTGAAGATCCAGTCCAAACCCACAGAGAGAAATGTGGAGCTGGAGAAAGTTTCTTTGTTTGCAATCCCAAGCCCCCTTCCAGCCAGCACTGTGCCCAATAGCGCTCTCTCTCTCTCGCTTGCTCGCTCTCTCTCTCTCTCTCTCTGTTGGCCTTTCTGAGGGCCGCATTCCCAGTGCTTGTTCTGGGTGCCTCCTTGGCTTTCTGCTGCTTCTCTCCACAGACACACCCCTTCCAACAGACAATACCCAGAGAAACTCCTCTGCCCAGGTGTGCCTTTGTTCTGAGTGGAGGCTGCAATTGTTTAATCTACCTGGTTCTATCATCATCATCATGTTCCCATCACGCCTCTGGCGTTTAGGGCAGTGACGAAGCTCCTCCACTCCTGTCTCTTTCTGGCAAGTCTTTCAATGGTTCCCCAGCTCTGCCCCAGGTTTTCCAGCTCGGCTTCCTCAGCTCTTCGCCATGTTGTTTTCGGGTGGCCCCATTTTCGCTTGCCTTAGGTGTCCGTCTTATTGCCACTCTGCTGATGGAATCAGTTCCCATCCGAAGCACATGACCAATCCATCTCCAACCCCTCCTGGCAATGATAGTGCTCAGATCCTGTTGGCTGCACTGTGTGAATAGGTCTTGGTTTGAGATTGTTCTGGGCCAAAAGATACGGAGGATTTTTCTGAGGCAGGTTGTATGGAATGAAGCCAGTTTGGACATGTCAGACTTTCTCATTCCCCGGCATTCTGCACTGTAAAGTAATGTTGAAAGTACGCAGCTGTGAGAAATCTTGAGTTTGGGTTTGGTGTTGTATGTTGATGATTTCCAGACTGTATTTAAGTTCCTGAAGGTGTTCCTGGCTTTACTGATTCTGTTCCGGATGTCCGGGCTTGTTCCACCACCTGGCTGATGGTGCTGCCCAAGTATGGGAATGTTTCCACATCGGTGAGAACATGATCCTCTCTCCGTACTGGTGACGCTGAGGCAATATTAAAGGTCATTATATCTGTCATACACTTGGTTCTATAGAGGAGTTTAATTGTTCCTTAAATGTAGCAATAATGAAAGGCGGCTCTCTCAGCCACCAGGCTCAGGCCAAGTTTAAACCAACCCAGAGGCATAGCTCTGGGGGAGGGATATCAGGGAGGGACATTGGCAGTGGGGGAGGCGGCAGTGTGGGGAGGCCAGGGCGGGGGCAGCGTCTTTGTTTGATCTGTTTATTCTGCAGCCGTTCATCCACTTCCTGATAGCAACAAACAAGCGGTGACAAACCCCAAATCTTCCTGTACTAACCCCTTGTCCCCCAGTCCAGCACCAGGGTGCCTGGGTTCTATCCTCACCTCTGGGAGGGGAGTGGGGTCTAGTGGGTTCGGCCTGGGAGTCAGGACTCCTGGGTTCTAGCCCCAGGACTGGGAGGGGAGGGGAGTGGAGTTTAGTGGGGGAGAGAAGGGGGCAGGGAGCCAGGACTCCTGGATTCTAGCTCTTGGCCACTCCAGGGATGTTGGCTGTGAGACAACGTCCAGGCCTGAAATAGCTGGGGCACTAGAATGTGCCCCCCTCCCACCCCGCCAGTAGTGGGACCAGTGGGGAGGGGAGCTCAGGAGGCCTACGCCATGCCAGCTGACTCCCCACCTGGCTGCGTCTCCTCCTGTCTCCAGGCACCCACGGTCACAGACTTCTGCATGCCTGTGTTGCCAGGCAAAGGTGCAGTGTGACATTCACCCCTCCTCGGGTTTCACCAGCCCTGGGGAGCGTCGGGGGAGAGGGGGAAGAGAGAGAAAAGTAGGCAATGCAGCCACTTCTCGGGTGGGGCAGCTGGGGAACAGCCGCAGAACGACGCTGCATAGGGACGGCTCATCTGGCGCGGAGATGCAGCCACCTCTGGGGCAGGGCCCCTGGGGAACAGCCACACATAACGCCACATGGCGACAGCTCACCCAGCACTGAGACGCAGCCACCTCTGGGGTGGGAGCAGCTGGAGAATGGCCGCAAGGGGACAGCTCACCTAGACCTTTCAGGGGGTAGTTACTGGAGTCAGTGGTATCCAGATACAGAGGGAGCCACCCTGAGCAAACCGGAACATTTCTTATTTACCTTCAACAAGGAAGTAGGTGAACCAGTTCAAACCATCACTGACTCTCCTCTGGCAGTCAGGGCTGGCCCCGATGTCCCAGGGCGGCGCTAGAGGCGCTGTGCTGGAGGGAGCGGGGCAGGGGAGACTCATAAGAATTGGGCAGTGGAGTTCACTGAGGCCAAGCGGGAAAACTATCCCCCCAAAGGGGGTGTTTTCGCAGAGGTGGCAAAAATAGGCCGGAGAGAACAGCCCAGATGCTTCAGTCTTATTAAATTTAAATGGAAAAGAGGAGGCGAAAGGGTCATGTGACTACAGCACAGCAATGGGAGTCAGGACACCTGGGTTGTATCCCCAGCTCAGGGAGGGGAGTGGGCAACAGTGGTTAGAGCATGGGGGTGCTGGGAGCCAGGATGCCTGGGTTCTCTCCCCAGCTGGGGGAGGGGAGTGGAGTCTAGTGGTTAGAGCAGGGGGGGCTGGGAGCCAGGATGCCTGGGTTCTCTCCCCAGCTGGGAAAGGGGAGTGGAGTCTAGTGATTAGAGCGGGTGGGCTGGGAGTCAGGTCTCCTGGATTCTATCCCCACTTTGGTAGCACGTTTGTTTAAACTCATATGACTATATAAAACCAAGAGCCACATCCCACGTGACGCTGCGGCTCCCTCCCCGTTACCTGTGACCTGAGCGCACCAAGAAATGAGAACAATTTCACCTGCCGGGTTGGAAATCCTCCCCTGTCCCAGCACTTCCTGCTGGCTGGGCTATAGATAGCTCGGAGCCTGAGGCCCATCTAGCCTGGCGTCCCACCTGCACCCCCATCATTGATAGAGAGCCACGGTCCCATCTAGCCCAGTTCCCACCCTGTCCCTACAGCCCCGGATCTGACCCATGGGCCCATCTAGCCCGGTATCCCGCCCCCTCCTTGTCACC
>NW_020664844.1:99230-109790 GCF_002925995.2 Terrapene triunguis | reverse complement strand
GACCCATGGGCCCATCTAGCCCAGTATCCCGCCCCCTCCTTGTCACCTCAGATCAGACCCATTGGCCCATCTAGCCCGGTACCCTGCCCCCTCCTTGTCACCTCAGATCAGACCCATGGGTCCCTCTAGCCCGGTACCCTGCCCCCACCCGGATCAGACCTCTGGGCGTACAATGGCCTGGCTTGTTCCCCAGCTGCATCAGACCATCTCCTGGGGACACACAACCCGGTTCTCTTCTTGCCCCAGGGCTGTAAGGTGCGTCACTGCTGTTGCGAATTATACCTATAGGTCACGCGCAGTTCGAGTCTAGGCTGAGGCACAAGAACCAAGTCCACAACTGCCGAGAATTACAGAGATAACAGGTTTATTACACTCCAGTGTGGTGCCCCCCTGCTAGTCAGGAGGGGACCCAGAATGCAGGTTACGCAGAGATTATGTGCTTTTTAGCAAAGCATGCTGTCCTCGTGCATCGTAAGTCATAGCTAATAAACAAACTTTTCCCTTATCTACCACCTATCCCCTCTAGGCATGCGGCTCGCTTGTTTCTCTTTCTCAACTGCTGCCCTTATCTTCTTGTGTCCAAATGCCACCCCTTCTCCCTCCTAGTACATGGAATGCTGGCTTCTAACTTATAGTGGGCCTGAAACACAAAATGAAGTTACATATGCTGTTTTCCCTTAACACTGCCAATACAACTCCCCAGGGCTGGACACTGACTCACCCAGCACATGCCCTTGCCACGTCTGAGCTGGGCGGTGAGCTGTGACCGGGATGGCCCACAGTGAGAATGACGCACTCAGGGCAGACTGCAAGGAACCGGGCAGACAATCCCCAGGGCTGGTGGTTTTCTCTAGAATTGGATGCTCTGCAGCACCAGACTGGTTAACCAGAAGCCAGACGCCGTCCCCTTTAGGCATCCCAGCCCTTGACTCCCACCCAGACAAATAGGTCTAATATAGTGAGAGGTTACTGAAAACCCAATTCACCAGCTGTGAGGCTCGTTCCAATCCCAAAGGCTCAGACACTTCCCCCCAGGTTAGGGTGACCAGATGTCCCATTTTTATAGGGACAGTCCCATTTTGGGGGACTTTTTCTTATATAGGTGCCTATTACCCCCCACCTCCTGTCCCGTTTTTTCACAGTTACAATCTGGTCACCCTACCCCAGGTCAATATCATCTCAGATCTTAGCGCACTGTCAGCCAATCCTTAGTAAACCAACTATAAAAGGAGAGAGTTATAAATGGGTAATAAATCCTATACAGACAAGTGATTGCAAAGTCCTTAGATAAGGTTTGATGGGACAGACGGCTTGACAAAGACTCTCTGGTAACTTCCAAAGGGTTGGAAGGTCCTCCGTCCCGAGTTCAAGTTGCTCCTGTTAATTGGCGGGGGGGAAGGATAGCTCGGTGGTTTGAGCATTGGCCTGCTAAACCCAGGGTTGTGAATTCAATCCTTGAGGGGGCCACTTGGGGATCTGGGGCAAAATCAGTACTTGGTCCTGCTAGTGAAGGCAGGGGGCTGGACTTGATGACCTGTCAAGGTCCTTTCCAGTTCTAGGAGATGGGATATCTCCATTAATTATTATAATTGTAAATCCACAGTCCAGTGAATCAGGTCAGGAAAGAGGCAAAATGGAGGTGTTGCAACTGCAATTTATATCCTCTCTGCCGTGGGCATGGAAATGCACTGTCCCAAAGAAAGCCCCCAGCCCCGCTGCATGGAAAATCACTGGCCCAAGATGGATCCCAGAGTCACGGGAACTACCACATGCCCTTAGGTAATTTGCTGAACCACAGGGGGTGAAAATCAGTGCCAAAAACTAGTGATGATTTTTCTAGGTAAATCTCGGGGTTTATTTTGGTGGACGGGGGGAAAAGTGCTCAGTGGCTTAACGCTTTGATGAACGGAATTCAGTGTGGTTTGCTGCGGAACTAACGTCGAACTCCAAACGCAAGGCCACCTCGGCGGTTAAGAGAACAATGTATCGCTAATCCCCACATAAAGCTTTTCGTTTGAATAAGCCGTTTACTTTTGCTGACTTAGAACGATTAAGCCTATAAATAATGTTTAATAATTGGGCCCCACCATTTGCAGCGGATACACTCAACGTCATCCTTTTCTCCTTGTTTTTTTTTAACTTTTGAATGCGTCCTCGTGTTCTGAGACAGATTTTCGTTTTCTTCCCATTTCAGTGCGTCAGATCTTTAAACTGTTCTCGGCGAGCAGCTTGAAATGTGTCCGTGGTGGGCGGGAGAGTCATTGGGACGTTCAGAGGCACACACTTCAGAGCTTGCGTGTGGGCCTGTTTGGTTATTGTGTGGTTATCTTCCAGACTAATACAGAGCCTTCCTTTAAGAGGCAGCTTTGCATATACACACAGACTAATGTATTATCCTAATCCATATATCTCATGCAATACGTTGTATTTTCCTAATAAAACAAGTTATTTTTTATATATTTGAATGATACAAAAGTAGGGTGAAAATCAGAAACAAAGGGCAATTGCATCACAGTGATAATATCAATGAGATAAATGGTCTTTAATCATACAGCTGCACAGGAATGGTGTCTAGTGATTGGGAGGGCAGGGAGTCAGGACTCCTGGGTTCTCTCCCCTGTTATGGGAGGGGAGTGGGGTCAAGTGGTTAGAGCCAGGGTAGCTGGGAGCCAGGACGCCTGGGTTCTATCCCTAGCTCTGGGAGGGGAGTTGGGGCTAGTGGTTAGAGATGGAAAGTGCAGAGTCCTGCACTTAGGACGGAAGAATCCCATGCACTGCTACAGACTAGGGACCGAGTGGCTAAGCAGCAGTTCTGCAGAAAAGGACCTGGGGTTACAGTGGACGAGAAGCTGGATATGAGTCAGCAGTGTGTCCTTGTTGCCAAATAGGCTAACGGCATTTTGGGCTGTCTAATTAGAAGCATTGCCAGCAGATCGAGGGACGTGATCATTCCCCTCTATTCAACATTGGTGAGGCCTCATCTGGAGTACTGTGTCCAGTTTTGAGCCCCACACTACAAGAAGGATGTGAAAAATTGGAGAGAGTCCAGCGGAGGGCAACAAAAATGATTAGGGGGCTGGGGCACATGACTTATGAGGAAAGGCTGAGGGAACTGGGATTGTTTAGTCTGCAGAAGAGAAGAATGAGGAGGGATTTGATAGCTGCTTTCAACTACCTGAAAGGGGGTTCCAAAGAGGATGGATCTAGACTGTTCTCAGTGGTAGCAGATGACAGAACAAGGAGTAATGGTCTCAAGTTGCAGTTGGGGAGGTTTAGGTTGGATATTAGGAAACACTATTTCACTAGGAGGGTGGTGAAGCACTGGAATGGGTTACCTAGGGAGGTGGTGAAATCTCCTTCCTTAGAGGCTTTTAAGATCAGGCTTGACAAAGCCCTGGCTGGGATAATTTAGTTGGGATTGGATTCTGCTTTGAGCAGGGGGTTGGACTAGATGACCTCCTGAGGTCCCTTCCAACCCTGATATTCTATGATTCTATGACTCTATGAAAACCCAGCCCTGGAGACAACTCTCCCTTCCTGGCAGCCTAGATGGGAGTGTCATGCTGACTTTTAATGGACCACTAGGCAGGGACATGAGGGGTAGGTGGGGCAGGAAACGGGCGATTTATTGCGGGATACTTTCTCGGGGCTCACATTTGCTTTCTTGGGTGTGGCTGCACCTGGCTAGGCTGGTTCTTGTCCTATTCCTCTTTGCAGGCTGGGGGCGGGCCTGGGGGCCGTCTCTGTCTGGTGGATAAAGGGCACTGGATCTGTGAGGAAGAAGAAACCGGGAAAGGCAGAGCGGAGGAGCGGAGGATCCTGGAGCGTCTGTTTCTCAGGGGAGGAAGACGGCGAAAGGCGGAAAGGAGGGAGAGATCCGGGGGTCTCTGATTCTCAGCGAGGGAAGAGGGAAGGTGAAAGGCAGAAGGAAAAGCGTGACCGTTGTGGGTTTGCTCAGCCGAGCAGAGGAAGGACGTGACAGGCAGAGCGGAGAAGAGCAAACATCCTGAATTTGCCCAGCGGACCCCAGGGCCCTGAGGCAGCAGGGGTGGGGAAGGGGAGCGGGAAAGGCGGCTCAGAGGGGAGAACGCCCCAAGTCGGCTCAGGAAATACAGCAGGCAGGTGCCGGAGGAGCGGGAGAACGGCCCGGAGGAGAGGGGAGGCCTGGAAATTAGAGGGCTCGGAGACACGCCCCGAGGGAGCGGCAGACCGGGAAAGGCGCCCAGGAGGAGTGCGGCACCATGAGCTACCCAGGCTATGAAAAAGGCCCCCAGCCCTCCGCCCCTGCTCAGCCCCCCCCATACTCCAACGTGCCACCTTATGGGGCCCCTCCCCCGCTGCTGCCCTCCGGCGGGCAATTCCCCACCCCAAGCTATGGGGCAGCCCCCGGAATGCCCCTCAACCCACAGGGCTATTACCCCCCGTACAACGAGGACCCCAACCAGGGCCCGATGGGCTATGCCCCACAGCAGGTCATCCTGGTCTCCCCGCCTCCTGCCAATGAGGCTGACTACCTGGGCTACTCCATCTTCACCCTCCTCTGCTGCTGCCTGCCCCTCGGCATCGTGGCGCTGGTGTATTCCATCCAGGTGAGTCCCTAGGGGGCGCTCTCCCCTGGCCCCACTGACCCAGCACAGCCGCTAGGGGGCGCTGTGCTGCAGGGAGCGGGGTGGGGCTACTCTCCCCTGGCAGTCAGGGCTGGCCCTGGTGCCCCAGCCTGGCACTAGGGGGCGCTGTGCTGCAGGGAACCGGGTGGGAGGTGCTCTTCCCAGGCAGTCAGTGCTGATCGCATTGCACCACTTGGGGGCGCTGTGCTGCAGGGCATAGTGGGCTCTGTCTTGTGGTAATGAGTTCCACAGTCCACACCCATCCCACAGCTTGCTCTTCTGGGGTCCTGTCACTGGAGCAGGTGACACCATTCCTCGGGGATTGCTAGGAGGACAACCAGGGCCAGCTCTGGCTTTTTTGCCACCCCAGGCAAAAAAGCCTCCAGCCGCCCCCCCCCCCCCCGGGGGGGCGGGCCGCCCCCCGCCGCCGGGGGGGGGGGGGCCGGGGGGGGGGGGCGGCGGGGCCCTGGGAGGAGGGCGGCGAGCCCCGGCGGGGGCTCCGCTCTCCCCCCGGCGGCCAGAGCACCGGGGGCAGGGTGGCGAGCCCCGGACGGGGCTCCGCTCTCCCCCCGGCGGCCAGAGTGCAGGGGGCAGGGCGGCGAGAGGGTGGCGAGCCCTGGCCGGGGCTCGCCGCTCTCCCCCCCGCCGCGGGGGGGGGGGGCGGCCGGAGCGCGGGGGGGAGGGCGGCGAGCCCGGCCGTGGCCCCGCTCTCCCCGGCGGCCGGAGCGCCGCGCCGCCCCCCTCCAGGTGCCGCCCCAAGCACAAGCTTGGTGGGCTGGTGCCTGGAGCCGGCCCTGAGGACAACGAAGCTCTCTACTGAGTGGGGAGCCAGTGTAAGGCTGGGAGGATCTGGAGGTGGGGGCCCAGATGGCTGGTGACGTGGGCTGCTCCGCTCTGTGCCACCCGGGCCATTCCTTGTCCCTTTGGTTTCAGGGTAGTAATAGCCTGGATCGGCGCGGCCAGATAAGTGTGCGGCCTGGAGCCAGGGTCTACGGGCAGAGCAGGTGCTGGCATCTGATTCCCTAGGCTTGATTCTAGCCAGCCACAGAAAGGATCCGTTGGGACTCCGGAGCTGGGGACTGTTTAGAGCAGGGGCGGGCAAACTTTTTGGCCTGAGGGCCGCATCGGGTTTCGTAAATTGTATGGAGAGCCAGTTAGGGGAGGGGGTCGAGGCCCAGCCCCCACCTCCTATCTGCCCCCCCCAGGACTCCTGCCCCATCCAACCCCCCGTTCCCTGATGGCCCCTCTGGGACCCCTGCCCCATCCACACACCCCCACTCCTTGTCCCCTGACTGCCCCTGGACTCTGCCGCCCCATCCAACCCCTCCTCTCATTCCTGACAGCCCCCCCGGGATCCCTGCCCCATCCAACCACCCCTTCTCCCTGTCCCCTGACTGCCCCCGGAACCCTTGCCCCTGACTGTCCCCCGCTGCCCTATCCAACCCCTGCTCCTTCCTGACTGCCCCCTGGGACCCCTGCCCCCATTCAACCCCCTGTTTCCCCCCCCGACCCCTATCCACACCCCCACCCCCTGACCACCACCCCAGACTCCCCTGCCCTCTATCCAACCCCCCAGCTCCCTGCCCCCTTACCGCACTGCCTGGAGCACCGGTGGCTGGTGGCGCTACAGCCGCACCACCTGGCTGAAGCCAGGCCACGCCACCACCGCCACCACGCAGCTCAGAGACCGGGTCAGCATTGCGCCGGCGGTGGAGCGAGCGAGCTGAGGCTGGATGGGGAGGGGGAACAGTGGGGAGAGGGGCCGGGGTCTAGCCTCCCGGGCCAGGAGCTGGGGGGCCGGGCAGGACGGTTCCGCGGGCCGGATGTGGCCCGCGGGCCGTAGTTTGCCCACCCCTGGTTTAGAGGCATTGGGGAACAGCCACACGGAGATAATAAGAGGGGGTGTGGTAGAGGTGCTATTCATGGCTGTTACTCAGCAGCCCCACCCCAGAGGTGGCTGCATCTCAGCGCTGGGTGAACCATCCCCATGCAGCGTCACTGTGCGGCTGTTTCCCAGCTGCTCCGTCTTGGAGACAGCTGCATCTCAGCCCCCAGTGAGCCATCCCTGTACAGTGTCTGTGGCTGTGCCCGGATGCCCCGCCCCAGAGGTGGCTGCATCTCAGCGCCGGGTGAACCGTACCCATGCAGCGTTGCTGTGTGGTTAATTGTTCCCGTCTTTCTGTCTCTCCACAGACTCGGGATGCCAACCGCACTGGCAACACTGCCCTGGCGCAGCGGAGTTCCCGGATGGCCCGGATTTTCAACAACACGGCCCTGGGGGTGGGGATTGTGGTGCTGATCGTGTGGGTCGCCGTCGTGATTACCATCAGCCTCTCAAGATACCACTGATCCTTCCGCCCAGCCCCCAGCCCCCAACCCCCAGCTCTGAGCCAGTTTTCAACACCTCCCTGCATCCACACACACAGACCCGCATGCACCACAACACAACCATCTCCTCAGCCCACCCACACACTCACTAAACAGCCAGTCTGCGCCCCCCACACCCTCCCAATACAACATCCCCACGCCCCTTGCCAGCCCCCCAGCCCACATCATGGGACCCAGGGAGAATGAGCCTCCTCTGCCAGCCATCAGGACTCACACACCCCAGGCCCCCCAAGTAGACCAAGTACCACCCCCCCTCCCCACCAGGGCACATGGTCCGATGAGGGCGCAAAGGACTCTGGGAGACACTGGACTGGACGGGACTTCAGACGGGGTCTGAGATGATTCAGACACTGCAAGGGGGGCTGAGAGGAGTGTGGTCCCAAATGTCCTGCTGCCCTCCCCCCAAATTTGGCCTTACCCTCTGGCTCCCCCACCACCACCATCACCACCCATCTGGGGTCCATTTCGGGCCACACCATTGGCTTCTGGGAAAGATGGGACTGGCCAGCCCATTGGCTAAGATTCCCTCATGTCCCCCTTTGTTGTGTTAGAGGGTAAGAGCTCTACTACTCCTGCTGGCTGGTGGAGAGACTCCTTTAATGCCACTTAGGGTACGTCTACACTACAAGATTAATTCGAATTTAGATAATTCGAATTTGGGAAACAGATTGTATAAATTCGATTGTGCGCGGCCACACTAAGCACATTAATTCGGTTTTTAACCACATTAATTCGGTGGTGTGCGGCCACACTACCCCATTAATTTTAACCACATTAATTCGGTGGTGTGCGGCCACACTACCCCTAATTCGAATTAACAAAATCGATTTTGGTGCTACTCCGCTCGTCGGGGTGGAGTACAGAAATCGATTTTAAGTGCCCTTTAATTCGAAGTAACTGGCTCCGTTGTGTGGACGGGTTAAGGATTAATTCGGATTAACGCAGCTAAATCCGAATTAAAGTCGTAGTGTAGACCAGGCCTTAGAGGATACCAGCTCGACTACCGCTGCTGGCTAGTGGAGCGACTCCTTTAGTGACACCTAGAGGATAGCAACTGTACTACCGCTGCTGGCTAGTGGAGCAACTCCTTTAGTGCCATCTGGAAGATAACAGTCTACTACCGCTGCTGGTGAATGACTGAAGGAGCTGTGAGCAGGGCCCATCCTGGCCTGACCAGCAAGAGCACTCCCTGCTGGGTAACCCCGGAAGTTTGGTCCCTGATCAGCATCCTAGTCACCCTGCGTTCTAACATCCTGTCTAAGGAGATGGCAGCGAAATCCAGAAAGAGAGCGCGCAGCTGTCCTCACGCCTCCAATGACTCCCCAGAACGCACCCCCGTCTGCCTCGAGAAACCAGCTGCTGGCACCCGGCTGGGAAAGCCGCACCCTGCTTTGAGGAGTGGTCCTGCTTTGAGCAGGGGGTTGGACTAGATGACGTCCTGAGGTCCCTTCCAACCCTGACATCCGATGATTCTATGATTCCACCGATGAGCAGCAAAAAGCCTCTTGTACGCGTGTGCTGTTTGCCCCGGTGATGGCATGCTCCCGATGCCACCCGCGCCCCCGGAACGACGGTCCCGGGTTACTCCGAAACGACGGCCTCTGAGGGCCTCAAAGCGCATGCGGTTGCACCGGTGTTTCACCCACCAGCCTTCGCCTGTCCGTCCAGAGATTGCCCTCGATCAGCTGACAGCACTGAGGCCGGACACACTCGTGACTTTAATGCTCAGCGGAAGCTAGACACATTCAGGTTGGAAATGAGGAATCCATGTCCAACAAGGAGGGCAACAACTCCCCAAGGGCTGCGGCGGATTCCCCCACTGGCAAGCTGGGGTGGGTTTCTAAAAATCTGCTCTCGTGCATACGGGCATCGCTTCAGGGAAGCGTTCAGGCTTTGTCATGATCACCGGGCCCCTTTCTGAGCCTGCAATCAACGAAGCTACTGCTGGACAGCGCTGCCAAGATCTAGGTAGGATTCTTACGTGACTCTTTGGTTAAAGGGGCATCGGATGCTCCAGAGGAATTCGGATGGGTTCAGCGTTATCCCCCGTATATTACCTTTGGGTACAGAGTCATGCCTGGAATGGCTTGGCTATGGAGTATTGAATTGAATTGCCGTTCTTGGCTAGATCAGTCGCTTGTCTCCCTTCCTCAATCCCACTTTGCTTGACTTTAGAAGCGAGATCCACTACTTCCATGGACAGCCCAGCTCCTTTGGGGATAAATGAAGGTCTCTATTTCAGGCTCCATGTCGATACCGAATTCTCCCAGCAGAAGGAGTAGAGAGGGAGGAGAAATGTTTGCTGTGTAGTGAGATTGGGACGAGATCTTCAGTTGCGTGGGCTGAGCGCTCCGAAATTGTAGCATGACCCGTTGAGTTCAGTTTCTGCTGCTTGTCTAACCATCTTTCCTTTGCTTTCTGCAAACTCTCGCCTGCTTTCAAAGTTATTTTTGGCTGATAAAACACCGATATGTGCTCATGCTCCAACATGCTCCAGCATGCTCTGGTGCTGTAAGGATCACAGATCCAAAGAACAGCGAGAAACCAATTAGAAGGAACTGGCTCATTAAATTATTTAACCAATGTGTGTTTGATAACTTACCTTGCTCACACTGCACTCTAACCCACTAGACCCCACTCCCCTCCCAGAGCCACAAAAAGAACTGGAAGTCTCGGTTCCCAGCCCCCCTGTTCTAACCACTAGGCCCCACTGCCCACCCAGAGCAGGGGAGAGAACCCAGGAGTCCTGACTCCCAGTCCCCTCCCTGCTCTAACGACTAGACCCTCCCAGAGCCAGGGACAGAACCTAGGTGTCCTGACTCCCAGCCCCCCTGCTCTAACCACTAGACTCCCCTCCCCTCCCAGCTCATATATGGCAAGGTCTTCTACTGGGCAATTCAGTGAGCAGCCCTGGTGAATTGTGTTGGCTGTGACACACCGTGACAGGTTCCCTGGGGTGCAACCCAGAACTGGGGTACCACAGAGCCCTCTGGTTTACCAGTCTGGGCTCCCTCTCACACTGTGATACTGTGACAAGCTGCAAACCCCTCCAGGTCCTGCACTTACACAGCCATCCCCAGGCTGGGACACACCCAGCCGAGTTACATGAACACTTCTCCTAGCCAGTCATGAACCAACAATAGAGAGCTCCAGCCAATTCCCTCCGTTCCCCAGCCTAGGACCCCAGGGCTGTAGCGTCCTGCTCTGGTCAGAAGCCTGCCAGTGTAAGTATATTACCCAGTCTTCCACTTCTACGAAGGAAAGTGGACGTGCACCAGCTCTTCTTCCGGAGCAGATTCCCCAGGCACTTCGAGCAATGCACTGTTTTAGGTAAAACATAAAACAGATCTATTAACTACAGACCGATTGTAAGTGATTATAAGCCAGGGCCGGCTCCAGGCACATGGACGGGGCGGCACGTCCGGCTCTTCGGTGGCAATTCGGCGGCGGGTCCCTCGGTCCCGCTCAGCGGGAAGGACCTGCCGCCGAATTGCCGCTGAAGAATGAAGCGGCGGCAGTAGAGTCGCGGCGGAAGTGCCGCAGATCGCGATCGCGGCTTTTTTTT
>NW_020664844.1:97696-98830 GCF_002925995.2 Terrapene triunguis | reverse complement strand
GGGGGGCAGGGAGCCAGGACTCCTAGGTTGTATCCCAGCTGCCCTTGGGACACTCATTCCCCTTGTCATGCCTCAGTTTTCCCATTTGGACAACACAGGGATTGTTTTACCAGAGTGAGTCAGGCCCTGCCGTGGAAGGGCTGACACTTAGCATCGCACCATCCCTGAAGCTGGCCAGACCCAGCACCAGCAAAATGCCCCCTCTGCCCAACTCAGCAGCAGCGCGACGCCTGCTCTGGAGGGCGGTGTCCCCTGGGGCTCCTGATCCAGCTCCGGCCGGCCCCACGAGCTGCCCAGCTGCAGACGACAACGCGAAGGAAGCGGAAGGGAAACACCCACCTTGTTTGTGCTGCCCAAGGGAGAGAGAGACCTGTGGGTATATATAACACAGTCTGGTCCCGGCACCCATTGTGCCAGGTGCTGCCCAGACACAGCCAGAGACAGGCCCTGCCCAGGTCACACTGTAACTAGACACAGGCAGGATTCTTCTTCCCACTTTGTAGGTGGGGAAACTGAGACACAGAGCTCTGCAGTGACTTACCCAAGGTCACCCAGCGAGTCTATGGCAGCCCTGGGCATTGAACCGAGGTCTCCTGAACACCCATCCGCCACCTTAACCACTAGGCCAGTTCGCCTCCGGAGGCACATTCTGCAGAGGTGCTGGAACTCGGGGTGCTGCTGCACCCCCTGGCTTGTAGTGGTTTTCATCATATCAGTTTGGTTCAATGGCTCTCAGCCCCCCTTCTCCCCCGTACACATTGCTCCAGCACCCCTGATACTCTCTGCTGCAGGATCAAATGCTTGTCCCTAAGGTCAGCGACCCAGAGAAAACTGACAAGTCGCGGGCCAGTTGCTTCGCTGAACACCGAGCCGGGTCCTCCACGGTGTAAACCAGGAGTAACCCAGTGCTGTCCATGACCCCAGTGACCCCAGCTGGCCCATTGACTCCAGTGGCACCACAGCCCATTCACCCCAGCTGGGATCTGGCCCATTGACTCCAACAGAGCGATGGCCAATTGACCCCAGCTGGGATCTGGTCCATTGACTCCAACCTAGCGACAGCCGATTGACCCCAGCTGGGATCTGTCCCATTGACTCCAACAGAGCGACGGCTGATTGACCCCAGCTGGGATC
>NW_020664844.1:96550-97686 GCF_002925995.2 Terrapene triunguis | reverse complement strand
AGCGACGGCCGATTGACCCCAGCTGGGATCTGGGCCCCTGATCTCTTGTCACCTGTTCATGACCTGAACTTGACTATGATTTTCAAAATCTCTTTACTCTTATTTATCCCCAGAACTAGCTCCTTCCCCCACGTTCTGTGCTCCACATACAGTGTAGAAAGACTTCTGGCTCCCAGCCCCCCTAACCATTCGACCCCACTCCTCTCCCAGAGCCTGGGGTAGAAACCAGGAGTCCTGGCTTCTAGCCTCAACCCGCTCTAACCACTAGACCCAACTCCCCTCACACAGCTGGGGAGAGAACCCAGGAGTCCTGGCTCCCAGCCCCCCCCCCCGCTCTAACCACTAGACCCCACTCCACTCCCAGAGCTGGGGACAGAACCCAGGAGTCCTGGCTCTCAGCCCCCCCTGATCTAACCACTAGACCCCACTCCCCTCCCACAGCTGGGGAGAGAACCCAGGAGTCCTGGCTCCCAGCCCTCACTGCTGGAGGGCTGTGTCCCTTTCTCCCAAGCCGGGGGTGTCACCTTGCTGGTCCTCACCAGCGCCAGGCTCGTTGGTTCCCTGTGGGGTCATCCCAAGGTGATCGCAGTGTTTTGTTCTCCACCCGCCGAGGTTATCGGCTCCTGGGCTGTGACTTCAAGGCTCACGCAAAAGAGGGGCCCAGCCATGGCACCGCAGCGTCCGCAGTGGGCGGGGAAGGTCCCTGGGGACAGTATAAAAGGCTCCCTGACGGACACGGGTGCTTGCCCGGGCCGGACTGCCAGTGCTAGCTGTGCTGCCGCCCCTCTGCCAGTGCGGCCCCCATCCCCAGTGTGTCCCGCCTGCCTGGGCGCCCAGAGAGCCAGGATGGGGAAAGCGGTAAGGGCAGGGCTCTGATTCTCTGCCGTGGGAAGGGGCCAGATGCCAGGGCGCTGGGTCTCCTTGTGGGTAGCTCGATAAATAGAGTGTGTGTACGGGGCCAGATAGATAGATAGATAGATTAGATAGGGTA
Organism: Terrapene triunguis; assembly: GCF_002925995.2. NCBI lineage: Eukaryota > Metazoa > Chordata > Testudines > Emydidae > Terrapene > Terrapene triunguis. The sequence goes on along the minus strand of NW_020664844.1, from coordinate 96,695 downwards.
TATGGGGATGGATGAATAGATAGAGGGAGTATAGGAGGGTGGATGGATGAATAGTTAGATGACTGTGTATGGGGATGGATGGATAGAAGGGGTACGTGGGGATGGATGGATAGAGGGTGTGTATGGGGATGGATGGATAGAGGGG
>NW_020664844.1:88452-96540 GCF_002925995.2 Terrapene triunguis | reverse complement strand
GATGGATAGAGGGGGTACGTGGGGATGGATGGATAGAAGGTGTGTATAGGAAGGGATGGATAGAGGACTTCGAAATCGCACCTGGTTAATTTCACAGCTGTTTTGTTATTTGACTTTCCAATTGGAGGTGGCCGGGGTGTAATCGAGTTGGATACATGGCGCCCCCTAGGGGCCTCGCAAGGAACAATTGGCCCAGCTGTGATGCTCCCACCTGGCTGGACATTTCACAGCCAGAGGATCTGCAGCAAAGGAATCCATGGACTCCCGGCAGTCAGGGCTGGCCCTGATGCCCCAGGGTGGCACTAGGGGGTGCTTTGCTATGGGACCCTGGCTCAACAGGGGGCGCTCTTCCTTCTACACCAGGCGTTTGATGGCTTAGAGAACAGCTGTCAATGAGAGAAGGAAGTGAACCGCACCACTCGCATTGGGACACACGCTAAGAGCCCCAGCAAACCCCTTGGATGCAGTGCCTGAGGAGGAACAAAGGGATGTGAAGTCATCTGAATCAGTGCTATAGGACTCAGGAGTCCTGGCTTCCAGCCCTCTCTGCTCTAACCGCTAGACCCCACTCCGCTCCCAGAGCTGGGGAGAGAACCCAGGAGTCCTGACTCCCAGTCCCCTCTGCTCTAACCACTAGACCCCACTCCCCTTCCAGAGCCAGGGAGAGAACCCAGGAGTCCTGGCTCCCAGGCCCCTCTGCTCTAACCACTAGACCCCACTCCCCTCCCAGAGTTGGGGAGAGAACCCAGGAGTCCTGACTCCCAGCCCCCCCTGCTCTAACTCCTAGACCCCACTTCCCTCCCAGAGCCAGGCATAGAACCCAGGGGCTGCTGAGCTGAATACCCTGGCATTGAGATGCCTTATCACCTACTGGCAGCAGTAGTAGCGCTGTTATCTTGCACAGAGACCCAGCTGGGTCCCTTCAGCACAGCCCTCTACTTGTCGAGCTCAAGGAGCAACTCCCCCAAAGGCCAACAGCACTAGGGCTGTTCTCCTCTCCACAGGACCAATACGAGATGTACTCGGTGGAGATGGAGAAGCAGGGCAATGGTGCCATGGACGTGAAGATCAAGAAGAAGAAGACGAACAAGGCGGCGAAGAAGAAAGAGAAGCTGGAGAGCATGAAGAAAGAGATGGACGTGGTGAGTGGGGGCAGTTGGACTGGGGTCGGTCGCAAGACTCGACCGTGGGCCTTGCACAAAGCTCTGTTGCTCAAGCAGCCAGCAGTAGTAGTAGAGCTGTTAGCTTCTGTGGGGAGCTAGAGGCAGCTGTAGACAACCCCTCATCTCAGAGCAATAGGCTCAGGCTCTCGGCGGACTCAGGCAGCGTCACTGCGTCAGTCACACTGGGGGCAGCTCCCCCCTCTCCCAGGGACGAGCTCAGGTTCGCGAGAGACCCAGGCAGCGTCACTGCATCAGTCACACTGGGGGCAGCTCCCCCCTCTCCCAGGGACGAGCTCAGATTCGCGGGAGACCCAGGCAGCGTCACTGCATCAGTCACACTGGGAACAGATCCCCCCTCCCAGCGACGGGCTCAGGCTCTCGGTAGACCTAGGCAGCATCAGTCACGCTTGGGGCAGCCCGTTCACCCACTCTGGGCTCCCTTCTCTCCTCCAGGACGATCATCAGCTCTCGGTGGAAGACCTGGAGCTGAAGTACCAAACCAACATCAACAAGGTAAGGGCCCCTGAGATGGAGGCCAGGTAGGTCTGTGTCTCTCAACCCAGCTCCAGTTGCCGTCTACTTCAGATGCCCTGCTCCACTACAGCCAAAGGGCTAGAGTACAGTACACCTTCTCTGGCAGTGCCCCCCCCCACCCAAAGGTGACCGTGCCCTCTACATGGTAGCCCATCCCCACTGGGTTTTGAGAGCCACTTCTTTTTGGGCCGGGGGCTCCTCCTTCAATCCCCCATGTATTCAAACAGTCTCTGACCTGTCCCCAGGGCTGTGAGGTTCCTCTCTAAGCAGTGCCCCAGCCAGGTTTGGAGGGCATCTCCAGAGCTGTGCACTTCCTGAGGGCAGTGCCACAGTTGTGGTGAGAGGGACACCAGCCAGGGGGAGGAAGACTGCCATAAATGGTGCTGTTTTCAGCCCTCACTGAGCAATCAGCTCAGGCTCTCTGCAAACTCAGGCAGGTGTCAGGCACATTTCAGAACTTTTCTCCCCCACCACAAGAGCTAGAACCTGGATTAATTTTTTTAATGAAAGCTGAGATCCTGCGGCATTCACCTGACTCCAGGAGTTGGGTCCTTGGGTCTCCATCCAGCCCTGGGTGCATGTGGATCTCTGGAGAGGAAACTGAGGAAAGGTGGAGAAGCTACGGACAGCAAAGTGGGTGGACAAAGGCGATTCTGGAGATCCTAGACACACTCATAGCCCCCCACCTTTATTGAAGCCCCACCCCCACCTAATAGCCCCGCCCCTGTGCTGTAGCTCCACCCCTATATTATAGCCACACCCCCACATAGCATAGGGGTGCCTCCACCTAACATGGGACACTCTCTCTATCTGCATCCAGGGCATGAACAGCACAGTGGCAGGAGAGATCCTGCTCCGGGATGGCCCCAACGAGCTCAAACCCCCCAAGGGGACCCCTGAATATGTCAAATTCGCCCGCCAGCTGGCCGGGGGGCTGCAGTGCCTGATGTGGGTCGCCGCTGCCATCTGCCTCATAGCCTTCGGCATCCAGTGCGGCCAAGGAGACCTGACCAGCGCGGATAACGTGGGTACCCCGCGGGGGGGGGGGGTCCAGGATGCCTGGGTTCCATCCCTGGCTCTGGGAGGGCAGTGGGATCTAGTGGGTTAGAGCTGGGGGGAGAAGCCAGGGCTCCTGGGTTCCATCCCTGGCTCCGGGAGGGCAGTGGGGTCTAGTGGATTAGACCAAGGAGGGCTGGGAGCCAGGACTCCTGGGTTCTGTCCCTGAGTCTAGTAAGGGAATGGGGTCTAGTGGTTAAAGTGTGGGGGGAAGGGGCAGGGAGACGGGACTCCTGGGTTCTCTTCCCAGCTCTGGGAGGGTAGTGGGTTGTCCCAGGCTCTCTGCAGACTTGGGCAACTTGGCAAAGCAGGGGGCGCCGCTGGGCCAGGGGATGAGTAATAACCTTTCTCCCTGTACCCTCTCCCTGGGCAGCTGTACCTGGCTATTGCCCTCATCGCCGTGGTGGTCGTGACCGGCTGCTTTGGCTACTACCAGGAGTTCAAGAGCACCAACATCATCGCCAGCTTCAAGAATCTTGTGCCACAGGTAAGCACTAGGGTGGGAGGGGAACGCAGGCCATGGATACCCCAGTCATTGTACTGGGAGGGGGGGGTCTAGTGGTTAGAGCAGGGGGGAGGGGCTGGGAGCCAGGACTCCTGGGTTCTATCCCTAGCTCTGAGAGGGGAGTGCTTAAAGCAGAGCCATACCTATGTGCTGCTGTTCCCCAGCTGTCCACCCCAGAGGTGGCTGCATCTCAGCACCGGGCGAGCCGTCCCATGTGGTGTCACCGTGTGGCCATAGCTCTAAGGTTAACACTGACTCTTCTCACTCTCCTAGCAAGCCACAGTGATTCGGGACGGGGACAAATTCCAGATCAACGCCAACCAACTGGTGGTGGGTGACCTCGTGGAGATCAAGGGAGGGGACAGGGTCCCGGCCGACATCCGGATCATCACGTCACAGGGCTGCAAGGTGCGGGGGGCTGCGTTAGCTGGGCATGGGGGTGGGGGAACACAGGGTGCGTTTGTGCATTTGTGTGTGTGTGTGTGTGTGTGTGTGTATGTTTTGCTGCCCCCTGCTGGACGGTGCCTATCCGTCTGCCCAGCTGATCACTTGGGCACCCATTGATCTACCCCCGCACTCCTGGGCCTGCTCCCTCAGCCCCCACCCCACAGCCTGCCATCCACGCCAGAGACCTCCAAGCCGGGGCAAGGGGGGGTGCAGGGTGGCACTGACCCACTGGGCTCTCTCTTGCAGGTGGATAACTCGTCTCTGACAGGGGAGTCCGAGCCCCAGACCAGAGCCCCCGAGTGCACCCACGAGAGTCCCCTGGAGACCCGGAACATCGCCTTCTTCTCCACCATGTGCCTGGAAGGTGCCAGCAGGGAAGGGCCCCATTGGCGTTTGGAGGGGAAACCCAGCTGGGGGGAGGGATAGCTCAGTGGTTTGAGCATTGGCCTCCTAAACCCAGGGTTGTGAGTTCAATCCTTGAGGGGGCCATTTAGGATTTTTGGGGCAAAAATCTGTCTGGGGATTGGTCCTGCTTTGAGCAGCGGGTTGGACTAGATGACCTCCTGAGGTCCCTACCAACCCTGATATTCTATGATTCAAAAGGGGGCACTCTCCTCTGGCCGTCAGGGCTGGCCCCGTTCATGGGTAGAGTGTGGGGTGGCTCAGTGGCGGACACTCTTTCCAAATTCCCTCCTGTGGTTTCAACTGGATACAAGATTCTCCTTCACATCCTGTCCTGAATCATTGTGCCATGTTGCTGTGAGGTTGTTCCCCAGCTGCCCAGCCCCAGAGGTGGCTGCATCTGAGCGCTGGAGAGCCCTCCCTTGGACCCTTTGTGGCCGAGGCCACGCCGGTCATCGTGTAGTCGTGTCAGCTCCATCTCTCCCCCCCCCCCCCAGGCACTGCCACCGGCATCATCGTTAACACCGGAGACCGCACCATCATTGGGCGCATCGCTACCCTGGCCTCGGGTGTGGAGAACGAGAAGACGCCCATCGCCATCGAGATCGAGCACTTTGTGGATATCATCGCCGGCCTGGCCATCTTCTTCGGGGGCACCTTCTTTGTCGTCGCCATGGTGATCGGCTACCCCTTCCTCAAGGCCATGGTCTTCTTCATGGCCATCGTGGTGGCCTATGTGCCCGAGGGGCTGCTGGCCACTGTCACGGTAAGTCCCCCTTAACTAGCTGTGGTGGGACCCTGACTCTGAGCCGGTCTTACAAGGGATCCGGTCCAGGTTTTGTGCCAGCTTCATCCTGACTCCACTCCAGTCTCACATTAGATCCGGTCCAGGTTTTATACATAGTTTGCCTCCGATCTCGCTTTGTACTGGAGCCGGTCCATGTTTTAAATTGTTTTCACACTGACGTCAATCCGGCCTCACACTGAATCCAGACCAGATTTAATGGAGCGGTTAGACTGACTGTGAACCAGTTTTGTACTAGATCCAGCCCAGGTTTTGTGCAGCATTTAGGCTGATTCCGATCCAGTCTCAATGTGGATCCAATTCAGGTTTTATGCATTGTTTAGACTGACTCCAATTTGGCCTCTGTCTGGATCCAGTCCAGGTTTTCAGCCTTACTCTGGATCCCGTTCAGGTTTTGTAGTGTTTAGACTGACTCCAATCTGGTGTAACACTGGATTCTGTGTTATATACAGTGCTTAGACTGGCTCTCAGCCAGTTTTATATTGAATCCAGTCCAGATTTTATAAATAGTTTGAGTCCAAGATAATTTCATATTAGATCCAGAGTCTTTCAGGGACTCTAGTCTGGTCTCACACCAGATCCAGTCCAGATTTTGCAGTATTTGGACCAACTCCTAATCCAGTTCCGTATTAGATCCAGTCTAGATCAGTGTTTCTCAAATGTGGCCACCAGGGGCTTTTCTTATGGCCACCGGCCTCCACGGCAGTGACTGGGGGGGGGGGCGGCGGCACAAAGCAGTGCCTCTCCCCCAGGGCCACCAGAAGGGGTTGGTCCCTTCCCCCTTCTGGAGCTGCAAACGCCAGAGGAGCAGGCGGCCAGTGAGTCCCCATTCCCCGGCCCACCATCCATCACAGAATATCAGGGTTGCAAGGGACCTCAGGAGGTCATCTAGTCCAACCCGCTGCTCAAAGCAGGCTCAATCCCCAGACAGATTTTTGCCCCAGATCCCTAAATGGCCCCCTCAAGGATTGAACTCACAACCCTGGGTTAAGCAGGCCAATGCTCAAACCACTGAGCTATCCCATTCCCCTCATTGTCTCCGTACCCACCTCCCCATCCAGGGCTTAATTTGTCCCCTGGCTTGCCACAGGGCCGCCCAGAAGATTCAGGGCGTCTGGGGTTTTCGGTGGCGGGGGGCCCCCGCCGCCGTCGACCCAGCACTTCAGCGGCGGGTCCCAGGGCGGAAGGACCCCCCGCCGCGGGTCTTCGGGGCACTTCGGCAGCGGGTCCCGGAGCGGAAGGACCCCCCACCACCGAATTGCCGCCGAAGACCCGGAGCGGAAGAAGCTCCGAGGGCCCGGGCCCCACGAGAGTTTTCCAGGGGCCCCGGAGCGAGTGAAGGACCCCCCTCCATGGGCCCTGAAAAACTCTTGTGGGGGCCCCTGCGGGGCCCGGGGCCTGGGGCAAATTGCCCCACTTGCCCCCCTCCCCTGGGCAGCCCTGGCTTGCCAGGGCTAAGTAATCCTACTGTGAAAATTGATATTTGTACGGTTGTTAATAGCACTTTTCGCAGCCTCCCAGGTAGCTAGTAAGTCTGCCATGAAAAGTGATATTAACAAACATACAAATATTACTTTTCGCAGCGGCAGACTTCCTTAGCTAGTAAGACTTTTTAACAAAGGCAACCAAAAACAAAAGAAACAACCACAAAAGACAAGAATGCGCAAAGCACCTTATTTGTTTTTCTAGTCTGTTTAGGTCCCGTAAAGAATAGAGAACTGGACATTAGTACTGAGTCTGCAAAAAAAATCCTACATAAATAAATACGATGATTTGGACGTGTCTAGGTGCATATTTAGTTGTTTTTTCCTAAAGTTAATTAAGTATTTTAAGAAAAATTATCAGTGCGGCCAACAGCAAGCGTTGGTGGCCACACTCTGAGACCACCAAAGAATTTCTTGTGAGAACCCCTGATCTAGATTGGGGGCAGCATTCGATCTGGATTTACCCTGACTCCATTCCAGTTTTCAGGCTGTGTTTAGACGGTCTCCAATCCAATTTCAGTTTTCTACAGTGCTCAGATTAGCTCAGATCTAATCTCCCGTTGCATCTAGTATAGATTTTGTATAATGCTGTTTACACTAACTCTGATTCAGTTTCAAATTGAATCCAGTCCAGATTGTGTGCAGTGTTTAGACTGACTCTGATCCAGTTTCATACTAGATTCAATCCAGATTTTGTGCAGCATTCCTACTGACTGATCTGGTCTCACACTGGATACACTTTGCTGTTTATGCTGACTCTGATCTTTCTTCCTTTCCCTCCGTCTCTCACCTGGCAGGTCTGTCTCTCACTCACAGCCAAGCGTCTGGCTCGAAAGAACTGCGTGGTGAAGAATCTAGAGGCGGTGGAAACTCTGGGCTCCACCTCTGTCATCTGCTCTGACAAAACGGGTACCCTGACCCAAAACCGCATGACTGTCTCCCATCTCTGGTTCGACAACCAGATTCACACGGCTGACACCACAGAGGACCAGTCAGGTATGGGACTCTGTTCAACCAGCTGCTACCATCCCGAGGTGGCTGCATCTCAGCGCCGGATGAGCTGTCCCTGTCCGATGTTATGTGCGGTGGTTCCCTAGCAGTCCCACCCCAGAGGTGGCTGCATCTCAGCACCAGGCAGGCTTTCCCCATACAGCATTATGTGCAGCTGTTCCCCAGCTGCCTCGCCCCAGAGGTGACTGCATCTCAGCGCCGGGCGAGCCATCCCTGTCCGGTGTTATGTGTAGTGGTTCCACAGCTGCCCCACCCCAGAGGTGGCTGTATCTCAGCACAGGGCGAGCCGTCCCTGTCCGGCGTTATATGCAGTTATGTTCCCCAGCTGCCCCTCCCCAGAGGGGACTGCATCTCAGCACCCGGCAAGTCGTCCCTGCTTCTCTGGTGCTTTGGGACATTTCAGGTTGGAAGTGGGAGAGGGAATTCCTCGGCTGTTATATCAACCTCTCTCTCGTTCAGGGCAGAGCTTCGATCAGTCATCGGAGACATGGCGAGCGCTGTGCAAGATCGTGTCTCTCTGCAATCGAGCCTTTTTCAAATCAGGCCAGGACAACGTGCCGGTGCCCAAGGTACGGCCAGTAGGCAGGAGAGACGAGACGGGCAATATAGACAACTTAGATCTGACATACAAAATGGGCTCAGCAGGGGGCGCTCTCCCCTGGTGGGCGCTGTGCTGCAGGG
>NW_020664844.1:86723-88442 GCF_002925995.2 Terrapene triunguis | reverse complement strand
GCTCAGTAGGGGGCGCTCTCCCCTGGTGGGCGCTGTGCTGCAGGGAGGCGCAGGGAGGAGGGGGCTCAGCAGGGGGCGCTCTCATGGTGGTCATTAAAAGATCTCATAACTCTAGGCTCCAGAATCAGGATGTTTCTCTCTTGCTGCGCCAGCTCAGGATAATTCCACTGTGCCTCCAACCTGAGCTTTCATTTAGATGTGGCATTATTTTCTCTGCCATAACTGTTCAGTAGTGTCTCTGTGCAGCTGTTCCCAAGCTGCCCCGCTCCAGAGGTGGCTGCATCTGAGTGCTGGGTGACTCATCCCCATGTGGTGTTATGTGCGGCTGTTCCCCAGCTGCCCCACCCCAGAGGTGGCTGCATCTCAGCACTGCTTGGAGTCCAGATTCCACTCACCTGTTCTCCCTTCTCCAGAGGATCGTGATTGGAGACGCCTCAGAAACGGCGCTGTTGAAGTTCTCCGAGATCGCGCTGGGGAATGTCATGGAGTACCGGGAGCGCTACAAGAAAGCCTGTGAAATCCCCTTCAACTCCACCAACAAATTCCAGGTCAGCAGGGGTTTGCGTCCAGGCCCTGCTGGGCCTTCAGCTCCAGTTAGAAGGATAAGAACCTTCTACTGCTACCAGCTAATGTAATGACTCCCAGAGAGGGAGACAGGACCCAGGCATCCTGACTCCAAGCCCCCTGCTCTAACCACGAGGCCCCACTCCCCTCCCAGAGCTGGGGATAGAACCCAGGAGTCCTGACCCCCCTGCTCTCCGCACAGCTGTCCATCCATGAGCTGGAGGACCCGCGGGACCCCCGGTACCTGCTGGTGATGAAGGGGGCCCCGGAGCGGATCCTGGAGCGCTGCGCCACCATCATGATCAAGGGGCAGGAACTGCCCCTGGATGAGCAGTGGAAGGAGGCGTTCCAGACGGCGTACATGGACCTGGGGGGCCTGGGGGAGCGTGTGCTGGGTAAGGGGGCGTGGAAGGGAGCTGGGGGAGGGCGTGTGGGCTAAGGGGGCGTGGAGGGGGCGGGCGTGCGGGGTAAGGGGGCGTGGAAGGAGGCTGGGGGAGGGCGTGCAGGGTAAGGAGGTGTGGATGGGGGCTGGGGGAGGGTGTGCTGGGTAAGGGGTGGGGGGCACGGATTGGGGGGGCCTTAGGGAGTGGGAGGTGCCCTGGGTGTGGGGCACGTGGGACTGAGGTGGGGGGGCTCTGTGCATGGGACTCATGGGGCCAAGGCAGGAGGCCCCCCAAGGTGTGGGGGGCAGGGGGGCTGATCAGGGGGGAATTCCCAGGCCTAAGGGTGATGGGGGATCCCCAGGCATGGGGCACATAGGACTGGGGTGCTGGGGGGGACCCCAGTGCCCCACCCCTCATGGGCCCTGCCCCCGCTGTTCCCCGCAGGGTTCTGCCACCTGTACCTGGACCCAGGGCAGTTCCCACGCGGCTTCTCCTTCGACACGGAGGACATGAACTTCCCCACCAGCGGGCTCTGCTTCGCCGGCCTCATCTCCATGATCGACCCGCCCCGCGCCACCGTGCCCGATGCTGTCATGAAGTGCCGCACGGCCGGCATCCGGGTACGGCACCACTGCCCTGGGGAAGCTCACAGCTCCAGAGTCCCCTCCCCCACCCTGCCTGGGGCACTGCCCCGGGGAGGCTCACAGCTCCAGAGTTCCCTTCCCCACCCTGGCTGGGGCACTGTCCCAGGGAAGCTCACAGCTCCAGAGTC